>NC_086359.1:8971476-9276476 GCF_036324505.1 Eleginops maclovinus
GGTGTACCTCCAGGGAGTCCCTTCTCTTCTGGGTCAGGGTGCCCAGGTTGTCCCACTGGTCACAGATGCCCTGGCAGCGAGCGTTCACTGAGGCAGCATCGTGGTAATCCAGCTCACTGTGGAAACACACGGCAGCATTAACCCTTCATGTCTCTATCAAATGTTCAATGTTGTATCTTGTTATGTTTATTGTCAGGAGAGATAAAAAGGAAGGAGAAGTTCAGGATTTTTTCTGCTGATTTACAAACTGAGTATCTTCTTTGTCGCATTTTAAAAAGATGCATAACATCGGCCACTTCTTAAAGACCCCCTGTCTCACTACTTCCCAAAGGAACTCCAAAATATCTGTAACATGTGAATACTGATCACATGTACTGGCTTCGCCCCCGATCCTGCAGCCGACGGGTCATCTGAGAACTGTTCTGCTGTTGAGTCCATAACGTCTTCAGAAGTCATGAATGCGTTGCATACATATTCCGCATTATGTAGCTGAACACTGGAGCATCAAAGAGATCCTATCAGAACTGTGTGTGAGAAAGGAGCCCAGAGGAATGGGGGGGGGGGGATAGTGATAAAGTGAGATCAGAGGTTTCTGCTCTTTCATGAATCCCCTTTCATCTTTTTATCCCTCATTAATATGCTTTCCACTCATTTCTACTTTTGTGGTCACATCCTTGCCCCGCTATCGCGCATCTCTCCCAACGAGACAATTAAAAGTCCTGAAAGTCTTCGGTCTCTTCCTGCTCCTGTCCCGCCGACAGTTTCCTGCACACATCTCCATCAGAGTGTAGTTGCCAGCAGTGTGAGTACCCCAAAGTTTTAGGATACAAATGTTTCGTACGGTTTCCCAGCACATACAAACTGCTGGATGCTAACTTGCATACCTTGGAGAATTTTGAAGTGTTTTTTGTTGTTACTGAAGATGTTGAATACCTTTCTGACCTTCCTAGGATCAAAAAAGGCAGTTTTGAGTCCCCTAAACTTATACATTGACCCAAATTCATCATAATCAGCTCACCAGGAGTAAAAAAAACGCCATTTCTTTCCTGAAAATGATTCTAGCTGTTGTCTGCATATGCTTATTAATGCCACTTATGCTTATTGTACAACTTATGCTAGTGTGCTGGGGACCCGTACGATAGCTTTTCTAATGTAAATGTTTGGGGAACTCGATACGACTACGAGCTGGCAAATAGAAACTAAGGTTTCCTGCGTCCCGGCGTCTTACTTGAGCTCCTGGGCGATGGCAGCGATCTGCTCCACTCGGTCCTGGTGAGCGGCGAGGTCGCTCTCGAACGCCTCGTGCTTCCTCATCAGAGCTCTGATCTCCATCAGGGAGGCCGACTCGTAGTCCTTCTGGGACAGCAGCTCCTCCTTACCTGAAACACACACAGTGATCTTATTCTCCCCATGAATAACAACACGTAAACATAGATTTTCTAATATATTTGATATAAATTATGTTTAAGACAATGTTCTTGGTTGGCTAAATAACTCACTAGTGTGTTTTTTTAGAACAGACTTTTTGGACTTTGACTTTATATAATAAAATGTAGGTCATTTTTTCTCCTAATTTTGGCACCCTATAATAAGTCCTTTATTAAAATATTTTCATTAGCTATACTACATGTTTTTTTAGGGCTATACTCTGACTTGTTATGACATGATAAACTATCGAATAACTTTTCTGCCACGGTACCCAAGAAGTGTGATCTATTAAAACACACCTGACCTTGGCCCCCTGTAATCATGTGTATCGCAGCTTTCCGTCGGCCCTACCTCCGGTCCAGGACTCGTGCATGGAGCACTTCTGCTTGAACTTCTCAGCCAGGTGATCGAGTCTCTCCAGGCGGCGGATCTCCGTCAGCAGCCACTCCTCGTAGCCCTTCTCCACCCCCTCCAGCCCCTTCCAGGCGTTGGCAATATCCTGCAGGAGGAAGAGGCTTTATCATCGCTGCATGCTGAGAGCAGGGGTTCAGAAACGCTCTGCTGATACTTATTGGAGGGAATTAAGTGTTCAGAATATAAATAATGGAGGCGATGCCGTGACAACACTTTAATATCTATTGGACATTTGGGAGATATTTGAAACGACTGAAGTCTGAGTGCTGTATTATTTGGAAATGAAGTACAGCTTCTATTGGCACTCTGTTCAAGTTTCCCTTTCTTTCTCCTGCATTTCCCCATCCTTATTTAATTAGCTGTTGTTCGGCGAGTTGTTTGTATTCTCTTATACAAGTTAACTCTTAAAAACAGAGGGTCTGAAAGGATTTGACCAGCTTAAAAGGGATGTAAAACAACATGAGAAGTAGTAATCCCTCAACAGATTCAAAGCGCGTTGATCCACAACGAAGCTTTGCTCCAGCACGCTGAGCTGAAAGTGTGCCGCGCTCACCGACACCATCTTGCCCTCGGAGGGCATGAAGGCGGGCCGGTTGCTGAGCCTCAGCTTGGTCTGCAGGGTGTTGAAGTTGATCTCCAGCTGGCATTTCTCCTGCACGCGGGGCGGCTTGTGGATGCGACGGTAGTCACGGAAATCCTCCAGCTTCTGCTGCATGGCGCGCATGGTCTGCTCCGCCGCGCGGTTCTCCAGCCAGGGGATGGTGCGGCGGATCCACTCCAGCAGCTGGGAGGGAAGGGAGACGTGAGGAGTATTAATGTCTCTGTATATCAGTTTTAGATCCTGTCTGTATGTTTTTCTACTGGCCTGTCTCAAGGATAAGTTCTGGTTTACTTTAGATTTGTTTATTAACTCTTTCTGTGAGTAAAGTCTTTTTTAAATATGAAGGACATAGCTGTTCATACTCATTTGGAGGATTGGATTATAAAAACATGTTCATAAATAAATTATTCTTGAAAGTCTTAAGGTCATATTGTTGGTTAATACTTTCATTATAACTTCTTAAGAGTAGGTTCATTTTGGTTTCACCTTGTTTAAAAAGCCTATTCTGATTCCACACCATTATTAATTGAACACTTTAAAGTAAAGACATATTATCCTGGCTGTGGAAACCTCTAACGGCTATCTGTCATTTCATTCATTTAAAAATCTATTTCATTGAAACAATTCTCTATAAAATAATACACATATAGTCTGAACTTGTTTTATCATTGGAAGTAAATTTAGATTTATATTTAGATCAGAAACTAGAGAAAATCTGAGGGTTAAAAGCGGTGCAACATCAGTGTGTTTCTGTAGGGGAGGATGTGCGGCAGGCTGCTGGTGGGAGGGTTCTGCTGCAGCGGTCTCTCACCTCACTGGCCAGCTTCTCATACTCCTCCATCAGCTTCTCATTCTCCTGGTTCACGGCCAGAACCTTGCAGATACGGTTGGCAGCTGTCTCAGCCTGAGGGAGGGAGTAATTATCAATTAATAAACATTACAACGCATCATGCCAACATAGATTAGCATATTTCTAGAAGACTGCATCCATCAGAACGGCTGGAATATCATCTCGACACGGTTTGAGTTTTCATTTTCTGCTTTTACAAAGAAATCAACAAGATCCAGGAGAGCTTTAACTACAACAGCATGAGAATGAAGTATGGTCTGACCTGCTCAGCGCCGGCGAAGGCGTGGTAGAAGCAGGACACGTAGGTCATGATGGCCTTCTCATCGGGTTTGGGTGTGTTCACGATATCTGGGGATGGGGAATTATCAATATTTTAATATTCTCATGCAAGGTGAGGAGGAATCACACCAACAGCCAAATCAATATTATACCTGATGTGTCACATTCATATTTTGGAAAGCAGCTTTGGATTTCATTTTAGTATTTCATAAAGAATATAGTATATTGCTATGTATTCGACTAAGAAGGTGATTGTCCATATTTAAACATAACTTAACATTAATTACAGAACATTATGATTTACTGATGATATGCATGAGTCATTTTAGCCACTTAACCTACAGTACAACTAAAAATTCTGAGGTCAGAACGAAGCCCACCTCAACGGAAGCTCTTAAAGTGACTCATGCATTATTTTTTTTATGCTAATGATTGAATTTCAAGTGATTTGGACCTCTCCTCCTCATACTGCACTGTGCTGCAGAGGAGGTTATCCAGCACTAACACACACACAGATGTTTGTCTTTCTGACTGTTCCAAGATTTGGTTCTCTCACCTTCAGCGTCCAGCATCTTGGGGATGTCCAGGAACTTCTCAGCCACCTCGAAAGCAGTGTTCAGGTTGCTGATGGGGTCGTCCTGCGGGGAGACAAGAACTGTCAGACATGTAGCTCTGCTCTGCCAATAATACAAGAATTATAACACTAGAGTCAACACTGAGGGCTGAAACAGAAGGAAGGTTTGTACACTTCGTAAAACAGATATTATAAGTGGTGAATCTCATTTTCGTTTCAAAACCTTTGAAAAGGGAGGATGTCTGCACTTTCCTATGGGACTAAAAACATGTCGGGATTATTCTTGTCTTAATATTTTGGTTTACCTGTAAAGATGATTTGATTATTTTTTTAAAACGAGTCAAATATCCCGACTGCTGACGACTATGAACTGAACTTTGACTTGGATGAGCAACGTTTGCTACAGGGGGTAGGACTAGAAAAGTTGTTATGCTTCATCTTGACCCTTTTGAACACGAAGGAAAACAGCTTTATGATTTATTGTTATACCTTTTAAATAACATGAGATCTATACTCCTACAGGTGTAGACGTTTACTTTTTAAATCCTATGCTAAACAGAAGCACTTGTACGTGACTTATAAGCACTGTAAATATGAGCCACTGGATTATATATTCATGTGAATTAGAAAATCCTTTGGCATCACATTGACCAAAGAGTTGATGTGGCAACACTACGCTTGGGTCATGAAATACTTGAGGTCATATCTTGCAGAGCATTTTCACAGAATGTCACTCGAAATGCAACGAAACTATTTTGAACAGATTGAAATAGATGGGAGTGAAGGGCATCTTAATTCAGTATGAAGAGAGACAAAGCGAATTAAGCAGCAGAAAAGAGGATAAAAGAAAGGGAAGGAAGGACAAGGCACCTTTCTCAGTTTGGAGTAGTCAATGAGGTCAGGTCTGTGTCTGTGGATGAGGGCGCACAGAGCCAGGCCGTCCTTCCAACTGAGCCGCGAGAGGAGGAGGAAGAGGAGGAGGAGGAAACATGAGTAAGAAAAGAGTAAAGCAGTTTAAGAGTCATGAGACACAAGGAGGATGGATAAGGTAAAGCATGCGTAAAAGAAAGGAGCCGGCTGTTCAGGGGAACACGGAGAGATGGTTGCAGTTCCCTGCTCATGCCACAGCTGGGCGTAGGCGACCCACCTGATGTGGAAGTTCTGCACATTCACGTTCCTGTAGGGGGCGGTCTTCCTCTGGCACCACAGCAGCAGACCCTCCTTAGCAGAGGTCTCTGGAAGAAGCAAAGGGGGGGAGATGGTGAGCATGGTGGGACAGATGAAAGAAAAACAGCATTATTATCAAAAGGAAAGGAGGGAATATCAGGTGTTTATGGAGAGGTGATTTAATGTGGAGAGGGATTGAAGAAACCTACATAAATGATCAAGATCTGGTTAAAACCAAAGGGTTTGTCTGTTCACAAACTTGGCTTTTAGAGTCAAGCTATAGCAGATTGAGTTTACTGCACCAGTGGAGAGGTTAGGAGGGTCACAGCGAAGTCTATATCTGACAGCAGAAGATATTAAGAAGCAGGAGCAATAAAGGGAGAGTTAAAGAAGATGGACTGAGGGTCAGGACACAGCGAACAAGGTCGCAGTCTTTATACAGTTATAGTGAGTCGAGCTGCCTGACAACAAGAGGACAGGAGCAGCAGAGACGTGTGTAAGATGGATCTGATTAACTGCGACAAATCACACAAGGGTGAATATAAATGTGTAAGATATGCGAGGGTGTGTGAAACTATACATGTAAATGAGTGTGTGTTACTGTGATGTGGGACAAAAGGAGAATGCAGTGTATTTCTGTAAAAAGATCAAATGTGTTTTTTCCCCACTTTATTAGTGAGACAGTGATTGACAGTACAAAGACGACTGTGTGTTCTGTTCACGTGACCGATGTGGTGATTATCGTCAGTCAGCTTCAGTAGTGTTGTGAAAACGGCCTGATGTAGTGATTGATGATAGTGCCCGATAACAGTTAAAAAGGAATAGTTTGACATGTGTGTATTCCACATGTCAAACTAATGATGAAATGAAATGATGAAAGCAAGAGCAGCCGGTTAGCATAGCTTAGCATAAAGAGTGGAAATGGGGAGGGGGGGGAGAAAGAGCTAGCCAGGATTCATCAAAAAGGAACAGTCCAGCTCTTCTTAAGCTCACTTATTAACACGTGTTTTGTATGTCAGTGTTGTATGTAAACACACACACACCTTCCACAGAGATGTCCTGGATGGCAAAGCGCAGGATGATGGTCCAGATCATACCAAGGGTCATCTTCGCATTGCCGTCAACGATTTCTGCGAAGACACAACCGGATAATCCGTTAATCATGGCGATAAAAACACATTATATAGAGAGTGGAAGCAGGCCTGGGGTTACAGGAGGTTAGAGGATGTGATTCTGCGGCTGAATCAGGTTTAATGGTCCGCCCCGAGGCTGCTGCGGGGCTCAAAGACATTCTTGACTGCAATTACAGAGAGGAAGAAAACCGTACGTAAAATAAAGTCACATGAAGACTCGCTAACTGCCTTTGAAGTGTGGCGGTGTGTGAATGTTTTCTGAGTTTGACCGACTAAACTCAGCGAGGGAAAAGTTTTCAGAGTGGAGCAGATTTAGAAGTTTAACGGGGAAAATCTGAGCGTTCAATTTGAATTTGAAATGTCAAAGCTGAAGAAATACTCCGATTTATTTATTTTTGCTACAGTAGCCTCTCTGCTGTCTGTAGTTTATTCCCCTGTAGTTCAATAATTCATCTCTTAAGTGATAACATTTATAGAGCTTTTAATAATTTGAATTAACTATCAAACCACATGAGTCAACAAAAGAGCAGAAGTGATTTGATCCAAGATATATGAATAAAAGACGGAGTAAATTAAAGCATTTCAGGATAAATGAAAGCTCTTGTGTATCCTGAATCCTCCCAACGCTGGGAGCTTAAACAGCCACCTGGAGCTCAGAAATAGGTCCAAGGAAAATGCAAATACGGCGGGACCTTGGAATATTAATTAACAGCGAGGAGAACAGGTAGCAGCGGGAGTGAAATAATGAAAGGGAGCGTCGTTGGGAGGAGTCTCACCCTCAGCACCGATGGACACCAGCTTCACCCCCTTGCTGCAGATGAAGTCCAGAGCTTTGTTCACGTTGGCGATCTTGTGGAAACGCATCTTGCCTTTGTCGGGTTTGGGCAGCCTCTCACCTGAAAGAAAAGGAACAAATAACTACAGCTGAAACTACAGTATTACTGGATGAAATGAAGATGAAGCCCTAATGGTTACATTTTCAGAAGGGTTTGTTCTTTGGGGAATCTACAGTTAGGCTCCAAGAAAAACCTTCACTATTTAAGCTTCCATCATTCAGATGACGCAATAGTGAGTCTGTGGTACATTTCATTTTCTCTTCAAAATAAGTGTTTTTTTTCTCTGATTTAATTGGATTTTCTTGTTTAAACCCCTGTTATGTAAGCCGTCACCCTGTTCCTGTATCTGATGTGTGCTAATGAGTAGAAAAGGTAAAAGATTAAGGATAAAAGTAGTAAAAATTAAGAGATAATTATCTGATGCCTAGAAAACTCTAAAACTGGATGAGAAAAAGTTTCCAAACAGCTTTTTTTCCATGGATGAATACAGGAAATCCTCCACGATGACTCAGGATGTCGATGATAAAAGTGTGTGTGTGGGCTGAAGAGGTTCACCTGATATGACCTCCAGCAGCAGCATGAGTTTGAGGCCATTTCTGAAATCCTCTTCAATGTTCTCGATCTGTGTCCCGGCCTTCCTCAAGTGGGAGTTACACCAAGCTGTGAAGGTCTGAAGGAGATAGAGAGAAACAGTGTCACCTCTCACTGCACGACAAACGCATTCACACACACCGACAGCACTATAACTATACCTGACACACACAACAACAACATGATCCACTTTTCAGAGCGGGGTCCAAAAAGCTTCGCGAGGCATCAACTGTCCACCCCGATCTGTGACCTTATCATCACAGAGAGAGCGGAGGCCGAGGCTTTTACGTCAGCTCGAGCGCCGACTGCACTATCCTGAACACGCTGAACACGACTTCTGTTTATTGTTTTCAGATTGTTTATTGTCTTTGTGGAAAATCACACATACGTCTTCGCCACAGGCGTAGGATGATGACGAAATGAGTAAATAAACACATGCTTTTCTTGATCTTTTTTCCATTTACAACTCCAGGTCATTGAAAATATTTGAGTTGATCGTCAGAGAAAAAATAAATTAAAATCAAGAATATTTTAATCTGACTTTAAGTTTTGAGTAAACAAAGTAAATCCGTCAATTTTTTCATATATTATTACTTACAAATATGACTAAAATGCAAAAAGACAAAAAAAAGTCTTCTGTTTCTCTTGCAAAGTCATCAATAAATACACTTCTGCAAAACACTCATAAAACTAGATGCATTTAATGCACCAAACACTGGTAAACCAGTCTGAATTGATCTTCTAAATGCATATCAGTGATTAACACACTCATTAACCCTGTATTATTGTTTTGGGGATGTTATATTTTATGTAAATGCATCGTCACACATATTAATTTACAGTAAGGTACAGTAAAACTGAAAGAGCGAGGCATTGATGCTCTCGGCCATTTCTCCGTATTTATTTCTGTCCTAACAGTACGAGTCAGCATGAAGGTCCTGGAGTTTGTCGCTCAGCCTGATGTGTTGTGTCGAGCAGTTAGCTGGAGCAGGCGCCAGATCTCTGGTTTTAGAAAGCAAACCGTTCATTAGGTTCTGCTGTCGTGTGTAATGGGCAGAAAGCAGACAGGGATGTAAATGGCTCTCAGCCGCTGAGTGCTTGCTTTCGGTCTGTCTGGAAAATTGCCTAATGGCGTGGGCCGTGCACGTCAGGGACAATTCAATCGGTTCCATCAGGCCATTCAATCAACCTCTGAATGGCATTTTGAGAGGCTTTCGTGGTGTTTAGCCTCAAATGTGAGCATGGGATGTGTGTGTGCACATTCAGCGGAGGGAGTGTGTGTGTAAGAGCTGCCACTGGAGAGCAGAAACTTCGCCAGGGTTCGGAGGATGTGTGGGCGCAGAAGCAGAATAAGTACATGAGCTGAATAACTAACTACAGATGATGGTGTGGGCGGAGAGAGGACAGAGAGACAGGAGTATAAATTAGCAGCGGTACACGCTTTGTGCTCTGTAGGTAACAGCATACATTTTACATTACAGCATCTAAAACTAAATGTATACGACCTTGTGCGATGTGTGGGTGTGTGTGTGTTTCTGTGTCCATTGCCTGCACTGGAGTGTGACTGTGGAGAAACATGGTGGACAGAGAAGCACCAGAGACAGATAGGAAGAGAGGAAGGTGTTTCTGACCGAGAGAAACCCCACGAGTGACCGAATGTGAGAAGTCAGAAAGGAGAGGCAGAATGTTTTAAGGAGACACTAGGGCTGAGAGAATCAGCTGATTCAAGGAAAATTTACAACATTGCTTATGCACTTTTGAACTGAATGACTCGAGTCTGGAAAATGTGTCACCAAGTGCTACTTAATTATGACTGACATGTGATAGCCCATGAGATAAAGGATGATGTGAATCCTTGCATCAGACAACCTCACACATGTCTGAATACAATATAATCAGTAGCATGTATACAGTTTGATGGGAAGCAACCAAGTGATACCGTTAAGCATCTACATGTGCTCTGATAATGTGATGGTGACCAGCCTTCTGTTTTGCAACGCTGGTCAAGCATGGAATATTGAAGTACTTAATTTCCATTCCGGTCATTATTTGCATTAGTGCCTTTTTTTTTATGGTTATTTTTCCTTTCTTTGTCTCTTCCACCTTATTGATTTTTGATAGTGTAGACTTTATTCTAGTACCTGTATAACCTTAATAAACTGCCTTCATTTTTATAACTTGCTTACAAATAACTCTTTAACCAGTCTTCAGGTTTTCACAACAAAACTCAGCATGAATCCAATATAATTGGTATGAAATACACATTTTAATGCTTAAGTACATTTAGTTAACTACGCGTTATCAATTCAAAGTGAATTTCAGAATCTAAATGGCAAAGAAAGACAGTGGCAGAAAGAAAGAGCGAGGCAGTGAAGTGGAGCGGTGCGGAGTGACAGGAATGCCCCGGCCCCGGTGTAATTCGATGTAAGGGTCTGCAGCGGAGAAGCCGGGGTCCCAGCAGGTGCTCGTCTCCTCTGCCATGCATGACCAAATTTAGACAGGCTCCTTATCCAGCTCACAAAGGCCACAAGGGCACGGCGGAGAGGAAGGTGCAGGAAGGAGGTAGGGAGCCAAAGGAGCAGGGGCTGGGAGGGGGGTTTAAATTAGGTAGAGGGGAGGGGGGGTGGAGGCTAAATCGGTTTGCTATGGGACACCAGTGGACAGCTGAGAAGGCAGGATTCCTGAGGTGAACTGTAAGAGTCCAAGACGGAGGGAGAGGAGAGGGGGAAGGATTGAAGAATACGTATAAAATAATAACCACAGAGAGAGCGTAAGACGAGAGGGGAGAAACCTCGCAGACATCAAAGGAGGATGTTAGAACCAAATCAAGGACTCACTTAGCCTAATAAAGCTGGAGCTACAAAACGGAACTCATTCTGCTAAACGATAACGAACTACCGTCTGCAGCAGCCGGGTCTCAAACTGCTGTTTCTGCATGTCTGTTATCTCATCCTGAGGGTTGGTTGTAATGCCGGTGGTCTACAGAGTCCACTGCCATGAAGTCACCCTTCATCCTGGCATCACCCCCACACACACACACCTGTTGGTCTGGCCTGGCTCAGCTCGGCCTCTCTCATAGGTCCTTCTTGTAAAATGAGGTCATGGTGGACCAGCTGAATGCCTGTCATAACTACGAATCAGGGCTGCTGACCCTCAATACAACACACACACACACACACACACACACACACACACACACACACACACACACACACACACACACACACACACACACACACACACACACACACACACACACACACACACACACACACACACACACACACACACACACACACACACACACACACACACACACACACACACACACACACACACACACACACACACACACACACACACACACACACACACACACACACACACACACACACACACACACACACACACACACACACACACACACACACACACACACACACACACACACACACACACACACACACACACACACACACACACACACACACACACACACACACACACACACACACACACACACACACACACAGAGAGTAACCGCAGCACTGCCTGGAGTTACAGCGGCCGGCCTCAGGGGGGAAGCCATGAGCAAAAGAAAAGAGACACGTTCAATATCTGCACTCCAGAGTTCCTCGCTCAAAGCTCTGGTGTAGTTTGGTTCAAGTACAAACTTTAATATCATAAAGAAAGGTGGGAGGTTTTAGTTTCTGCACCGAGGTGTCGCCTTGTGATCGAATTTCACTTTTAGGACATTTTTAATTAATTGAACCAATGAAAATAAAACTTGTTGTTTTAAAATGTTAAACCTAATCAAACTACTCTAAGTTAGATCCTTTGGTCATGCCATTGTTTTAGCTCTTATAAGAAAACGATACCAAATCTTTTGTTCTGCATAAATCAAAGTTCAGGCACTTCTGGGCCGAACAAACCCCAATATATAATCACAAAACAACTACAAAATGTAATAAAAGCCTGGAAATTGGGGCAGAATTACTCTACCCATGTGGCAGAACATAAAAAGACAAAATGACCTCCTGCTGACCCTGTTACAGGTATATACCTCCTGTCCTCTCTGCTGCACACACACACACACACACACACCCCCCCCCCCCTCAGTTTTTGCCTCAGACCAGGTCTTTGGACAGTATAAAACACAAGACTTTCTGCTAATAAGGTGGGTAATTTAATAAAGCTGCAGGACACGGCTAATTTACACCTAACCTCTCTGTGATTTCTCCCCCCCCTACTGGTGTCCAGTCTTCAGCCACAGAGGAGTGTGCAGATGTAATTACACGAGCCTTCAGTAGCTGATTTCCCTAATTAGCACCTTCAATTCAGGGCCGGGCGGTCTCATTAGAGGAATATGCCGGCGTGGTGTTCGTCTGGAGGGAGAATGTGCATACTGAGCAGGGAACACTGCCTACATGCATCCATCCATCTGCAGCTGAATCGCTGGAGAGCGTTGTGCTGCAAGATTTGGTGCATTTTTTAACCTTCCACTGCAGTGAAGTATATAAAAACTACGGCCTAGGAAGAGGAGAACAATCAGAAAACAATAACGCTTTCAAATGGGCTCATTCTGAAGCACACAAATGCACTGACAAAGATCTATTTGTCATTAGTTTTATGAGGCCAATATCATCAGAGTTAAATGAGTCATCTAGTGACTCAGACGGGACTCTCTTATTGCAGCTTTGAACATCAAGCCATACACCTCCTCCTTTTTAATCCAGGTATTCTGTTTCTACCCCCTCTATTTTGTTTGGTTTTAATATTGATAGCAGGCCACGAGCACACATGCTATGTCTAGATGCATTTCTACATTATTCTTAAGGACATATCAGAAGAAAAATGCAATTTTCAGCACTTGAGATGAAATCCAGAGTCTGCTTTATAGGCGTCACGATAAATGTGCTGCTCCTCAATCATAAAAGCTAACATTCAGCTGGTATGCATACAGTTTATGTGCCTTATATCAATTTAACACAGGAATTTATGTCTCACTGCCCATGTAAAAATAGTCCGCCTGCAAGGGTGACATGGTTGACACCGTTCACACCTGTCCACTACCTTTGTCACACACCTGTTCAGAAGTCACACACACACACATATGCCACATAAACAAATCACAGCACACTCACACAGCATCCACAATAATAGCAGCATGTTAAAACACCATGTGCTTCTGTTTATAAAGGTCACCATGTCCGTGACACAGGAGGACACACGCAATCTGAAAACATTTCCAAGGGTAGCTTTGAATCGAGAGACAGTAATAAAAACAGAACTGTTTATTCTTTAACTCGGTAGGTAACTATCACAAATACAGCAGCATGAAACTATAAACCTACCTTCAACATATTCTATAAACCCAAATATCCCACATCTAACGGACCTTAGTCTTAGCTTTAAAACCACATTGTAACAATAGCTGTGCACAGAGACGGAAATGTGCTCCCTCCCCCCACAATGAGCTCCCAAAGTCAACAGAGCCCAGGTCAGTCGTTATTAAAACACAGACACTCAACACAAAGGGCTCCCTGTTATCCCTGCATCTCAGTTATTGGATTTATAAAGCCATAAAGCTTCCTTTCATCAGGCTTTTGAATAGAAGACTGCACTGTTATACGAGTTTTACTCTTCAACGGTGTGTTTGGATCTTTTAGCATGTATAAAGCCCCTTTTGGGTTCATTTACATCGCCGCCTGACTTCTATATTATCCTAGCCATTGGCCTCAAAGTCTCACTATGACATTATAAGCTGAACAAAGCTAACAGAGTAAGAGAAATGGCCTCGGTTCATCTGTCAGCAGATAATAGAGCGGAGGAAAAGAGCTAAATCAGCTCATCTGTCAGCCCAAGAGATCTACTCTTCCACTGTGCTCAAATCATATAAAAATATGATCCATCTGAGGCTTCGGCAAAAAGTCAACAAACGTAAAATCTAATATCTGCTCACAACAGAAAAAACAAAGAGCGCCACGTTTGACAGTTGCATTCACCGACAGTAAGTCCTCAACCTTAAAACAACAACACGGCCTTAAAATATGTGTTATGTCAGAGCAAGTGTCACAGAGATCACAGCCTCCACTAACACATCTCCATATATAAAGTCATTGAAATAGAAATGGTGAAACAGTGTGAAATTTATGGTGGTGATGACAGACCAAATAAACACCAACAAAGTTTCTCAAGAGATTCCTATTCAACTGAAAGACACGTATATTAATGGTTAAATATCTAATGATACAACGTTTGTTTCATAGCTTCTTCAGATCATGTTTGTTTCTCCGATTGACTTCATGTGGACATCACTGTCATGCGTCAGAGGAGTTACAACAGGCAACAGGTGTAGACGATATGAGGAGCCCCCACCCTCTCTCCTTCTCTCGCCCCCATCTCTTCTTCCCCTTGTGGCCTTTAAATACCCTCACCACTCAAAAACAGACCTGGAGACCTGAACACTACAGAAACAACTTGGGACAATGACTCCAGAAAACAATTCCCCCACTCTACCCTGACATAAAAAACTAAAGGGACTCGCCTGATCCCCCCCTCCCCCATAACATCTTTTACACGTATGCTAAGGAACCACAACTTCCTCCTATACTCTATAAATAGATTCGGTGAGGTCACATCTGTTGCTGCAGATCCTTTCGTTACTGTTCATCGTTTCCGAACGAAACAACGACTACATCTGTGGTCGTACAGATCGCTGCCAGCATCAGAGAAAAGTGATATCTAAAGATTGTTGACATTAGTACATGTGGTTTTCTTTATAGAGTTCTGAGTCAACTTAAGTCAGCTGTTTCCATTCTCTAAATCCTGCTCGGGATGTTAGCCAAGATAGGAAAGATGGACTTCATTTAAACCAATTGTTTGGCGTCGTTTCACCTCTACGTACCCCTGAAACAAGATACATCTAAAAGAGAGGAAAGTCTGCTTTCGGTTTGAGTACTTGCATCACATGGATATACACAAAGTTTTGAGTAGATATTACTTGCTTTGAAGGATTGCAGCAACAACTGGCATCCAATCAACTAGCTTACAATCAAAACTCAAAGCTTTTAAAAGAGGATTGGATTATAAATTAACCTACAGGTGTGAGTTGGCAGATGAAACGTTAAAATGAACACTATGGTGCAAAGACTTGAGAACTAAGGTAGTTATAAGGACTTTTTCAGGTTACATGCTCAGCAAGTTTACAGTGAGTGAATAAATCCCCAGCATCAATTTATCACCCATGCTTTCCCCCCCCTCTTCTCTATGGAGGATTAACGGGCTAATATCCCAGAGACCCTGCTGACAACCGGGCCACCACAGCCGGCCTGCAGAGCGAGGCCCGAGTCCAAACCCGTGGATTTATGTTCTTGTTTAGAGGATAAAAGGCCTAGGACACCCCCCTTCTAGTGAGAGCATGTGCATCAACACGGTGCCAGATGCCAGTGTGATGCTCTGTGGGCACGGGGGATTACAGCTGGGGAGGGAACAGGTGGAGCAGGTGATGAGAGACAGCCCTCCAGCCGTGAACACAGAGAGCAATGCTAATGTTTTTAAAGATTTAAGGACGAGATTTGTTGAACAGAATGTTATATTATCCCCTATAAAGACTGTAAACCCACAATGCCATGCTGGGTTTACTCATCAGATGCTGAGCCACATCCAGGGGTGTGAATGTGCTCTGAGAAATAGGACGACCACAGATACCAACAATCCTGCCCCGTGTTATCTTCAACCCAGGTACTCGTTTATTATCTGTCCGCGGCTGAACACTTTCTCATGGACGGATGGCTAACCTGCTCCAGTCAGTCATTTGTTTTGACACGACCATCTGTCTGCGTCTGCGTCATATTAATTGCTTCAACTCAGCGCAGGAAACACTGTGTCCCGCTCCGCTCCATTCTGCTGCCTCACATTGTGTTCCACATGCTTCCAGGATGCTGCGCTACCAGGTTAATGATGCCAGCCAGAGACGCACGCCAACAAACTAACAATGTGCCCTTCCAGCTCTGTCTCACTGTGTGTGCGTGTGTGTGTGCAGGTGTTTGATCAACACAAGTGCCAGAAGTGCTGACAGCAATCATAAAAGCAGGAACACTGTCGTTTTTTTTTTAATGATGGCAAGAAGTCAATACTATGGTAATTATTTCGAGAAAACAACTACCAATTGGTGCCATATTGAATAAAGTGGCCTTTTCTTTCCTTCATTTCCAATTTCATATAGCCTTACTTGGGGAAGATTACCTATAATTGTCTGGCTGTGTTGCAAAATGAGGAAGTCGTAATGCTAGATTTAATTTGGGTGCATCATGAAGTAATGGCTAAGAAGATAAAGGGAATTCTGTGCTGTGTTTCCTCCTTTGCTATGACCTTGACAGAAAACATGAGGTCAAGGGTGCATGCTGACAAGTGCACCATGACAATGCTAACGTGCTAATGTTAGCAGTTGTGATCTGTTCAACAGCTTAGCTTACAATGTTTGCATGCTAACACTTGCTAATCAGCACTGAGACTGACGGGAAAATCGTTGGTTTGAAAGGTCATAAGGTCCTAAACAAAAGGAAATATCGACTGAAGATAGTCCATCCTATAATTGCAGAGGCAAATCACTCAAAATCATAATGTCAGAGTCAGTGGATCAGCAAAGACTCATCCTCTGGGCACCTTCCTCCAAAGACTGACACTGCTATCCATAAAGCAGGGATAGCACAATTACATGTTAAAGAAATAAAAATAAAGTGTTTCAGAAGCAAAAACATGCTATTTTTGATGCTCTGTTATGTATGAAAACACGGTGAACTAGCCAACAAGGTCACAAGTAACTCTTCACACCACTGTGACTTCCAATAGTCAGTGAGGTTGAACGTAATAACCCCAATGTTCTGCTTGCACTGCACACACACTCCGACACACACAGGGCTGCCTTGTCCTTCATTGTTCAATCTAACACTGCCATCAGCCTCCTTCTTGTTACACGAGTGAACAGATGAATTGACTGAGCGCGTGATCGATGGCGGAGAATAAAAAGGTGAGAGTACAGGTTCAGGGCTGATGGCTGCAGCATGCCGAGTCTTTTGTCGTTTAATGAGCTCTGGACTCGGGAGACTGACACGAGAGACATAAATTGGTGTAAGTGGTTGCGGAGGATTTATGACAGAGCGGCTGGCATGAGTAGGACAGGTTTGGTGGGTGGGGGGGGGGGGGGGGGGGGGGGGGTGTGTCTAATTTCAGAGGGCAAGTTCTTTCTCTGAAATAAGAGGCAAAAGTGTGCAGGCAGATCTCCAGTCAGCTAATTCCATCCCAACAGGAGCCTTGATCATCACGGCCTACAGTATGTGTCAAACTGTCCGTGGGGACATGCAGGCCAGCTACGTTTCCCAGCATTCATTTAGCCAAAAGAGCAAAGTCACCGTCACCTTGTCATTCTAATTCTACCCCTTAAACATCTCGTATAATACGGATTCAATTTGGTTATTTCTACGTTGTGAAACTGCTGTCAGTCAATCAGGAAGTCCTTGTTTAGCTGCTAGCACAACGCTGCTAACACCTAAGCATGCAGCAGCTAATAAACATCTTTCTCTGCAACTTTGACTATAATGACGGCTTCTGTCATTCAAACTGCACCAAATTGAGGGCTATTGTACATTTAAATGCTCCCATTACCTGTCTAAAAGTAAGATAAAGTCAAAGCTTTGGGCGTTATAAGTATTAACTGGAGCGACTGCAGCTTTTTCCGCCATTATAAAAGACATAATGATATCTTCATGACCTCAGTCCTATTATAAGAGACCCATCATCTCAGCAGACGTCCCACTGACGACTGTAACTTCTGCTACCAGCTGCCTATAAATACCCCCTGCATGCAGCCA
Source organism: Eleginops maclovinus (assembly GCF_036324505.1). Lineage (NCBI taxonomy): Eukaryota > Metazoa > Chordata > Actinopteri > Perciformes > Eleginopidae > Eleginops > Eleginops maclovinus. Next base: position 8,989,222 of record NC_086359.1, read on the forward strand.
GCACTCAGCCCCAACATTACGAGCTTAGCTGATTCTTATTCTGCGTAAAGACAGGTCTGGTGAACAGTTTCGTTACTAAAGAAACCGACTGGCCGACATAAACGCGGCGTTTGAGTGTGACACCGTTAGGACCTGAGGTGACATTCTGGTGGTGGTCGGACATGTATCCTCTGTATGTCATTTGTTATTGAGGTCATACACTTGGCAGCTTGTGGCTTCCTCATAAACAAGTTTCCATTTTCAGCACCGGCACTGAGCGTAAAGAATAATAATAACTTAAACTCAGACGGCCGCAGCTCTGTGCAGCACACACTGAGAAATGATTCATCTGCTGACAGCACAGGTTGCGTTTTTCTGCACAAAAGCCCCCCCCCCCCCCATCAACCATGCAATTTTCTCCAACTAATCCAACATTTTATTCCATTTACAGACCATCAGGATGGCTCTGATCAGATCAAGATGACTGCTCTCAAAGCCCATCAATCATCATTTTTACATTCTCCCGGAGGACTCTGACACTGCGCCCGTATCGTGTGTCCGCTCTCGGCTTTACAACATGAACTTTTCTGTCTTTGCCCAAATCCTCAGGAACCCAGGCAGAATAACTCAACGGAAACACTTTGGTGCTTGTAAAATACAGAAGAATATGTCACACATATGCACACCCACATCTCAGCCCTTCCTGCAGCCTCCCAGGGATCCTGCACTAAAGCAGTTTATAGAAGCCTCCCTACATGGGCACAGCTTCTGGAATAGCAACTGCTATTTGATCTGACTGCAAGTTCTCTCACCTCTCCACTTATGTTTAACCCTCGGTACACTTACTCTGCACATGCATCGCTCCACACAGACACAGCGAGCTGCGCCGATCAATGCCATTATTTAAACACAATTCAAATGGAGTTATCTTTAGAGGAGCCATTACATCCGGCCCTCTGCATGGTTGGAATGAAGTAACAAGAATTACAATAAACGCTTAAATTAAAAAACTAAGGCGTATTAAACTTCTGTTGAACGCTGACATTTTATGAATGGAATTTATAAAAAGAATATTCTAAGATTAGCCATAATTCACTAAGATTGTGTTAAGTTTTACAAGAGAATAAAGGACACTATGAAACACTATGTCCTTCCACCGCATAAACACTGGCTTTTTTGTTCGTTGTTTACAAAAGTAAACATGTTAAATATTACAAAATCTGATAATCCCACATTTGTAGCTGGGGGGCCTCATTTTAGCATGTCAGAGAGGACTCCGGTCTGCTGAGTGAAAATATGCTGAGGGCTCCAGAGATCAGCTTGACAGGGTAACTGTTGCTGCACGGGGGATCACATGACCCTGACAAAATGAATCATGGGAGGGAAATCTAAGATGCCAAGTTGCATGTTGGAATAAGGTACAGCAGCATGGGCAGTAAATGTGTCCGAGCTGTACCTTATACTCAATAAATAAATCATTTCTTTCATCCATTTAAATTCTCTAAATCATCCTCTAAAAAAGACAGATAAATACATCCTTTATCAGACAATAAGAGCATGCCAAGGCAAAAGTGTGTCTCTACAGTGAAGGGAACATATAAAAAGGTCCTTAACTTGATTTCAAATTCACACTAAATGTCAGCAGGCTTTGCTTACATATTGCCGTCATCCAATAAGTACAGCAGCGTTCGCTAAGCTACCTTCAATGCACATCTCTGCGCATGTATTCCCTACAGAGAGAGCCAGTGTTTGAGTATTGTCTGGGGAACCATCAGGCAGGTAAGGATCAATGACCCCGTCTGCTTGCTGCACTACAGGCTGAGCTGTTAAAAGAGCAGAATGAGATTAGACAAGAATAGATTCGATTACGCAGCACCCCGAGATCTCTCCTCGCCCACACACAGGGACATTACATTAGGTAGAGTGGATAAATATCCCATTACTCCATGTAACTTTATCACTCTTGAATCTGAAGGTGATCAGTCTTTTGACCACTTCATCCATTTTAAACCCTGTGGAATTTATGCAGAAATTATGCATTTATTTTACTCTGAATCCTGGGTATAAATGTTCAAAACTACACCAATTTTTTGGCCAAAAAATAGGCAATAATTTCCCAAAGACTAATTCATCCGTTATTTGTTTGCATGGTTATTCAATTAGGACGCACACATGATCATTCCCTATTGAACCTGCGCATTTGATTCTCATATCAATATTCAAAAAATTAACAAGATGTTTTAAATAAAACACTTAAACATATTTCAGTAATTGTGAACTTGAGTTTCACTTTTTACTGCTATCATTATATTGACGTTTGAGTAAATATCATGATATAAATGTTCTATTGGGTCAATTTCTTCATGCCTCCTTACAATGGTAAAGGGCCAATATGTAGTATTTAGGTGGTTGTATTGGTAGGAATTGAATATTATATTTAGAATTGTGTGTTCATTTGCGCACAGACACTTAAAACTAAGAATCGTGGCGTTTAAGTTAGCTTCAAATTAGCCGCTATGTTGTACCAGCATGTTTCTACAGTAGCCCAGAAGGGACAAAACCCAACAGAGAGTATTTTTCTACATAAAAGTCTAGCTTGAACTTAGAATGGTACAGTGTATGACAATGGACAAAACACTGAATGACTTTATACACTTTCTCAGATAAAGGTACATTTGAACATCACCTGATTTCCTCTGTGTTATGTGGCTATACATGTATACACTAAACATCCACCATGAGGCTTATGGGTCAGCTGGGCCCATTACCCTGTTTATAACCCTATGTAATGGCTATTTATTGGTTATTGCTAGCATAAGCCTTGCCTGGCAGCCAGTCATTCACTTAGCAGCTGAACTCTTAAACTATGTGAAACTGAAGACGGCTTCAGTCACTGTGGTGAACTTTTTTCCCGGATTGACATTTACAATAACACTTCAATACAAAAAAGCACAACTACAACAAATGAAAGCAAGTAATTTCATTAAAAGTTTGCAGCACTGTGAAGCCGCTTATATCTATGATGAAGCACTTTTCTAATTAATAGCCACATGCGGAGTTGTATCTCTTCAGTGCAGTATACTGTAGCGAGTTCTTTAAAAAGCCATTGATCCCCTTTATAAAGAGCACTACTTTTTGGTGGATATTCTATGTTCTCTCTGAGTCTACACACAGAATCTGGTTGAGGCGGACATCAATTAGCTTTGGGAGTTCAGGGAAATATCTACTTCTGTCCTGATCCGGCCTTTTCTAAGCTAAATTGACAACCCAGCACTTCTTATTTCTAGGATTGCAGTGGCTTTGAAGAAAAGATATTGCCAAGAAAAAAAAATGAAGCCAAACTCTGTCCTTTTATATCTCCTTCCATCTGACACTGTTTGCTAGATGCAAAATCTAACACGGTTTTTGCCAACTCGTATTAAATCCAACTCCAGCTCCAAACCAAGCCATGAATTATTTAGCAGGCAATTTATAAGATCAGCTTCACGATTAATATAAACCAATGCGTCAAGACGTACGACTATTTCTAATGTCCGGTGTCAGATTCGGCATCTCTGTGTGTTGACAAACACTTTACTACAAGTGGTGAGAGGATTTTTCCACTTAAATTTCCAGGATAAAAGAAGACAGATGGTGCGAAAGACTTCCTTTCATATTCATTACACTGCAAAATGATGCACCGGCTATATTCATGGGCTGATATCAGCTCCTTAAGCTTGATTTTACATGCCGAGAAGAGCAATGGAGTACAGTGACCTCCTCTCCTGGGAGGTGGGGAGGTGAAGACTAAAGAGAGGGGCATGCAACGTTTCTCAAGGCCTAGTATATCGTCTTACATTCAGGAACAGGGGAATGAGGCGTCAAAATGTGACTTATAATTGACACAAAAAGACAACATTAGCTGCCAAGGGATTTTTCAAGAATGGTGTTTAACCTGACAGCAGAAAAGACGTAAAGAAAGCCGGAGACGAAGGCAGGGAGGGAGAGGAGCTGGAGCCGGGCAAGTTTAAATGTATTTTTAGGAAGATGTTTATTTGTAGGTCTGTGAAACCAACCCGGGGTGTATATCTACCAGCCTTGCCATCTCTCTCTCTCTCCCTCTCTGTCACCATCTGTTGAGGTCTCTCAGCCTGTCACTGTGCTCTGGCTCTATAGGTGGGCGACATTTTGCACCGACAGAACAAACCTGAAGATTCCCTACAACTAAACATGTTAGAAATGCTCCTCTTTTCTCTGCTGTAATGAACCACAACAGTGTAGATTAGCCGTTATTAGATTAGGTTAGATACAATGAGATTAGGTTAGATTAGAGTAGATTATCCCTAATAGTGGCACCAGCAAAGATAAAAGGGTATACATTGTTAGAAGCAATAATATATCAGGGTGCTTTTGGACTTTAAACATAGTATAAGTCACATTATTTAACTTCTAATTAAGCAGTAACATAACAGATAAGAGCAGCCAAGTCTTAAGAAGTGCTTAAACCTATTTCCTTGCTTAAAGACTGTACAAAATACATATTGGTGTTATTATACTAGTACACAACATTACAAGAAACAACATTGGAGCAGTCACAAAGAAGGAAGTTTGAAGTACATGTGTGTTGACAATACTCAGAGAAATTGTGACAGGAAGTGAATGTTTCTAAAAGTTTCTAAATGTAAATTAGAATTTATATTGTTGTACATAATTTAAATTATCACATTTGTTGCACTATGTATTTTTATTTTGGTACTTAAATAACCTATAAAATACACTGAAATGTCTTCAAAATAAGGGTGAATGTTTTCAAATGACCTGTTAAGCTTGTATTTCTGTCTGTCTGTGATTTTGTTATCATACAATTTAAGGTGTACAATAAATGTAAATTGGGCCTTGGGTGATTTATTCCGACATGTCAGAGAGAGAAATACAAGTGTGTAGGAGTAACATTAGAGTGTAGAGTTTCAGAACAATATTCTGTAATATATTTACCATAATAGCAGGAAACAAAGTAAAGTACTAGGTGAATTGAACTTACAAACGACAAGAAAGTATCGACCTGACAGATACTTTCTTGAGCTCCCGGATTTCTGCAGGACGACGATCAAAGATGGCGACCATGGCGAAACTAACAATTAAAAACTACCGGGGTTGATTGCCATCTTTCTAAACTAAAACTGTCTGGTAGGGTAATTTAAGGGTCAAAAAACATCTATACAATTGATATTGACGTGTTTTAACCTTTGCAGGTGTTGTTTTGGTCCCGGTTTTGCGGCTGCAGACGTCAGTTGACTTTTAGCTCAGACAGCTAATTAAACGCACCTGTCGAACTCGTCCTGCACGCGGACACGAAGGCTGGTCGCCTAGGCAACTGACAATATCCGGCTAAAGTATATTTTCACCAATTTTATTTTTATTTAAGCAAAATCAATCAGAGACGTGAAAAACAAAGCTTTTTTTTTGTATGTGTGTCTTGTAATTGTAACCCCTGTCGTGCTATATTTAGTTCTGGGAACATGTGACTAGGCTTCTGTTTATTCTATACATTTAGTTATATTTTTGGGAAAACAGCAGTCCCATACGCCCAAAGACTGCATAGCATGATAAGAAAATGGTTGTATCTCGGAGTGTTTGGTATCTATTAAAACGTTTATTATGCCTATTGATAAAAGTATGATTTTGAAGATTTAATGTTAGATACTTCTCCAAAGTGTGTCTGTTCCAGATGTTAAGTAGTTAGACCTTTAAGAACAGATGTTGTGGCTAAATATAGACTTTGGGTAAAATGGTTTAAATCAAAACGACAGAAGGTAAGTTTCTCCACTTAATTCTTGAGTTTCTTTTAAAGGTTTTTTTTAAACACCCTGGTTTACTTTTATGTATTTTAAAGCATAAGTTATTATTCAACTGAGGGGGAAAGACTCGGGAGGGGGGTATTATATTTAGATAGTCTTCGCAAGGCAATCGGGGGTAACTGAAAGACAACACTGAGAAAGTTCCGCGGCCTAAAATATCTGCACACACAGCTTCCAGCAGAGTGCCAGGTGCGAGGACAGCAGATGCCCGGATTCATGTTGAGCTGTTTTAGACTTTAGACAGTTGGGCCAGTGATTCAGAAACCGAAGCATTTGTCATGTTAAAATGCATAAAAAGTCACTCATTATTAGTGGAAGGAAATGGGTCAATCTGTGGGTAATTACGCACGCGGCACAAGCGCTCGCAGCCTCCAAATCCAAACGTACCTTTCTCTGCTGCTTCTCCCATGCGGGGTCCAGCAGCAGGTCCCTGTCCCAGTCATCCTCTTGGGTCATGTACACTTCTTCCTGGTTGATCGTGTAGGAGTTGCTGTATGTCATGTGGGATTCGACAGCTGTCATCATGCCGCCTTTGTCAGGACTTCACGTCCCCCTCACTTATGAGAAAAAAAATTATCAGCAATAGTCGTCGCCGTGAGGGCAATAGCCACTTTGAGACGAGGGGTCTCGCTGTCGGGGGGAGAGACAGTTAAGGGGCTGCGAAGACCAGACTCCACTGGTAAGAGGTGCCTGTGCGGAGGTGGTGCTCCCACTACCAGAAAACCTTGCTGGCCCGGTGCTCCTTTCCTGGTCAACAGTGGCACACGTGACCGCACCCCAATAAGTATGGGAACCGACAGCTTGGGTATCAGGTTCTGACCCTAAAATGGTTTAAAAGGCGGGGCAGTCTTCTGCGGGCATTGTGAACTGGCTCCTGAGTGGTGGGGTGGGATGTCAATAACGCCCCGTCGCACCAGAGAGGTTTTTATGGCCTCTGCGATGCACCTGTTGCTGTTAGTGACCCTCAATTGCAAACCCAGGCCTGTGTGGTTTCAGTGTAGCTCTGCTAGAAAACAGCTTCAAAGAACTTAAAGTCTCAAAATGAAGAGTAAATGCTGCCAAAAATTAGAAATTCTTGAGGTATCTCCTCTGAATTAAGCCCCCTTGCACTCCAGGCAAATAGCTCTGGACCTGCTTTATAATGCAATGACTAAACCATCTTATTCCACAGGCTGCATGTAAATGGGTTATTTATACTGTTTATTTTCTATTATTAACCATGCTACAAGGTGTTCAGTCTATAAAGAAACACAATGATATTCTCTATAGTACATATGCAATAAGAATAAAAGAGATCCGGGCTATTTGTATGAGAAAAAAAAGTTTTATTAATGCATGCAGACTGAAAAATGCTCCAAACATTTTAAGAAATACAGATCAAAAGGCATATATATGCATACACAACCTTACAATATAATTTGCGTTTATATCAGGATTTGTCATTCACAGTAAACATGTTGACGCAGCTAACATTCATCAAACCCTCCCATCCCATTCAACATTGTGCTGGTACAAGATTTCCTTGAAATGGGCTCATATACAGATTGCTATCGTCTGGAGGTAACGCATTATACTGTCACCTCTCGATGTGTCTTTGGAAACTAGGATGATATAATTAATCAGGCTTTCAGATGTGACTACACCAGGCTTGGTCCATTAACCTACTTGAAGGAGCTTAGCTACATGGGCCTTTTGTAGTTACCTGTGCTACTACTGGGTTGAGGGAATGGGATGTGTTGTAAACGTAATGCTACTAAAAGCAAATTTTGATAATGACACGGACCATGGAAAAAGACAGCCTCTTACACAGACAAAATAACATGTACAGTCACACGCTGCAGCATTAAGAGTTCATAATACCAAGTGTAAGCAGAAATGTAGTGAGTTTTGTAATAAATGCAGGGATTCAATTCTGTCAATTCCCTTTGGATGAGGTAATGGATGGGTATGACTCCTGCTTTTCAAAGATAACATGAGCAAAGTCTGATACCTGTTATTCACATATGTGCTAGGAAAGCTAAAATATCGATCGGCTAAATCTCATGTTGTAAACTCAAAAAAAAGGCATTATGGTCTACAGGTTGTGCTCAGTGTGTTCCAGACGCACAGCTGATACCTGCTGCAGGACAACGGAGGGAACCTGCGGGATCCCGTCAGAACAACACAGTACAGAGATGTGCACACACTATAGTTCTTCAGCTGCCCAAACCACAGACAGGAGGCGAGGGGTTTGGGGGGAGTGGGTTAGGAAGTGGAAGTAGGGGAGGAGGATGCTACAGCGAGCTGTTGGCTGTCAGTACTGTGTGACTGTGAATTCAGAGCAGGGGGTGGGGGTTTAAAGAGATGCGAGGCTGCATTCACCCAAGCACGGGAAGCCCAGACTCGCAAGCACCCGGAGAAGCCTTTTAGTGAGGACCTGGGAGGGGGGGAGGATGAGGCGGAGGAAGAACACTGGAGCACCACAAGCCCTGATGATGGAGGCCTGGGTGGGAGACAGCTTTTTAACTGTCTATCATTTTATATCTCACTTCCAACTCATCCAATATGACTCGATGCTCCTCTAGTGTAGGACGTGTCGATTTCTGCTTGTGACATGCGTTTTACTTTTTAGATTTACTAATCTTACTAATGGAAAGATTGTAGTTTGGACTAAAAATGTATGTTTGTACTTTAAAAAAAGGTTAGTTATGTTGCTTATGCTACAATATGGTTGATTTAATTGACATATCTGGACAAATTAACTACGTAAAACTTCATAAACCACGACCAAAACGATTAACCTCTTGACTTGAAGTGGACAGCCTTCTTCCTCCCCTCCCATTGACTCCAAGCAGACTTTTTTCCCGCTCTTCTATGTTGATTTACAGCATGATTTAAGTATTATTGGATGAGTTGGGAGTGAGACCGGGTTAGTTTTTCCTGACTAGTATCTAATAACAAAAGGGGAAACCGTGAAGTCAAAGTTCTCCTACCGGCACACCTTTCTGGAAAAGGATTCTTGCCAGTATATCTATTATGGCGATCAACTATAGGGTCCTCCACTATCAGGAAAGTGAGGTTAAGAAGCCTCTGTTGACATCCCTCCACTACCGACTCACCTCTTAATCAACTCATCTATTCATCCCTCTCCTCCTCCTTCTTCCCTCTCTTTTGTATGTTAGGCAAGTCAACGCCCTCTTGACTCCATCTTGCAGCTGTCAGAGCAAAGGCCATTTGACATACTGAATGATTGAGGGGTGGTGAGTGTTAGGTTCAGGGACAATCTCAAAAGGTAAAACCACATACAGAGCACATATCCAGCTGATCCCAGTGTTAGAGGAACAGAGCGGCCGTACCAGAAAAGTCCTATAGGAACCCTGAGATAGAGTATCTACAGGTCAGACCGGCCTCATACCTAGGCCTACCTTATAGGATGTTTCTGACTTGGCACACAGGCTGTGAGGGACCTCAAAGGAGGGAGAAATTGAGGGTTTATCATGTTAGGTGAGTTGGAGCTACTGGGAGTTAAAGATCCCTTCCACAGCTGTGAGAAGCAAACCCAGCATTTCAAGCAAAGCGACTCGTCCAACAGTGAAGTCTCTCTGTGTGTCATATAAGTGAGTCCGGCGGGGGGGGGAGGCACCACACATACACTGTCCATTGGCACGCCCAGGCCATTATGATAACACTGGAAGGTGGGGGTAAGGGGGGTTGGGTCTGAGGTGGGTGGTTCTGGGAAGTTGGGAGTCCGAGCCACGGACCCAGATCCAAGGTGGCGACGGCGGTGGCGGCGGGAAAAAAAAAGCGCTGTGTGTGTGTGAACGGCGGAGAGGAGAGGCGCACAGTGGACAGGAAGAAGGGGTGAGGAGAGGGAAGGAGGAAGGGAAGGGAAGGGGTGAGGGCGACGAATACGGCGGTGGAGAGGATCGACTAGCGGGCAGGGGAGGGGTAAGGGTCGTCCGCATGTTCCAAGCCTCACCAATCAATAAAACCCAACCACACACACATCCATTCTCACTGTGGTAATAACTTTAATTTACTCAAATACTTCAGATACATTTTGAGGGACTTGTACTTCTACCCCACTACAATTCATATAATATATATATATAATATAATAATTAAAACATATCAGAGATATTATTCTGAAATGGACCAATCTGCACAATGACTACTTTTACTGTCGCTACTTTAAGTACATTTTGATGAGAATACTGTTTTTACTTTTACTCGTATTTTCAATGCAGGACTTTAACGGTAACAGAGTATTCCTACACTCTGGTACTTCTACTTTTACTTTAGTACAAGATCTGAGTACTTTTACTCAAGTACAAGATCTGAGTACTTCTCTCACCTGTACACACCCTTAATCTAAGAGGAATACAGGAATTCTGATTTCTGAACACACACACACACTTTCACACTTCCCTTTATTCACTAGCGGGCCATGATGCTAGGCAGGACTTTTGAAAGGGGGTCCTAGCCTCACCCCCCCACCGATGACCCTGCCATTGCAGCAGAGGAGGAGTTATGGATCGGGGAGGAAGGGGTGATGGCGGAGGAGAGGAGGGTGAGGAAGTGTTTGGTCAAGGCACAGTCAAAGGAGGGGGCGGCAGGTGGGGGGGGGGGGAGAGAGGTCAGTGCTTTTGAATTTTGGTTTCGTTTTTTTTTTTCTTGGTCATTTACCTTGGTGGTGAGGAGAGAGCGAACATGTCCCCACTGCGGTGGCGTCGCGCTAAAAGTCGTCCCCATGGCTCACGCCGCCACGCTCACACAGGTTTGCACGCTGGCCGCTCCACGGGGGGCCGGTGACCTAATTCAGTTGAGATAGTTAGTTCAGAGCTGGACTGTCGCGGCCCTTTTAATTTCTTTTTTTTTTGTTGTTGAGGTTGCGGCAGAGTTACAGATTATCACACATGCAGGTCTGTGAGTAAGAGTGGACACAAGAGACACACGGAGGGGGGGGAGAATTTGGTGCAGCAAGGAAGACACCAGACCAGACGCAAACACCCACCAACCCCAGAAACTGCTCCACAGATCAAAATGCACCCAGGCCATTCTATCTGTGTGCCTCTCCCCAGCGCTCAACAGCGTGCAGCATTGATGAAAAATCAATTCAAAAGCCTGATTCAATTCGGTCAAGAAAACTCCTTTTCATTTGAAATGTTAGTTTGCACCCATTTTGAGAGGCTGGAGAGAGAAAGGAGCACCAACCCGCACTTACCCTGACCAAAGAAAGCAAAGCTGGGCCAGCATCTACACCTGAGTCCCCCCGGGTCCCCCAGTCAAATGGGTCTGGTGGTCATTTTACACAAGAAAAAACAGATAGTGGAGAAAAACAACATAAACAAGAAGGGGAAATGTCCAAACCCTTGCTTTGTTTTACCACAGTAGTCAGCCAAACATTCTTTATTATAATAATGATTATAGTATACATATTCTCAATAAAAAGCATGCCGATTTTTAATCTTTTTGTCGTCTTTTCCTAAAAAAAAAAAGGCAAAATTAAAATACTTCTCTAAAAAAAAAATACGGTCTCAAACATGGCAAACAAGACATTTCGCAAACCACATAATTCTACAAAGGATGCAACTGGTATGTGTTTGTATATACAACACAGAAATATTACACTGTGAGATGCAAAAAAGTCACTTAACCACTAAAAACCACAGGGGTAGAGGGGAAGGGGGGGACAGCGAGGCAGTAAGGTGATTCAGAGGGGATGTCTGTGTGTGCATCAGACCGCAGGCAAATAGTAGTCGCAAAAAAGTGATTGTTTTAAGTGACTGCAGACCCAAAATGGGTGGGGTTCGCCCCCTCGGGACGAGATTGAGACTCGAGCTGTTGTGACCCGGAGGCGGCAAACCCCACCTACCAGATCCAAAAACCGGTTTGAAACAGGCACTACAATTTTTTTGCAGCGACGATCTGCAGCAGGTCTGGTTTTTTTTGGAAAAAAAGTAGGACAGTAGGGGCAACTGGAAGACACGTCCCCCCGATCTCTCACTTCATTGGTGCTATCACTGTTGTTCCTGCTTAAAACCAGCGGCTGATAATGAACCCGTGAGGCTCAGATTGTGGCTTTTTAAAAACCCTCATGATATGAAAGAAATCATGTACAGGAGACCAAAAGCGTATAGCCCTGTGAGCTCCCTTTACCCCCCCCCCCCCTCCATGAAATGATTAAAAAGCACTTTTAAAAAATGGGAGATCCCTCCATTTAATGCACTCGAAGCTTATAGGCACATAAGTGAGCTTGTCACATATCAAGATCCCTATCAGAAGAGATCCTTTGTAAACAGCTCAGTCAGTCAGGTGTTTCTTTCTCCATTTACAATTCACTACACCCCATTTCAAACATGTAAAACTACTCAAATAACAAACAAAACATACACTATGATTTTTTTAAAAAGGCCTCTTGATACATAGGAGGACTTAAAACTGAATATCTACAAAAGTCCCACCCTCCCTTATCTGCTGACCCTGTGCCTTTTACGAGGAGCAGGAAGTGAAAATGCTGACTGGGTGAAACGCGTGGAATATAATAGACTCTGCGCTGAAATTGTGAGAGGTAGGCAGCTGTAGTTAGAGAGAGAGGTGAGGCAGTGTCTTCCAGTGTGGTAGTTAGAGCACAGGTGGGGAAAAAGGGGTCGAGGAGAGATCCAAACATACATTACAGTACGTATCATGTGTGCTTTACTTTGTTTTTACTGCAAGGCGCAGTCTAAGCTGCTGCGTTTGTGCGCTGCAAGGTCAAGAGCCCGCACTAATCTCTCTTTCACACCACATTCAAGACAAACACCCCTTCCCCCCCATAACACGTCAACCTTGGTTCTATTGGACACAATGCAATGCAACCAGGACACAATATGTGTTTCACTGACTCCCCATCTACTTTACAATGTATAAACTCTCCAACATAAGGCAAAAAAGGTTTCAAATTAGCTGCCCTGACTGATCTAGGCCTAAGGAGGATGGCTGATAAAAATGTCTTTTATCGTAGATTTGGCCGTAGAAAAATCATAACTGGGTTGCGGAAATAAAGGCATATGAAACGACCGACAGGGTCAGTCTAATACTGGCACATGTGTGAGACTGGCACGACAAAAAGTAAAAAGGAGACGCACAGAGAATGCCCGTACCACTGAGAGAGCCTCCCTTTCATGGCTGCACTGTGTGTATGCAAACAGGACCAAGGTTAGTCCCTCGTAAAGCAGGTTAATAAACCCAGGAGCCCCCAGTCTCAAAGCCCACCCACAGACTCACACACACACACACACTCACACACACACATACAGCTGCTGTAAGGTGGTCAAGTTTGGGGAGCAGGAAGAGGGTTCGGGCAAAGAGGGCGGGGTGGGGGCAGAGAGTTGTGTGCGACTATCGGAAGGGGGGCTCAGGCGTGTGAAGGGAGAGTTCGGGGCGGCGGAGGATGGCCTCCTTGCGCGTGGGCGGCGGCAACGGCGGCTCATACACCCTTGGCGCAGCCATGGCGGCTGCCATTGCCGCAGCTGAGGGGACCACTGGCCTGAGGGACTCCAGCGCAGCGACCGACTGGGCGGACATCGCGGCGACGGCAGGCATCCCCGACATCCCCGACATTGCCTGCATCCCCTGCATGCCCTGCATGCCTTGGAGGGCGGCCATCGCACCCGGTGGAGGGTAGGCGTACTGGAACTGAGGATACTGCTGCAACTGCTGGTAGTACTCGGCATAGTACCTACGAGAGAGGAGGAGGGGGGATACAGAGGGAAGGTGGGGAGACCAGGGTTTAGGTGGGAAGAGGGACAGGATGAACGACAGTGGAAGTACCAAGAGTGACAAAGCGGAAAAAGAAGATGGAAGATCCAGCATTAATCAAAGGAATGAAACGTGCCGACAAGACCGTGACAGCACGACTAAGAGAAGCTGAAGCCTAGAGGTAGAGCAGAATAGCGACAGTGAAACATCTCAGCTCTCTGGGAATGATTTAGAGGTTGAAAGGTGATGTCCTACCTGGCCATGGGGTCCTCTGCAGCCTCGGCTGCCTCTTCTGCCGCTCGGCCAGCGGGCGTGGGGAGCAGGGGTCGCCGTGGCTTGGCTCTCTGGTAAATGAACGGCTTCATCACCGGGTCTGGCAGCAGAGGGACTGACCTCCGTAGCGGACTGCGGTCCCTCTCGCCGGACTTTGCTGCAGCTGCTGCGGCCGCAGCGGCCGCCACCTGCTGCTGGTCAGCCATAACCTGCTGGCCCTGGGCGAAGTAGTGAGCCTGTCTGGCTGCCTCAAAGATGGCTGTAGGATCCTGCAGGGCGCTTATGTGAGCGTAGGCTGGCCCGGCGCCACCGTAAATCGCTGGAGATACGGTGTAGGCAGGGTTGACCGATGCTGCTGCTGAGGACATATCTAATCCATGAGCGGCAGTCAGGTAGACGTGGGAGTTGGCCATGCTGGGGGCGTAAACTTGAGGTGAGTAAGCCGCGGCGGCAGCTGCAACAGCTGCAGGACTCGCGGTCATCTGGCCGTAGATGTTGGGAGTCATGGAGCTGTACATCTGGGTGGCCCCTGATTGTAGAGCTGCCTGATTGGCCACCTGTCCATAAAGCTGACTGGCGACATTGGCACCATACACCTGGCTGGCGAGGGCCCCATACACAGCTGGGTTCACTGGGTTTCCATCAGTGCGTGTGCCAGTGGTGATCCCAGTGAGAGCTGCGTATGTAGGGTCAAAGGTGGAGGTGTTGTAGACTGAATTGTGCACGCTCTGCTGGACCTGCAGAGGCAGGCCGGCGGCAGCAGCAGCAGCGGCAGCCAACACGGCCGCCTGACTCTGGTACTGCTCCAGAGAGGGCTTCCCCACGGGACACTCTCCAGCATAGTGGCCCTGCTTCCCACAGTTTACACAGGGGATCTTTCCTGTCGGGGCCTGCTTGCTGGGCTGGACCTTGGACAGCTCCACGGACAGAGGGCGGCCCTTAAACGAGGTGCCGTGCAGGGCCTCGATGGCCTGGAGCGCGTCTTCCTTGTTTTCCATGTGGACAAAGGCATAGCCTGCGGAAGAGGAATGCCTGGCTGTCATTGAGCGCAGGGACAACAGTTAGGATCGAAGTGGCATTGCCACGGGCACTTTCTTATTACTTCTACGAAGAAATGTGAATTACGCCAAAGGAAACCACCTTGTCCATCTCTACAACAAGGAGGCAGGAGCTTTGCACTGGAGCATCATAACGCATCACACAGACTAACAGCAGAACCCTAAAGTGTTTTATATTATTTGATATTGTGTGTTTGTGTGATATATGTATTTTCTACTGTAGAAACGTATATATATATATATGCTGTTTCTTTTCTATTATGTTTAAACTTTATTCTATTATATTTATTATATTTGAATGCCTGAACACATTGCTGCTGTAACTACATAATTTCCCAATTTGGGATGAATCAAGTATATATCTATCTATCTACATCTATAAACAGATATAATCTCTTACCCGCCCTACAGCTTTTTCCCTGTCTTACACCTAACCCAACTTGAGAGATGCTCCTAGCAGTACATTAAACTAACAAAATGTTATTGGGTTTTCGCTCACCTTTAACTTTATCACACTCCAGAACTTTCCCAAATGTCTGGAACAGCTGCTGGAGATCCTCCGTGGTGCACATCCCGCTCAGGTTCCCCACAAACACCTTGGTGGAGTGCAGCGGCCGTCCCCTCGACTCCTCCACCACCAAATTGCGTCCGCGGAACTCCCGGCCGTTGAGCTCCCGGATGGCTCGCTCGGCAGAGCCCTCGCCCTGCAGGTGGACGAAGGCGAACTGTCGCAGCACGCTGCAGCTGACCACCTGGCCGTACGGTTCGAAGATGGCCGACAGCTCCTCCTGGGTGGTGTCCAACGCCAGGTTGCCCACGAAGAGCTTCACTGTGTTGCTCTTGTCCATGGCGCTGCAGAGGAACACAAAGGGAGGACGGTGGTTAGAGACAAAACAGAGGATTACTTAACAACGGGGGGGAAGAAGTACTCAGGTTTGTACTTTAGTAAAGTAGAAGTACCAGTAAAAGTCCTGCAATGAAAATATACTCAAGTACCAAAAGTACTCCTAATGTGTAATGGATGATTTCATAATCGTATTCAATTACTGGATTATAATTAGTTATACGTAATGTATTGTGTCTGTAACAGCTGGTAAATGTGTTTTTATCTACGTTATTTACTGCTGCTGGATATCTTGACCTACAATTATATGTAATGTATATTAAGTAATTGACTTTTTATTGAATTTGCTAATAATCTGAATGTGTAGAGCTGCCTGTCAGATAAATGAAGTGGAGTAAAAAGTACAACATTGGCTTCTAAATTGTACTGGAGTAGTAGCATAACATGGAAATACTGAAGTAAAGCACATCAAAACTGTACTTAAGTACAGTAAATGCAATTCCCCCTCTGCCTAACACAATACACAGCAAGAACAAAACCACACCTATAGCTCAGTCCGAGGAGGAGATGGAGGTACAGGGGTGCAATTATCTAAATACAAGAGGGGGGGGTTTGGCTGCAAAGGGAAATAGCTGACCAAGCTTTTCAGGGTTTTTTTCAGGGCTCATTATTCAGAGATAAAGCTGAAGGTGCAAAGACTAAGCGCTAACTATTACAGCAATTCAGTTGAGAGGATAAGGAAGCTCTGTGCATGAATGGGAAGCCAGATTTCAAATATTGCAAATTTTAAAAACCACACATTTGCGTAGGAGCTGGCCATAAAGTCAGGCTAGGTAAATACAGAAGAGGAAGCAAGGGATACACATTGTCTCTAGATAAAAGCTTGGTAATTTCAATAGTTATCGTGGAGCAAAAAGGCAGCTTAAAAGGAGGATCTCGTTACAGATTTGGAAAGGTGTAATTACCAGCTCTGCTATGATACACAGGAGACACCCAGAGGAGCATTTTACACTAAAACCTCCAATTAACATGGCATTAATGGTGACGATCTTTGGGGTTTTGTGGAACAGAAAGGCCCCTTTTGTGTTCCCCCTCTCACTCTTCTAACATGTCAAACTGAGGAGTGTTTCTACAGGTTGGACGACACCTTCTTTTTACCTCCACCAGAACAACCTTTATGGCCGGCTGTAAATCAAAGGGCAAAGAGGAACATGACACCAAAGAATGACATTTCTATTTTTTGGTGTAGGCTCCAGTCAGCTGCTGACGGAACTACACCTCCTGTACAGCTGCTAAGAGAAAAATGTAAAGCAAGTTCCCTGTACTGTACCCCTGTGTTACATATGGCTGCTGCATTTACACTGGGTTCATGGGAGGAATAACAAGGGGGGAAGCAGCTTTTCTGATGACGCAGCACGACGCTGAGTCAACACATTCTCACACTAGGGTCATTTAAAAAGCGAGAAAAACAACAAAAATGGCGAAAAGCGACAAGTTAAGTTGGTTTAAACACAGCTTGAATGTATTGTCCATGTGGATAGCGTGAATGGCGACACAGGATGCGTAATGGGTATCCACAGAAAACACTATAAAGGCGAAAACAAGCAATAACACACACATGTACACTGAAAACACGCGACAATGTTAAACACTGAACACCTGGTACAGCTGGCTCTCAGTAAGCAGCCACATTTTTTCCGCACAGGAATGGATCCAGTGCAACACCGAGAGATTCCGTGCAACAACACGCACTACAATGGTCGTCGTATCATTAACATACCCGGCACAAACTCGCACGCGTAAAGACACATCGGGTTTAATAAGCTCCCGTGCGGATCAGATAGAGAGAGAGTAAATACTGCAAGAAGAAAGGAGATTAAATAAAAGGATCTACCATCTTACCTAGGCGGTGCTGTGTTTCAAAATGGTAGCGGCTGCTTCCGTTTGCATGTCGGGCATTCTGCTGGAGAGGCGGCGGAGGGGGAGGGCTGCTGCTGCTGCTGCTGCACCAGAGGATGCTCAATAACAGTAACACCCAGTACACTCAGTGCACACAGAGTATGGAGCCAGTCGTGGAAGAAGTACTCAGATCTTGTACTTAAGTGAAAGACCACCTCACACACATAGACTGCCCCTGATGTGCAATAACCGTTCATATAAAAATATGTAGAATATTCCCTCAATATACCTTTCTCTCAATTCATTTACAATCTCTCTACATTTTAAATTTTACAATGGTGCACTTATCTGCTTTTATTATTATCATTATTGTTATTGTTATTATTATTATTATTATTATTATTATTATTATTATTATTATTATCATTATTGTTATTATTATTATTATTATTATTATCATCATTATTATTATTATTATTATTATTATTATCATCATTATTATTATTATTATTATTATTACTAATAATAATATTGTGTGCATACTCAGTTCTTTTTTTATATGTAAGTCTTATTCTCTTGACTTTATCTGCGCTGTACTTCTGATGGTGTAATAATGTACATCTCTCCTTTTCGGGACACATAAAGGGATTCTGAAGAAGTCCAAAAAATGCTCAAAAAAAGCTGTGGGTTGCTGCATGGGGTAGGTAACATCGTATTCTGTCCTATTGAGTGATAATATCCACATTTTCAGGAAATGGATTTTTCTTTCAAAAATGAGAAAAACCAAATGCTTATTTGTTTCCCCCCCCCCCCCCCCCCCCCCGTTTTTTCAAATCATATCATGTCCAAAAAAGCCGGGGATTGTTGCGTAGATAGGTAACTGCGTATTCTGTCCTATCAAGG
Organism: Eleginops maclovinus; assembly: GCF_036324505.1. Taxonomy (NCBI): domain Eukaryota; kingdom Metazoa; phylum Chordata; class Actinopteri; order Perciformes; family Eleginopidae; genus Eleginops; species Eleginops maclovinus. Next base: position 9,007,734 of record NC_086359.1, read on the forward strand.
TAAGGGCGGTGGAGGGAAGTACTTTAAGTACCAGAGTGTAGGAATCCTCTGTTACAAGTAAAGGTTCTGCATTCAAAATGTTACTCAAGTAAAAGTACAAAAGTATTAGCATCAAAATACTCATTCTGCAGATTGGTCCATTTCAGAATAACATATATGATTTGTTTTGATTATAATTATTGATGCATTGAAGTGTTATCAAAGGTACAGCTATGTGACTCCAGGTAAACTAAAGTCCTTGAGTTGTTGATTATATTTCACGTTAGTAATCCACATTTGTAGCACCTCAGTGTTAAGTATTAAAGACATGTAGTGAAGTAAAAGTAATAAAATGTAAATCCTCAAAATTGGACAGTATTTGAGTAAATGTACTTCCGCCGCTGTATGAAGCTGTTTAAGTCATGAAAAGGAACCCGAAGAACAAAGGCGGCCTCTAAAGCCATAGGGCTCTGCTCCAAGGGGAGTTTTATCATAGAGCTCATTTATGTGCCATGAACAAAAGATAACACATTTACTTAAAAGGACAGATCAAGCTTAACATGATTGCTAATGACATACAGATTCAAGCAGGAAATGAATCAGCAAAAACACAATCACTTGTTTTAGCTTCTTAAATGTTCCAGTTTCTCTTATTTATATCACTTTTTTATTAGAAAGAGGGTTTTAAAGACTCTACTCCAGTAAATAAGGACATTTTCTACCATTTTCCAACACCTCCATCAATTATGAATCGAAAATGCTCCACAGGTGAATCGATCATTTGAACAAACATCGATTGTACATTCAAGATGCGTTCAAGGCCCTCCGACACCGATGGAAAAGGACACCAGCGAGTGGACATTTGGGAGAAAATTCAATAAGTCTATTCATGCATTACCAGGACAAGACAGATGCTCAATTTGCTTTAAAAAAAATCAATGCAAATCTTGCTACACACTCTCATATGGCCAATACATTGCACACACACACTGTGCCGATATTGATGTCTTCATCAAGAGTTAACAGGTTGAGGTTTTACGTCATTGAATTATACTTCAATCATCATTCACACAATAACGGTTGATTTAAAGCAGATTGTCAGGTTTCTGTTTGGTTCTAAGGTAATTGTACACTCCATGTTGTGAAGACAGCTGAGGGCACAGTCCCTCAAAGAAGCCCTCCCTCAAACTTTAACCCCCCCCCCCTTGGCCTTTCACTCTCTGTGGAATTAAACTCTCTCTCCCAAGCTCTTTCGAATCTCTCTTAACCAAGTCACTCACACCACCTTATGGATTCAAAATGAACACACCAATGGAGGACAAAAAGGAAGTCCAAAAGCAGATTACAGCGGGACGGATTTCAATGGTTTTTTACGTCAATCACACTCTTATTGTGCCTCTTTATAGATGTTTAATTCAAGATATCACATTGTGGTGCATCCATGACGGCCTATGTGAATCCCTAAACTAGGAAGTGTCAATGTTAATGCAACATTTACTACCAGGAGTGGCCATAATTGGATGATTCCACCAAGTTCCCAACCTTTTAAGGATCTATTTGGACTATTCTGTTGCTATTTTTTCAATGCATTCCCAATAAAAACAAGTGGTATTTAAGTCTCCATGACAGTGACTATACTAAATATTAGCATGCCACTGCTTTCTAATCCTATTTGTGTTTTGATTTTCCTCTTAATAATTACTCCTACTGCTTTAAGGAGCCGTCTATAATTAACTTAGACATTTTAATGCCAAACCAGAGCGCATTTATCCCAGCCAATACATCAGAAGAGACAGTGATATGACAGGAGTGTCAGAAGGGACTGGTTATACAAACATATTAACTGAAATCTAGCTAATCAAAGGTGACTGTCACAAAGTCCCATGTGGATTTAATCAGCTTTGAAACCCTGAGAGGACACAGACTGCGACCGTGGGAGGATTTGAATAAGCCACAAAGAAACAAATCATGAGAATAAGGCTATTTTGGTCGTCCGTCCAGCTGTGTGTTTTGCTAAGTGCTCTTTGTTTTCCTCACTCCAGCTTCGACCCTCTGTCAGCAAATGTCCTCTGCATCTCTCTCCGGTGTGCCCTTTGCTGTCCACAGGGTACAGTTATGATAGGTGTTTGTTCTCAGGTTCAGAGGTGTGCTGCGGGGGTCTCTGTGCTGGCTTTGCTCCGGCCTGTCCCTGCGATGGGCCGGTCTCTCTCCTCCCACAGCGTGACCCCGTCACACGCACAAATCTGTTTGGGATTTTGGAAAAGACCTGCTGATCGGGCGATGATCCCACAGGCCAGTCTGCAGACGAGGGACAAAGAGAGAGTGTTTTAAAACAATTTTAAAAATCTGCTTCAAAAAGCCAATTACTTGACTACAGCTTTAAAGAATGCATATGAATAATGAATCACCATTAGTCCCAACCTTGGAGCTAGTAGTAAAACAAAGCTATCCAATTTTGCTCTATTTAAAATGCAGTTTGCACAAAATGTCGTTCTTTAAATCATTTCAAATCTGAATTCCATACTGATTAATCTAAACACGTATTAAAAACAGATTGATAACAATTTATACGGTTAGAACAATACAAATATTGAAGAGTAGTCATTAAAGTGCTTCAAATAAAACTTGAAGAGTGCCCAGCTGAGGCGACTCATCCCCCTTCACCTCATTGTGTTTATCGCCGTGTGAAACCCCAGCTTCTGACCCACCTTTCCCCAGAGTTCCCGGTCTGTTTGGAGAGCGGGTGATCGCCCCGACCCAGGTCGTCCTCCCCCGCATCCACCACCAGCGAGCGGCCAATCACATCCCACACCTGCAGGGTGCACCAAGGTATCACAGAAGGAGAAATTAAAAAGATGTGATTTTTTCCAAATTTGAATTTTCGAGTATTTCTTCAAAATTATTATAATTCAGAAATGTTTTCTTAATGTCAACTTTTAAACATGTATTCCTTATCCTCATGTCCCTTAAATGCATTTGACTAACTCAGCATCCTGGGCATCATGATTTTATTTTAAGGGTTTCTTGGGAGCTTTTCTGCACTGCAAGGGGATAAGGACAGAGGGTGACATAAAGCCCCCTAGGACGTGTGTCATTTTTGATATTGTTCATTTATACAAGTGCAAAATGTTGTGTATGTGTATGTGTGTGTGTGTGTGTGTGTGTATACCTTTATCTGACTGTCCTCTTGTCTAAATGAAGCCCTGCCATCTGGTCCAGCGACAATATTTCCCAGATCACCGACATGCTGCGCGACAATGACACACAGTGAATAAATAACACAAGGAGAACACAGCATGTGCGCCTGGGAGCACTGCGTCAAACTTCCAGCTCTGTCACACATTTAATGGAAAATGTAGCACCTGAACTGCTGAACATGGCTCCTGTGGGACATATTTGGCAATCTGACAGGAGTATAACATCTTTTATTTGGCTTGTGTTGACTTTTTATTGAATCCCCGGAGTGATTTTGTCAGAATTTATGGAGAGAAGATCCATTATTTACTTACTTCTTTTATAAATGTCCTGATACAAAGGATCTACAGCATGGAGCAAGTAGTCTAAAACAATGGGGATTTATTTTTGATTGAGTTATAACAAAAATACAAGAATGTACCCTTTCAGAGTCCCCTGGACCGCCGTGTTGTCTTCCAAAGGGGTTATAGTGCTCTCCACAACTATAACAACAGAAAAGCATTGTATTTAATAGCTGCTTTGATAATGAACCAACATTAATGATTTCAAGACACTATAAAATGGATCATGAGACATGTATTTCAGCCACCTAAAAAAGGTCCACCAGGTTGGAGTGTCTGGTTACTATTATTAGATGTTTTTTGGTCTCATGAAAGTCACATAAAAACCCACCAAAAAATACCTGATTGAGGCAGCGCTAAACCAGAAACTCTTGTGTTGTGTGAGCTAAAGTTACTGTTTTTTCCCCCAATGGAGTCTGGTGGCTTTAAAGAGAGCACAGATAACAGCTTCAGTTTCTCACTAGGAAGGGCTGTCTGTGTAAGATAAGGAAGGGATTGCTTTGCTTCCATGCTCTAACTCCTGTCTGCCTCTCCAAACTGTAGGTATTACAGTGACTACATATAAGTGCCTCATACACTGCCACTTTAAATCACTTTCCCTTTAACCGGAGCAGCCTGTTCACCCACTCCCTGTTACCTGAGGCAGTCCTCTGTGAGGTCCCCCAGCATGTGGACATGGAGGCCGTGGGGTCCGGGCTCTAGCCCATCAATGGTCCCATCGATCAGGCACCGCTGCTCCGACAGCTGCAGGAAGCGCACCACCCCCTGGATCTTCCCCACACCCGCCAGCATGGCCACCGCTGAACCCAGATCTTTCAGAAAAAACACAGACATTTGTAAGATTATTAAAAAAAGGTGATTTGTTAAACACTTAAACTCATACACCTCTGTGCATATTGTAATATACATGTCATATATTGTGGTACAACGTGCACCTTTTAACTTTGACTTCCTATGTTTTTATAAGTGTCTTTATTTGATCTTATTATTAGATTTTTACTTCTTGTTTTTATATAAATGTTTTCAACTGTTCTTCTTTTTTTTTGTATTGGACATTTCACCTTCCTATGTTTGAATACATAGATTGTATTAATGTGCAACGTGCTTAAAGCTCCCTGTGCATTTTGGAGACCCAGACTGTAAACACAGATATCAATAATGCTTGATTAAAATATTTAAGTGATTTGTAAATGTTTTATTTCTCAAGATTCAATCCATTATGGTAAGGCTAACAAAACAACTGTAAATGTATGCTGACACACACACACACACACACACACACACACTTTGTGTTTAGCTCTATGTATGGTTGGACTTTGCTTTTCATCTACTTTGTCTACAATTGATTAAAGGTGAAAAACATGAAACATCTAAGCTGTTTTTTGGAACATTTACAACACTTGTATTGTATTGTATATAGGTATTGTGGTTTCATATCCAGCCGTACTCCAGTCCTGCAGTTTCTCACCTTGCTCTGATCCTCCCATGCCTTTTAGCACGGCCCTGCGTCCGGTGCTCTCTATCAAAGCCTGCACCTCTGCAGCGGTGAGAGTGGAGTCCACCAACACCACCTCCTTACCCACATCCACACTGACAGACTTCACTCCTGCAAACACAACAAAGGCAATGATACATTACAGACACACACAAACACAAACAAGCAGAGTAACTACAAAGATGATGAGGTGAATAATTAAAGAGAATAGTCCAAGCCACTCATCAAGCAACATGACAAAGATCTGTTTCCATCTTCTGAAAAGTGAGGCTGCTTTTATGTTTTACACTAAATAACATACATTGAAACCCTTCTTTTGGTTTTGTTACGCTGATTTCCAGGATGATTTCCTTAAATTAGCTGCTCTACACCATAAACCCAAGTGGATATTCATTCATACAATTAGAAACATTACTCTGTGCATGTATCTTGCATTTCATGCTTGCCTGTAGAAATATTGCATCTCCAGCTGATTGGCTGTGCACAAAATGTGTCTATGTAACACAAGTTTGGGATTACATGAGGATTACGACATTTGAAGTGTAACAATTGAACGTTATTACTAACTATTTAGTGACTTGTGCCAAATTGCACAGATCTGTTGAGGTAACTTCCTATGAACATGTTAGATACTACAGACGGAACAGTTATTTGTAGATTCAGGCCTTTTATTGCCTTGCTAGAAAAGGTTCTATATAAAGAAACGTGCCTTGCTGAGTAATGTGACATGCTACACAGGGAACTGGAATGCATGAAGAAGGTCCCACAGCCATTGACAGATAAAAGCTGGCTGACATTATCTGGTTTGTTATGGTCCTCATTTGTACTGTTTCTAATATGCCGTTTCAAAGAGCTGTCAGTTCCAGATGAAGCAGGTAGTGTACAGAGAGTTGTTCCAGAGGCTGTAAACATGCATTAATATCGTAGACCTTTGAACGCTTTATTACCTTGTTTTCCCTCCAGAGCAGCTCTGACTTTAACTGCGCAGCTCTCACATGTCATCTGCACTGCAAACTCCAGCTGAGGAAGAGGAATAATGATACATCTGTTGTGTAGCTTATAACGATAATATCAAATGTGTGCCAGCCGTGTAGACTTAGCACGTTATATAACGTACAAGCAGTCAGAATACGCAACAGCAGCTGAATAATGCATGTTTTAATCTCGAATTTATTATTTTTACGGATATTTCATCTGTCATACACTGAATGATGAGCCTTAAAAATGAATAAGAATAGCTGTCTAACCTTGGTTGGCCCCACAGAGTCCATTTTGGCACTGCACCTCGCTGTTTGTGCAATGCAAACTGAATTAAACAGCAAACTTCCCACTTTTTTAGAAACGGAAGCGAACCAGCCGTAGCTGCTGACGGGCGCCGCCATGTTGGTGAGGTCACGCTGACGTCACAGCACTTTACCGCCGCCACGTGTCCACTACCTGCAACCGCAGCTGCAATCATCAGTTTGGACTTTTGTGGAAGAATAATGACTTTCTCATGTTTTTATTCACAAATATCGGAAAATATAAAACAAAAAAGGCTTAAAAGTAGAAAAAGTTGCAAAAATAATAAATATAATGTTCAATTTTGTCACATGATATAGGCTACTGTCTGGTATGGTAATCTATAACAATGCGTCACATTTTATGAGATGATAATATCTTTTAAAGTCGACTGATATGTAAAGTCTGTAATACATAAACAGGTTAATAAGACAATCCAGAAGTTGTAGTAGGCGGATTTGTTGCTGTCAACTGAAAAAACAAATCATTTCCTTAATTAAAAATGAGTTGGATACAGGAAATAAGAAGATAGCCTTGTATTAAGTTGTTTTATCTTACATTAAAAGATTCATAATGATTAATATCAACTTTTGTTCTTTAGTACATGTTCTAAATCAATCTGCACACACAATGCAACATCACATCACACTGACTGATCATAATCAGATAAAGAAATACACCATGTTTATTGTGATTGACTACATTGAGATGATAACTTTTCATCTAACATCACAGTTTATATCATTTCTTATACAATAATATAATTATACACTGTCATATAGTGCAATTTGGGAACTTGTAATAGTTAAATAAACAGAAATGTATGTATTATGTGAACTTAGTAAATAACATATCTGAAAACCCCTGGTACAAAGCCGTCTCTCATAGTTTACACATTTCTATTGACTTCTGTATGCCACCAACATATCAGAAAGCTTAGTTTTATGCAACCATAAAACAAAAAGTAATCAACGGCTGCAGTTATGTAGGCTTATAAATGGGCCGAATAATACAAAGTCTACAATGAGACAAACTGCAAGGACAAACAGCATATGTGATGGGTGTTTTTCCCAGGATCAGAGGAGGAGGAAGGGGATTCATCTGGACTGTGGATTGTACAATATGGATAAACCACCATGAAGGTTGCGAGTAGTAAAAGTGATTGCTTCCCTCAGTGTGTGACGGCCTCTGATTCAATTTCATAATGTGTATAGATTATTGTTACAAAGACAATCTGCAGATTAGAGCCCTGGGTTCAGTATGCGAAAGACCTGCCACTAAGCTGATGACCATTGTGTGTGTGTGTGTGTGTGTGTGTGTGTGTGTGTGTGTGTGTACATCTATACATCCCTATCATATCTCTTTTCATCTTCTTTGAAAGCCGAGATAAGCCACAGGAGGTAAAGCAGCAGATGACCGTGATGATGTGGCGGGAAAAATCTGGGTCGCAAGTCTAAAATAGAAGCTTCTAGATCTTAATTTGGGATGATGAGTTTTTAGAGACTGACACACATCTGTGCCGTGCATGAGGGTGTTGATCCAGAAACGCGTCCTACTTCATCATGTCAAAACACACACCAAGAGGCCGATGTTTTACACAGAAGAAAAGCCGAGAGGCAGCTCAGTCAGAACACAGCTCCTTCTGTATGTGGCGGCTCATTGGCTTTGACCTTTGACCCCGTGCTCAGTAATATGACCACAGGCTTTAGGAGAGGCTGAGAACTCAAAACACTACCTTGTGTGTGTGTCTGTGTTGAGCTTTCACACACATTGTCCACAGCAGCGGTTAATTTATTCCGTACATGGGAAACTGTCGAAAACCTTTGCCCTTATGTTGATCCTCCTCTCCGTTCAAAGGGGTGGAGGGAGAGGGTGTTGACACCTGAGTCCAGGGGAAAGGGGGTTCCATTAACCCACCCACATGTACGTACAGAAACACACGCACACACACACACACACACACACACACACACACACACACACACACACACACACACACACACACACACACACACACACACACACACACACACACACACACACACACACACAGGAGATACCACTGGACAGGAAAGAAGAGTGAAACCTAATCAGTACAGATTCAGAGGGAGGAAAGAAAGGAGGAACAGAGGAGAAAGTAGGGATGGAGGGAAATGAGGAAGCAAAAGAAGTTTACAAAGAGAAGCGTGTGTGTGTGTGTGCGTGTGAGTGAGTGTGTGTGTGTGCGCGTTTGTGTGTGAGTGTGTGTGTGTGTGTGTGTGTGCAGCAGTGCTGACAGGATGTGTTGACAGCCCTGTTTGGAACAGTAGAGGTTTCATCTGTACTAAATGAGGCACTATCCCCATCCTCCTCCTCCACTCCACCCCATTAGCACTGACCCGGGGTCTGTTTTTTTCTCTTATTATAAACTTCAAGAAAGTGAAGCAGCTCTTGTTTCAGCGGCCGATGAAGATATGGCAAGCAGTTCTTTGTTTTTCGAGCGGGGGAAGATACAAAGTCCTTTACAATGAAGCAAAAAGGACTGAAGTGTACCAAACAAACACACAGAGCTGATGAAATATGCATGAGAGTGTTTTAAGTCAAATGCTTTAAGACCAAGTTTAAACAGCTTCAGGACAATAACTCTGTTGGGAAATTAAGGCTAGAGAGGGCTAAGCCTTCCCTAAATGAGGGTCCATTGTGCACACCTAGGAGTCTCATGTTCAGGCTACTGCTACGCTATATCATCTTCAGCCACTCCAAATATAAGGCTGCAGTTATTATAATCAATTCACTCAGAGATGACTATTACAGCGGCCCTATTCTGCTCAATTTTCAGGTTCAAATTTGTACTTGGTGCCTTTACTGTGACATGTCTCCATGCTTTAATGTTCAAAAAGCTCTTTATTTTTCTCATACTACCTGTGCTGCAGCACCTCTTTTCACCCTCTGTCTGAAACCAGAGCCCAGTCTGCTCTGATTGGTTAGCTGGCCGGCTCTGTTGTGATTGGTCAACCAATTAGAGATGTCCCGCCCCTTAGCCTATCACGTACAATGTGTTGGAGCGCTGATTGAATTGCATGTGTTACGTTGTGATGTCATTGTGTAACAGAAGTAAACAGAGGAGTCAAATGGAGAGGTTTCAGGCAGGGGGGGTGGGAGAAAACTCTGGGAATTTTTGAGGATTCAAGCCTTTGCAGACCATCTACATGCACAAAAACCCAGTACAGGAAAGGGAAAACTCCCTAAAAAAAAGCCTGTGTGAGGTGGGTAGAATTTAGGCATCACTGGGTTGAGTTTCAGCAGTAACCTGTTAACATATTGTAATTGAAGTCGTGTGAGAGAAAACTTCCCAGGACAGAGAGGGGAGAGAGGAGAGCTGCAGGACGACGGCTGAGTTTTCACATCTTTGGCAGATTTTTTTGGGCTTTTTTCCAGAAAACTGCTAAGCGCAGCTTTGAAGAGTTATGTATTGGATAAGCAGGTCAGAGCCATGAGACAGGTTGTGCGTTGTGGACTTTTTCAATCAATTATAAAACTTCCATCATAATCCTAACCCTTCCAATTTCCAGTAGCAGTGGAACTTTTTTGCAAATGATAAGGTCTTTAAAAAGATATGACTCTCATCCAACAAAGTAATACTGTTGTTATTGTTGTTGTTGTTGTTGTTGTTGTTATTGTTTGGAGATTTGGCACAATCTTTGCATGGCACCTGAATTTCACATCGCAGTTTGAGTTGCCATTGCTCTTCTTCAAGATATCCAACAGCACATACATCAGGTGATTTACCAAACAAAATCTGTTCAAATCACGAGGATTTATACTTGGTTTCTTTTACAAATTCAACTTTAAAATGTAGCTTGCACACAGAATCCATATCAGAATGTTTTCCCTGTTTGCTGTGTTTTGAAATTTGATCATTAATAAACTTCCATAAGAAACAAAAACACATTTTCCAAGTATTCCAAGAGGTTTTCTGTGCCGAAGCCTGGCATATTGCTGAGGGCGATAAAGTTAAGCAGCAGAAATATTTATAAATGCAAAGTGTGCACTGATGTTCAACCCGCCCTACAACCCCACAAGTGCAAAGTCTTTATAGCTGGCTGAACCCAAAGGGAATCAAACCATTTACAGCGGCCATGCTTTACCGGTGACAGCGTCCACAACCTCATGACGCTGAATAATTCAGACCCCGAGAGGCGGGGCGGAGAGGGGGGCCTGTTTGTGTTGCGAGGGACCCCGCAGAGGTCAGGGTAATGTCACGGCCCAGCCAGAGCACTCTCCATGTCTGCTGATTGCACCCTGACAACTCGAATGGAAGATGAAGCGAAGCGTGTCCGGGGGACGGCCCGCCTTCTGCAGAGATCAAGGAGGCCATGTTTGTAAAAAATGTGACTGTCCTGGTTTCCCTTCTTTTCAGATTTTAAGAGACAAAATGTAGTAGACAGGGCTGCAGCATTCACTTACTGGAAGAAAAAGGATGAATTTGTTTTGGCTGTAGAGATATAGAAAAAGGGAGGTTTGAACAAGCCTTTAAATCAAAGTGAATGTAAGCTATGAGCAAGACAAAAGATCACAAAATACTTTTTCAGAATAAACTACACTTCAGAATAAGACACATAAATCAATCACCAGCCAAAAAAAAAAAAAAGCAGAAGAGGAAGTAAACAAATCCAATCAATCAAAAACAAATTGCCACTTAGACACAGCACAGCATTATTGCTGAACCACAAACACGTTCAAAACAATGAATTATAATGCCACTATGGTGTTTAACAAGCCGTGGATAAACTCTACAGCTCATCACACCGAGGATCAATACAAGGAAGAGGCAGTGTCGGCTAATCAAAGTGTCCTCTTCCTCTCTTGAATAATATAGAGGATGCAATATGCTGAAGTGTGGCTACAAAACACACACCTCACTTAATCATTAAACCCCAGAGTCCAGATCAGTACTTGCCTGTCATGATACAGAAAGGATCTGTGGGCCGCTATGGGAAAAACATTGAGCAATTAATGCTAGAAAAAAGTTGGATTTAATAGGAGTGAAACAGCCAGAAAGCAGAATAAGGTCACTTGCCTAAATGGTCTTTTAACTAGGATACTCATTATAAGACTCTACTTGAGCTGCGTAAGAACACTATGATGGTAAAAGTACAATCAATTATTTAAAAACTTGCGCTGAGCAGCGATATCACACAATGAATCACTGTAGAAAAGATAAGCAGAGACACATACAAACTAGGGACATACCTTGTTGCAGAATAATGGATTTCTCTTGTAGTTTTGGCACAAATGAAACGCAGTTTTTGCTTTTCATTCGATAGTCTGCAGTAAAGGGTTGTATAAGAAATAAAATGCAACACAATATTTACCCCCGCTTGAAACCCCTACCAGGTAACTCCAACGAGAGACCGTTAAAGGGGGACTCCAAAATTAGCATTGCATTTCTACCTGATCCTGCATTCCCCATAATGCAACTAAAAGCATCTTAAAAGGTCATGAAGGATTTTATCTTCTCGTCATCAGATCAGGATGGGTCTGCATGTGCTTAAGGGCAGTTACAAACCTATTGAATGACTTGTTGGTTTTCACAGGCGGACAAGTACTTCCAATGATAAGAAGGCTAATCTTAAGCAGCGTTTGTCACTTGATGACAACCCTTCACACCTCCTCCACAGCTCCTTTTAGCCATTACCATCAGACAGTTACTTCAGGACACCTCTCGCCAAAAACAACACTTATAAGAAGTCTTTCTTTCACACTGTAATACACATTTCAAACTAGGATAAATAGAGGGATGGAGCTTAGTGCATGTGTCTAAAGAGGTCCAAAGTTCAATGCATATGTAGTCCTCTCAAAGGGGTGCAGTGCTCTTGAATGCAGTTTAAAGCCTGACTCCTCCCCCAATCACTCCCCTCATTAGGGCTCCTTATAAAACCCACCTGTTGGCTATTGCTCTTTGCTTTGGATCTGTCTGTCATGGTTGGTGGTGCAGGTAGGTAGGCCGCCCTATTTTTAATACATGGATAATTTGGTCTGCTCAATCTCTGCTGTGTTATGCTCCTTTACAGTTTGCCCTACTTCCTCTTGTTCTCCGTGACAGTAGTGTGTCAAAACCCCGTTCCTGTGGATAGTAGGGCCAGGACATTTGAATTGTTTGTATGCCACATGGTGAGCCACTATAGGCCCACCTGCTGCTGTTTGTGCCTTGCTGTTCTGTGGAGTAACATTTGTTTTTGCTTTAGTTTTTCTTTGTACTATGCCCCTGTTTACATGGTGGTTAAACCAACCAACACTTTTTTTTGGTTTAACTTTGTTTCAGTAGTTTATTTTAGTCACCCTTATTGTTCTCCCGAGTGAGTTGCTGTGACTGCAGCTGGTGAGTATAGCACCCTGGTTTCATTTAAAGTAGCCCACCACCCCATTTACTGGCCTCAGCCCACTTTAGTTTTGGTTTCTTTTGATGTACACACATTTGACTGAAAATTATCATTTTAACTGAATATTTATTTTCTAACTCACAATTTTATCTTGCAGCAACCATTTCTTGAATGTCCTCGTTTTATTACAGTTAATAAAAAATATTTTGAAACGTGTCTCTGTCCCTCAGTTAAACCTATGAAGTTATGGGTTTTGGTCAAAGGTGAAGAATTGCCTTGTGTATATTTGCTGGGGTACAAGTCCCCAGGTGGAGTCATCTGTCCCTTTTTTTTCTCCTCTTTTAAACCTCTAATTTAGTATAAATATTTGAAACTGCCCCACCACGGCACATATAACAAATATTTTTGATGATACATGCCATATTAAGCTATAAAATAAATGATATATAGCTAAAGCTAACTAATTGGCTGTTGTGAATTGAAAGGCAAATATGATTTGGCAAAAGTTGGCTAGTAAACTATTGCACAAGGCTATAAATAAGGTGCAAAATAAATATTTTCTTCAATCTTAAACACATGATCAAACCAAAACTATGGGCCCTTGAAGTCACTCGAAGTTGAAACCTCTAGGGCTAGATATAAAGTGTGTGTGTGTGTGTGTGTGTGTGTGTGTGTAGTAACGGATGTAAAAGCTTAGATATACAACATCGGTATCCACAGTAACAACAACATTCCGTGTTAGGAAAAAGCGTGAGAATAATGCATGAGGGGGGCCCCATTCCTGGCTTTGCCTGGGGGCCACTAATCATTAAATATGCCTCTGGCATTGCTGTACATTTACATACCAGTCAGCACTCAAGTTCCAGTTCAGATTCAAATTAACTCTATTTGCATGACAGAGCTTTTACATAGAGCTCAACACAGCAGCAGGATACATCTGGCTTGCAGTAAAGAAAATGGGACACAGTTAGCATTACAGCTTTCACATTCAAATTTAAGGAAGCCTTATTGGCATGGTATCCAAAACACAGCATTGCCAAAGCACACTGGGTGGTTAAACATTGAAGCCATGTTAAATGTTTTTTCTCCGTCCATACCTTTGCTGTAACAATGTAAATTTCCTCTCTGTAGGATGAATAAAGGAAACTGATTCTGAACGTCATACACCGCTACATTGCTTTGTGGTTTCCTAACAGGATTGGTATTTTGGTGATGTATGTTATGTGGTCACATCCAGGGTGTCAGCTTTTGGGGGGAAATGTTTAAATTGGATTGACTGGAGTTATGTGCATGTCAGGAAACAGCACCCGTTTCCACTTTTCCCTCACTGAGTCATGATGGGATCACACTGAGTCATTCCAGGCACATTTTATACATCATAGGAGCAGGATTGTGTGTGTGTGTGTGTGTGTGTGTGTGTGTGTGTGTGTGTGTGTGTGTGTGTGTGTGTGTGTGTGTGTGTGTGTGTGTGTGTGTGTGTGTGACCGAGAGAGAGGGGGGGACCATATGTGCTAGCCCACATCATAGGGAGAGAGAGGGGGGGGCGAGACAGTCTCTCGTTTTGTTGCACGAGGAGATGACAGACAGCGGATCTGCTGCCTCACTGACTGCGACACCTGAACCACCAGCGACTCCAAACAGATGAAGAAGAGCCAAGAGTAAGCGAGGAGGAGGAACGGAGCTTTCCTTTAAAAAAAAAAAAAAGAGGGAAGAATTAGCAGAAGAGGAACCGGAGAAGGAGAGGAGAGCGGGGACAGCGGCAGCAGGCTGGCCGGGACACGGAGCTCTTCAGCCGGGAAGAAATCACCGCCACGACCGTCACAGCTCCGGGATGACAAAGGTGGGTGACGGCATGTTCCCATTGTGTTACATCAGCATCCCTGTCCTACATGGCGCTTTTAATCCCTTCATTTAGAGGAAAGAAGGAACAAACTGAGGCCGGTTTAGAGCAGTTTTTATATGTTTGTGTGTTTCATAAAAAGCGGATTTCTCCACGTCTTCAGGAAGATGCGTTCACTACCCCGCGACATGTGTGCCGTTTGGAGATGCGCGGCGGAGTGATTTCATTCACCCCAAATAATAATCTGATCTGGCCCACATCTCGCAGTGTGAGGAGATTTGTCTTTATTTAATGTTGTTTATGTCCTGTTACAGGCGTCGTGTGTGTGTTGAGGAGAGAGAAGGAGGAGGGGGGGAGTGTTTACCGGGATCGTCTCCTTGAGCGCCCGGGGCTTGTCTGGATGATTGATTTCTCCTGTTCAGTCAGATTATGCGTGTACACCTATGTCAGAAAATTAATTAAACTGCACGCAAAGATAAACTGCACAAGATTATCATGAGAGAGGGGGAGGGGGGGCAGACAGTTAATGACAAACTATTTATATCTGGAGCTTTATTGGATGGAGTGTCCCCAATTGTTGAATGGGTTCAATAGTTTCCATAAAGCACATCTGATTCCTCTCCATCAGTTGGTTAGGTGTTGGGTCCAGATTGGCTGAAGTTTTTTCCATTCACCCTGTTCGGTGTTACAATATATTGATTTGAGTCAATATGGCTTTCAGGTTTGCATTTGCAGCATATGGCAGGTTGAATGAAACAGTGTTATAGTCATTGGGGATGAATGCTACAAACCAGTGTAGGGACATGCAAAGAAATCAGCATTAAGATGAATTAATAAAGCAGATTATCATGACATATTCTTATTTTAATCCTCGTTTTATTCAGTCCTGTGTTCCTCTGGTTATTACCTGGGAAGGGGGGGACAGTATTGTTTTTATTTTTTGTAAACAGTCTGTTTGGTTTGTGAAGCACTGTGAGTTACCTTTGTGGATGAAAAGTGCTTTAGACGTTTGACTTGATGAGTCATGTCTATTTGTACTGTAGCATGACATCCTACGAGCATTTGGCATTCAGCATATCCCTCCGTTTTGGTGACGAGAAACTCCCCCAAAAAGTCCTTTTATGTATGTATAAGCTACAGAATTAGAAAGACAACTCAAAGACAACCTGAAATATGGAGAGCTGGTAGCTGGAGAGGTGCCAGTTCTCCTCCTATGCCACTGCCGAGGTGCCCTTGAGCAAGGCACCTAACCTCCATCTGCTCCCTTGGCGCCGGGTACCTGGCTGCCTCTCTGCTCTGCCACCTCTCCTCTGCATGTGGTTGTGTGTGCATGTATTTCCTCTGTGTTTGTGCATGTATATCCTCTGTGTGTTTAATGTGTGTCAACACAACAGAGTAGAGAAAGCAATTTCCCTGTAAGGGATTAATAAAGTATGTCTTCTTCTTCTTCTTCTTCTTCTTCTTCAAAGTCTGCCATTAATGTAAATGATGAGTCAAATATGAGATCATTCATCTCCTTTTCCCCGTCTCTTGTCATTGCAAATTGAGTAATTCAGCAACACACCTTCATAAAGTATTTGCAGGTCCTTTGTTGATACTCTTTTACGTTACATGATCGTGACAACACTGGAGGAAGACCCATTTTTAAAAATCATTTTGTTATATTAAAAAGATGTCAATCAGTTGTAGCTCCATTTGCGCCATGTACTCCATACCGTCCTCTATCTTTCAGTCTATCCCCTCCCTTTGTGTCCGTCTCTCTCCTCTCTGTGTCTTCAGGAAGTAGGTTAGGAGAAGGGAGGGGAGGTGACTTAATAATCCCTTTTGCGGCAGGTCATCTACAAGAACGGACCTGAAAAGGTTCATTTTTTTCTCCTGGCATTTCCGCAAGAAAGGCACAAGACCGAGTGATGAATGTGAGCTCTGTTTGGAGAATAGCAATGCTGGGAATAACAAAGAAGAAGGGGAGGGGGGCTAGAAAGAACAGTCACACACACACACACACACACACACACACACACACACACACACACACACACACTTGTAAATAGAGGCACACACACGTCTTGAAAAAGTCAATATGATTAAGTGTGTTGTGCTGACTAGGATTCACTGCATGGTTGTGTTAGAGCTCATCAGAAGAGTCTTCTTAGACGGAGAGCGCCCTTTAAAGGTAGGCGTTCTTGGAGAAAAAGTGTATTTATACAATATGATATACAGCAGCTCTGTGGCTGCACAGCACACTGTCCTTGAAGATGGTCGTTGTCAGGCCTTGGGCCAAAAGAGCTACACTGTTTACAGCTTCCCACAAGAAGCAAATACTTCAGACGGTATGGAAAGGACATTTCTCAGTTATCCCAAACACTGTCAGGCTGTTTGCAGCAGTTGTCTTGGAGTTTATTATTTGATTGTTTAGATAAAAAGCCAGATTTTAGGAGTTAAAAAATGATCACAATGATCTTTTACAACATTATGAATCTCATTTTGTGGCTGGTCAGGCCAACAGGACTGCAGCGAGTTATTTATTCACTTTATAGTTGCTTAAAATGCCCCCAATATTTTTCCAGAGCTCAATGAAGCATGATGAAATTGATAGCTTTGTCGACAAGCATTTGAAATCCCAGAAATATTCAATTCACAATCATGTAAAACAGATAAAAAGAGCCAATCATTGCAATTAAGAGTCTTCAATTAAGGGTAGTTTGGAGTTTTTGCTATGTTGTAACTGTCAAATAACAAGTCATTTATCATTTTAGCTCTTTAAGTCAGAAGTCCTAAGTATATAGACACTTTGTTTACATTTTACAGGCTAAAGGAGATATGGATGTCTCATAAGAAGTCCTAGCTGTTGCAGAATGCAGTCATTAATTCCCCTTGATGAGCTTTTTAACCTTAATTCAAGGTGCCAAGCTAACTAAGATTACCCTTTTACTGGTGATGACATGATTTAGAAAGCTCTTGATGTTGATTTGGGGAGAAAAGTGGCAGCAGAAATCATAACGGAAACGAATAAAGAGAACTAAAGGAGCTCAGACTCTAATAAGTAGTTGTACACCGGAAAACCACAATCAAACAAGAAATCATATAGGACCAATATTGTCTGTCTTCTTTTCTGAATAGTTGGTTCTGTACTGTACACACACACACACACACACACACACACACACACACACACACACACACACACACACACACACGTTGTGATGTTCGTGACTGCGATGAGGAATCTTATTGGTGTGTATAAGTCGAGGTCGTGACTGCTGTTTAAGATGGACCAGAGTGATTACAGCGCTTGTGATTAAAAGTGTGTGTGTGTGTGTGTGTGTGTGTGTGTGTGTGTGTGTGTGTGTGTCTGTGTGTGTGTCCGTGTGTGTGTCCATTTATCATGCAACATGTGGATATGAGCCCAAGCTAGATTAATGCCCCATGTTCACGAACCTCCTGGTTTGACCCTGGCTAGCCTGGCAAAAACACACACATTCACTTGATCCCCTGTTGGGCTAACGCTGGCCCTCCTTGCAGAAGCACACACACACACACACACACACACACACACACACACACACACACACAATATTGAACACTGGCCAACTTTTAAGCACTTTGATGCATTAGTGCAAAGGTGCTTTTTCGTCTCGTTGTGGCGAGGGACCAAATTGATTTGGATGCACAGGCGTGCTCATGCATGCACACACAGAAAGGCTACAGAGTTTCACTTAAGAGGGGAGATTAGAGGTGATGCATATTTAGAGGAAGTTTGTGAAGTTGAAAATGACCTCTCGTCCCGCTTGTTTAGCTAATATTCAGTCAAATGGATCCCCCGAGAGCCCATCCGCTGAACAAGAGCCTTTTTCTCAAAGAGGCAAAGGCTGTTTAGAAATGATTAAAAAAAATGTATTCCAAATCGCCCTTTATCCCTGGTCAAATTCATTTTATTTATTGTGTTGGAATTATTAGCTGTGGTTCTGACTGTCTGCCAGATGAAGACAGATGGACGAGGTTTTTTGCAGAGACTGGGCCCGGCTCCAGGGAGCTGCCCTTGGCGCGAAGCTTTCGACTTGTAGATGTCCCACAGCCAGATTCCAGCAGACAGCCTCTGGATTAAAATGATCTGGGCAGGATGATTACGGGAGCAAAGTCCTGTAACTCAGTGTCCCTGCTGTTCTGCACATCACGAAATGCATGTATTTATTATTTATACGGAGAGCGTCTCAGTTTGGCTACGGTCTGAACAAAATTCTCTGAGTCCTCCCGCTCAGATAGAATCAGAAGCTTGTCCTTGATTTGAAAGACTGTTAATATTAATGTAATCTGATTGTTAATGTTTTAGAAAACTAAAGCCTAAGTTCCCGGGCTAAGCCTTCCTTAAATTATTGTTTCCTTATACGGTAGTGCATTACCGAAAGAATGTAGCACTATCAGAGCGCTCACAATGTTTTGCATTCTGTCTCTCTTTTCCTGCCGGCTCTCAGAAACCGGAGCTGGTTCAGTAACAAAAGCGTATCTTAAGAGCTCAATGTATACTATATAGCAACGTATGCTAGCTAGCAGAATCTATGAGCATGAGGTATGTTTGTTTGTTTGTTTTCATAAACCTTGTATATGCCTTTCATTTCTTCATTCAAATTCATCGTATTCATTCGCTAAACAATCAGTAAACTGCTGTAACAGTAGCATATTAGCCCGGCCTTGTTGAATCTAGTTGTTTTGTGGCCTAGTAAGCTTTAGGTGATTGTTTGTTGTGTCAAAATTCAAACCAGTCAATGTTAGTTCCTGTGCTGTGTGTTATTTTTGTTCAGTAAGTCCTCTGTATTGTTTGAAACATCATAGATGGTTGATCAAAAATTAGCCTTCCCTATCCTGAGCCTCATCTCCAGTCTATAGTGTCAAAGCTGAAACCTGAAGTTAAGGGCAGGTAGAGTTGGTCTTGATCACAGTTCTGATTGAAATAGTTGGCTGTTGTGTTTAACTACCGGCTTTGCCCTCCTTGGGGTGCTGTTCCCATGAACCTTGAGGAAACTCAAACCCCTCGAAGGACAGAAAGATAAAGCTTTAACCGGAATAAAACCCACATCAAACAAAGCCTTATCGTCCAGGAGAACCAATGAGACGGGTCAGTCAAGACTACTACCAACTGCAGGGTCAGCAACAACAAGCCATTCGTTATCTACAAATCCTCCCACGAAAAAATCTAACCAACCAGAAACTCTAAACTCAATATCCCTTTTCGCTCGCTTGTGTTCAGCCAATGGCCTTGGAGAGATCTGGCAGTGTATGATAAGGAACTTTGTCGTTGTTGTTTGGTTTTAATAGTGTTTTTATCAGTGCCGCTTCCCCCGAGTAAGTCTTCAAACTGAGATCCTTCGTCTTTATTGCAATGCATCATATTACTTCGTATTCAATAACCTGCAAGGTGAAAGCTGAAACACTTCGGCAAGGATTAATATCGGACACATTCAAGGGCTTAACGCCGCTGACAAATGAATTGTTATTTTTGTTGGACACTGTGATGAATTAACCATAACACAGTCCTTCCCTTCTCTGTATTTCAGAAAAAAATGATTTATCTTAGTCCCGGCTGAAACTGAAGATTTGTTCCTGCAATGAAAGGAGTTCCCGCACATCCTTTGTGTTGTTTATTTGACCTAAAGAGCTTATGGCAAGATACCTGGATCATTTTTTACCCTCCGTCAAAGCCTTAAACTATGATAAATCACGGCACAAACACAATTGATTCATGTTTTTGAATTAGATTTAGTCCCTTTTTGCTTTTCATTCATTTCCTCAACATTCCTGACATACTTTTTCATCCTGAAACAATATGTTTGTAGTAATAAACAGGAGCAACTTAATGAGTGTGTTGAGCTGCCCAGGCAGGCGAGTAAAAGCCTCTGTTAAGTGCTAAAGGTGTTTCCTCCGGAGAGGTACAAACCCTGCCACTGTTAGTTAGTGAAGGACTCTAAGCCCGCCGGGGCACACAGGAATGTTTCAACCTGCAGAGTGTGTGTGTGTGTGTGTGTTTGTCTGTGTGTATTCCTGGGCCATGCTTACCAGTGTGTGAACGTTTCTGATTGTGTGTTTGTGAGGTCGGCTTGGCTATTCATGTGCACATGGGCTTTATTTATTCACACCGGTGTGTGTGTGTGTGTGTGTGTTCGGTGGCGAAGGGGCTGCAGAGGGCGCCCTCCCCTGGGGGTTCCAGTCTGCCCCCCTTAATTAATCTGTTTTCTGGCCGGAGGGTCTCTGTTATCAGGCCAGTCCAGAGAGCCTGGCTGCGTCCGTACAGCACGATCCCACAGAGCAGGACACAGGTACACACACAGAACCATTTTTGTTCCTGAGGACACTCGTTGGTACTATTGTAACCCCCGGGGCCTCAACATATCCATACACTTATGATGTCTTTACAGCTGGCTTACCTGTGTCTTCTTTACAGACTGGTTGGTAATACATTAAAGATTTTGCTCTGCTCGTCCTGTTTGATGGCTGGTACAAACAAGTGGCAAATGGGGCTAAGCTTAACCCCAAAAAACCTCTTTTATCCCTAAAATTGGCCAAAATGTCCCTATTATGCAACAATGTCCTCATCTTAAAATGTAAAAAAAAAGACATGGTCCTCACAAAGATAGAAGAACAAGAACACATACACACAAATCAAAGCAAGCATGGCACAGAAACACAGTCAATACAGGTGTGCAAGCAGCGGGATTTACACACAAACCGCAGTGTACACACAAACACATATACTGCACACACAAACATACACACGTAGAAGCAGGTTGCAATAGCTGATACCCCCACATATCTACACACACCTGCACTCTTTCACTCAGAAGCACATTTTTCTTTTGCTTTTCCTGAAACACACTCCGGTATCACATCGGCCGACTGACTGCAGGAGTCTAGGTGTTTGGTTGGGATGCTCGAGCGGCGCGTGAAATCTCATTACAGACTTACACAGCTTCCCTCGGCGGCAGGAGGGCGATCCCTGTCACTGCCGCCTCACCTGCCGCTACCTGGCTGCACTTCCACCCAATATTATTTCTTTTCCCCCTCTGTGGGTGTCTGTATAATGATGCTAGAGGCTGTCCTAGTGGTTAGATGGCTTTTCCTGTAGCTGAAAGGCCATATGTTTGATCCCTGAAATAGCCCAGGAGTAAGGTGATCTTAAGCAAGACTATCATTTGAATTACAACTTTGACTCCACTTGCACAGAATCAAACATGAAGAGCTTATTTAAACAGGATGCCATGCAGCCATAGGGATGTCTGAGAGTCATGTGCGACTCATTCTTGATTTGTGGACCTATCAGATTTGATCAGCTGTAGCTAGACACGTAAGCATGGTAATAAACGGATAGACAGACAGCAGCAGACGTATTTGCTGTCAGGGAAGAGAAATAAAAACCATATGGACCGTCACAATTGTTCAACTTCTGGTGCCACGGCCACTTCCGATGACCTATTTTCTCTCAATTCAACACATTCAGTCTTGTCTCTGTGATCATCTGCCGCATAAGTGTTTTTCCACCTGCTTTGTCGCCTCCCTTACCGTCTTATTTTCTGTCTTCAGTGATGCAGTGATACATTCAAATGTACACTATCATCTCCAGCATGATATATAATTCAAAAATAGAAGCAAAGACAGTTTTATTGCCTTTGCAGTTACATATTTTATTTTGATGTTACTCAGTTTGGTCTCACCTCATTTACCTCAATGCAGTTTTAAGGAGTGCAAATAAAACCTGGGTCAGCCATTTATCCTTCTTCCCGCTGCTGCCCGAAAATTCTCCTCGTTTTATTTTTTATCTTGCCTTCATTTACTTTTTTTCTCGCTCCTTTCTTGCGCCTCTTTTTCTTGACACCAAAGTTTCACCGCAGGCAGTGTGCCATCTGCTTTTGACATTTTTAGAATAAGCAAAACTTGTGAGAACAGTGTGTTTATTATTCCACTGTGGTTAATTATTCAGATTTGGCTCTTTGGCTTTCGGTTCGGAGCGGTGTGCTATCTGGGGGCTTCGCCGCAACACAAAGCTCACTGACAATCTGTGAAGAATCTGGAATTTGGAATCCATCGTTCCCATTCTTTTTCTGCTCGGGTCAGGAAGTGATAGTTTGAGTCGGGACAGAGTAAGACGCTTACATTGTCCGGTCTCACAGTCACCTCTGAACTCTCTGCTGGTGCTGAGAGCCAGTCACGAAGACCTTATAGCCATGGGAGGGAACAAGCGGGAATTCTCATTGGGAACTCACTGTTATATCGCTAGAAATGAAATGTTTTCCTCCAAAAATGTCTTATTCTTACTCCTTCTTCATGTGGCCCTAATCACCTTCTTTTAAATATTCACACTTTTGTTTTCTAAAACCTCCCCTCTTCTACCCTCTAATTACTCCGGAAGTTTTCCTGAACCACCTTCCTCAAATATTATAGCCTATTTGCTTTTTAATTTCTCAATTATCACCGCAGACGCACGGAGAATTAACCGGGGACTTCTCTCCTATCAGAGTAATGAACGGGATGTTAACTTGCCTACACGATAATCAACAAACTAGACACCCAATTAAGGCTATTTGACCCAGCCATAATTGGTTATGGACGAGAACGCCTCCTTCTCAAGCACTATCTAATTGCTTGCAGTATTTCGACGTTTTATTGATCTAGTGTGTATTGATCTTTCTTTTTGCAGCTTGCATAAGGGTTTATTGGCTCATTAGCCTATGTTGTGGTTGTAAATGCAGTAATGTAGGTGTAAAGCTGGCAGGGGTTAGGGTTCGGCATCGGCGGGGCATGGCAACCGTTTCTAGATCACAGCTTGTCTATTGAATGTTGTGAGTGTTTTGTAACTGTCTTGTAATGTGGTCGATATTGTTTTTCTTTACACAAAGCACCTTAATATACCAGGAACACAATCAATTTAGTTTAGAAGTCCTAATTAAAACCTGTCACTGGTGGTTTATTGCTCCAGTTATGCTACAGTACCAAGTGTTAGTATCCTTCATGAGTCAGGTATCTTTGTTCTTTATTTCACTGCTGCTGATACTTAAGGATTTCAGGTGAAGCAATCATGTCATTGGAAGTCAAATTGGCTATAAAATAGAACAAATAAATGACCAAGTTCAAAAATTGTAACTTTTTCTCACAGTCTGGCTATGTGTTCACATACCCTCAGACTTTTTGTAAAAACTTGATGTTGTTTTCTGGGTGACATTTATATATTTGCGTTTCTTTTTGCCTTGTGTTCCTGTGCTGCCTTTCCCGCCTTTACCTAGCTACACACCTGCTCTTAATTAGGTGAGAATTGTAGGTCTTTTTTACATAAATGTATTGTTTTTAACCAAGAATACAGCTATAAGAAGTTAATATATTAGCCTATTCTGTGACAGCTGGGGAGCTAACGTTATCTAGCTGCCTTCATGAAACTCCAAGCTGAGCTACTTAACCTCGCTACTGATTAAAATAAAAATAAGCATTTTGACGAAGCATCCCACTTCTGATTCTCACTCACAGCTTGTCCCTAAAGTAACACAATGCCTTGCGTTGCTCACTGTAGCAAAAGCTTCACACATTAAATACAGCCTGGTGAGAACAGAGGGGGGAATATGATGACATTTTGTGCAGACCTCATTCATATTTGATTATCTGATTATCATAAACGCATGTCTACTAGTTGATCTTTTATATGGGGATGATAGTGGCTTTATTAAAAGGGATTGAAGGCCATCTGAGGCTTCCTATATACAGAATGTGGCCCAGATGTGATCAATACATCTGAACAGATCTATAAGTATTCGCACGCGTGCACCACAACTGGGATTGATTTTATTTAATGACATTAGTGGTGAGTGTGTGGGTGAGTAGTGCATCCTTAATTATGCTGTCAGTGATCGAGAGCACGCCTCTGCCTCCACTCTGTAGGTTTTTTTTCAAACATTAATCACCGCAGACCACCCTACCCATCTGTCTGTCCGGCAGCATTCGCACCTCGCTGATGAAAGCCGACAAGCTTTTTCTACAAGCTTTTAGGTATTCCACTGAGGTACTGAGGAGCCTTTAATGCTCCATCTGTCTCCAAATGTGACAGAGTCCCTGCTTAATTGCGGCGTGCAGGCAGCTCTTTTGCTTTTTCTGCAGAATCAAAGCTCTCTGGGTGGAGATACTCCCAATGGGGGGGACGAGGGGGTTTGGCACAGGGTTGAAAACGCACACTAAGAGAAGCTGGCATGTTTAGGTTAATAAACCCGGTTTGTTCGGCATGCTGATGAAGTCTCTTTTATATTTTTGCGAGATGGGTAAAGGAAAGCTGTAGCAGAATAAACTGTCATCCAATAAAACATAATATAGGCTACGGTCCAAACAAACCTGCTGGATGGCTCAGCTCCCTCGGCTCTGTGCTAGTAATTGGCGCCGAGATTAAGCAGGAGAACAGCGGCACAGGGGGCTTTGAGGAAAACCTACAATCACGTTTCTGTAGTAGGAACAACAATAGCAGAGTAGGAGGCATCCCGGTTAGCTTAGCTGGTGTGAACCCTGCAGGTTCAGGAGGAGTCGTAGCAGCAGGAAGATGAAGTTCTCGTGTAGCGAACATTAAACTATCTCTGCCAGGAGGAAGCCTGTGTCTTATGTAAATGAACAGCTGAGTTGCAAAAGCTCAATGAGTTCCCTGAGCAGAATATGAATGCAGATAAAGAGGAGGGAGTGTTATTTTGAAAGAATGCTTCCCACTGAACATACATCACCTCCCGCTGGATTCATAAACACTCACACACAAACACACACACACACTCACACACACACACACACACACACACACACACACACACACACACACACACACACACACACACACACACACACACACACACACACACACACACACACACACACACACACACACACACACACACACATCACTCATGGAAAGAAAAGCAGAGCAACAGAAGCTTTTTGAATTTTATGGAGTAGTAATGATCCAAATTGCTTTTTCAATTTACAGCGGCGATCGAGGCGCTCTGTTGTGACTGACAAAGTATAGAGGCCTGCTACAATAAGTACACTCCGGTTGATGGTTCATTTCTGGTAGACGCCGGGAGAAAATTGAAGCGGTCGCCTCTGTTGTTTAAAAATTATTACCTTGCTTCAATATGGAATTGATTTTTCTCTTGTCCGAAAATAAAACCTTTCCCAAACAAAAAATGAGGTTCAGGTCCTGCAAAGGTTACTGATTATCGGAGGACATTTTTGAAACAACATCATGGTCCCCAGAGGATAAACCTTCTGACCAATTTGAGAAGGAGATCTTGGAAACTATTTGATTGGATTGCCAAGAAGTTTGTGTATTCATTTCCCCCAGAAGATAACCATCGTCCACTTTAATGATCCCCTGACGTTTCCTTCTTCAACCAACATGTTTGGTTTCATGCCTTTTTTAAACACTGGGTTTTCAGTCTTACGTTTGTTTGCCGTCACCATTCTCCTAATATCTCAAGAGCGCCTTAAGGGAATTTCTTACATTTTTGCAGAACCATCCTCTTGTATTTAAGAATGATGGTTAGATGTGCGGGTCAAAGGTCAAGTTCACTGTGCTCCCTCAAACTTGTTTTTGACTGTAACTCAAGAATTCAAATGCCAAGTGGGAATCAGCCTCAGACTATTTTTGGCAGAGCTGTTTGTCCATTTGACAACCACCTTTGATTAAAAATAAATAAACTCTGATGTTTTTATTTAGGACAGGGACTATGTTTCCTTCCACTTTTACCTTTGTAATCATTCAGGCATTATTACAAAAATGTCATTGAGGTAAGCTGTAGATTACATGGAGAGCGTTCGAGTGCAAAGGGAGAGAACAGAAGATGTGCTTGTCATTTGACCTGCCATGGGGAACATTGTCTCGCTGATGTTTTCTATCTCGCCTCTTGTTCTCTCCGTGGATTTGGCTTAAAGCGCTTGCCAGCGCGAAATGATCTAAAAGGCTTTCATCAATAAGAACACAAGTACAAGGCTCCATCACTCTGAGGGCTGTTTCATTTTATCTCTCCATGTTCTCTGCTTGTCTTCAGTCAAATCTCATCTTGCTCCCTCTCTATTTCCCATTGTCCCCCTCTCACCCTGTCCTTCACTCACCCTGTTTTCCTCCCTTCATTCTATCCATCCCCGCCGCTCTCTCATCAGCTCTCTCTGGGGGGTCATTTAGGGCTGAGATAAAGCCTATATCTGAGGGTCTGCAGGGAGTCTACCCTGCAGGCAAGTAATGATCCAGACACACTCTCAAGCACACTCCTGCACACATGCTCGGGAAGACGGTGCACACACACATTAACATACATGTTCGAGCTCAGATTGGATTTCTTCGTCTCTGACAGGACCGGGAACAGGGTGGGGCAGATGCTTAAAAAAACACCTTCGGGACCCTGGCCAGAGTCTACCTTTTATTGTAAAGATAAAGGGTTGGGAGATGGAAGAGGAAAAGCCCGGTGGAGAGGAGGAGTGGGGAGTCAGTGAGGGAGGGGAGGTTCAGATTAAAGTAATGAGGACTGGAGGGAGACAGTGGGGAGAGAGCGATAAGAGAAGAGCATCAGAAGCTGTGATGTTTTTCGGCTCAGGGCTCCTACAAAGTCTTCTTGTGTCTGATTCATACCGATGCAGCGCTGCTGGTATCGAGTGCCAACCACTAAGTCGTAAACTGGCCTTATCGCAGCTGCTTTTGTTTATAGACGACAGAAAGTTGGACCATTGCTACAAAATTCATACCGTGACTAGCCATCTAACCTCGAGTATGAAATAGGTCTATAAATATCTCTGGCTTTACCAAATGGCATACAGTAGAATGGAGGAGAAGCAAAATGGCGGTCAGGGAGGCACCACTGTGGGAAATTGTTTTAAAGACTCATATCTGAGATTAAATTGGAGGATTGCTGAGAGGAAGCTCAGACATAAGCAAAACAGCCTTCCCGGAAAATGCACAGATTTCCTAGATGGCATAGGACAGCCTTTGAGGATTTCTTAGAAGTTAAACCATGCTTTTTTTATTCCCCCTCCCCCCACCGAATTCCACATGATTCATACAGTAGCCCTCCAGAGGTCTTGGCATTTTACTGTCCTGCTATTCGGCAAATCCTCAAGTCATTATGAAAAAAGGAAGTCTTTGTCTTCAAGTTGTAAAACATTGGCAGCTGCAGATGTTAAATATCCTCGTTGGGCCGCAGCTGTTACTGGCACAGTGTCGGATTCGAGCGCCTGTCCAGTTGTCATTTATTCTTTTTCTCTGACAATGTCACCTCGTGAAACGCTAAGCCTTTAAAACAACAGCGGGCCAGATTCCCTGCTCCCTGTGAATAGTAATCATCACATGTGACACCTATTGATCCTTGCACTCGGAGGTCAGTACCTCGGGGTCAGCAGCCCTTGAGCTGAAAGGATTCAGTGTCTTGCAAGGATGGGTGCTTGATCGCTACTGAAGGGGCTTTAAAACGAGCTTTACTGTATCGAGTCAGTTAACCTGGCAGAGACAGCACAGTCATTTTCAATTGGATTCATACAGATGTCGGGGTGTAGTCAAATTAGTAGTAGATATAGATTGTTTCCATGGGTTGGAAAGGACTCATTGTTTCAGGAAAGACATGTTGCTGTGTAGCCAATTTTCACCATACTTCTTTAGGCAAATGTAATTGCACAAGTGCTCTTATAAATGTAATTTTTCATAGCTATTAACCTTCATTAAATAAGATGGTGCAGGTGAGCTAGCTAGCTAGGTGATCTCAAAACAGCGCTACACAAACAATCTATTTAGCTCCAAATGTAGGAGTCATTTATGTGAACGGACCCTTTAACCTCTTCTTGTCGCTATTCTCATTAATATAAGAAATGGTGCTTCAGATTGTTTCAAAATGATTCATCTGGCCTGACCACTTGCGTTGCTGCCATTACATAGCATCTTCCACATTGCTGTTGAAGGGCAGCGCTAATGCTAACGTACCCCTCGGGAGTGTGTGTGCTGGTGTGTATCTACCCACAGTGTTGGGTGGTACGTCAGGCTTTGCCTTCGGTGTCCTGCAGCGACAGTCATTCTGATGGCCGGACTGTGGGTCATCTCCCTGGTGGCATCGCCCTGACAGCTGTGTGCGTTTTAGGGGGAAAAGTTGGGACAAGTTGACATATGTGCAGAAGCTATCACTTGTCATGGCTTGGTATGTTGGCCTGTTTCTGACACGCAGAGATACACACAAAGAAAATGCAGTGTAAGTTACAGTCTTGCGGGTGTGTGTGTGTGTGTGTGTGTGTGTGTGTGTGTATTATTTTTGTAAAACCTTACAGATCATTTGAGGTATAAGACTCCCTTAGGAGAGGTCAAAGGTTATCATACGAGGTCAGTGCAAATGACAGGATCATAGAGCGTAGCAGCTGCTGTTGCCCCCGAGGACTGAGCATAAGCAACCTTCATACGCTGTGTGTGTGTGTGTGTGTGTGTGTGTGTGTGTGTGTGTGTGTGTGTGTGTGTGTGTGTGTGTGTGTGTGTGTGTGTGTGTGTGTGTGTGTGTGTGTGTGTGTGTGTGTGTGTGTGTGTGTGTGTGTGTGTGTGTGTGTGTGTGTGTGTGTGTGTGTGTGTGTGTGTGTGTGTGTGTGTGTGTGTGAGCAAGTCTGGGGGAAGTGTGTGTGGTGAAAATCTGTGTGCGCGGACTAAAGTTGTTGTGTCTTGTTCCTGGATCGTGTGTGTGTGTGTGTGTGTGGACTAAAGTTGTTATGTTTTGTTCCTGGATCATATAGTTCATGTCTGTGTGTGTGTGTGTGTGTGTGTGTGTGTGTGTGTGTGTGTTACATGTCTTTGAATTGTGACTGTATTTGTTAGCCTCGCAGCTGTATTTTCTGCAGAGCCACAGACTGTGACACTCACTCTTTGTTCAAACTTTGCAGGAGACTAAACTCTTTCAAAACTTCCTCCGTTCTTCTTTCATTGATTCATAACAGCTGACATTTTGGAAATACCACATTTTCACACCGAGGCAGGAGCAGAAAAAAAGGAAGACACCTCTGGGAAGGATAGAGATAGATATAGGAGACAGAAGGAAAATAAGTGAAGGGAGAGGGAGCGGAAATAAAGTTGGAATCACCTCTGGGTAGAATTGAAGAGAGATGGGAGAATAATTCACCACCTCCATCTGCAGTCGCATGGTGTTTGTATGCAGGCAATGCCACAGACACACTGGTAATAATACTGCCCTGGAAAATCAGAAATATAGTCAAATCAAAAATGTGACAGACAAAACATTTCAGCTTATTTATCTTCAGATGTGTGAAGTCAAACTGGCAGTTATTGGCACATTTTGACAACTCAAGTATTATACGATGGTCTGAGTTATTGCATAATTAGCTCTGAATTAGTATCTTCAATCGAACATGTGCAGAAATAAATAGCAACACATGTCGCATAAGCTGCATGGTAGGCGAATGTATGCAACGCTGTCAACTACAAATTGGTTTATATACAAGAACTTGTTAGTGAAAGTTCATAGACATTCATTTTACGAATCAGTGCAACGTATTTTTTTTATCATTCCAGTGAAGTTCAAAATGTACTGTGATATTTCCAGTAACTTGTGTACCTTAATCTCAACTCCTCAATGTTCTGTTTCAAGCTTCAACTCATTTGGAATTTGACTGTAACTGTTAAATACACTAAAATGTATATACATTCATAGCTATTAGTCATAAAATGAGCTGATATGTCATGAATAGTTCCTCTCAAATATCGATACCAGCCTCAACAACCCAGCATTACTTTGTATTAAAACTCTTAACTGCACCAGTTCTCATCCTACACTTTGTTGACTTGTTTTTGTCTCCTATAAAGTTTTTCATAGCAATATATCAGAATAAACAAGTGAATGTTCTTAATTAAAACCTTTGCCGAGTGACTACATTCTGAAACACTTAATCCACTCAGCGTTAAAGGATTAGTTCTTTACCTACACGGCGTGTGTTGAAAACCTTCGCGATGCACAACCTGCTTGTTGATAATCCCTCATTTAATCATTAAATCAATACACAAATAAGAAAAGGTATCCTCTCTCTCTCCTGTCCAGATCGTCTGTCTGAATCATTGTCCGCTTACAGAAGGATCAGGTGTCCTCTCGCTGTGCTTTCATATCTGCGGCGACCGTAGGAGAAACCTAATCAGACCTTTTTAATTAAAGAGGCCGGAGTGTTGGAGGGGCGAGAGGAGAGGGGGAGGAGGTGAAGGGAGGCGAAGATGAGGGTGGATGAAGGGGAGAGGCCGAGTCTGTCTGCTGAAAGCCACTTAAATCCCTTTCTTATTAACTCTCTGTGACACATGATCTACCTCTGTCCCCACACACACACACACACACACACACACACACACACACACACACACACACACACACACACACACACACACACACACACACACACACACACACACACACACACACACACACACACACACACACACACACTATAAAGACTACGAACCAGCTCCTCTTACGATAACAAACAGCCGCCTGTATCTCTGCTGCAAAGCTTCATTTCACTGCGTCCCACTACTCTCTGAATCAGGGAGGATTTTCATTACAGCTTCATTTAAAACAGATATTGCAGTGACATTTTCCTATGCAAATGCGACCTAACCTGCAGCCGAGGAGGCCAGTGTAGCTAAATGTAATTGACAGAGCTGGAAAAGGTGACATTTCTTGGTATGGTGAGGAAAAGTTCACCCTGCTCCACTTCCACTAGGAGGGATATTACTACATATGCAGGGGCTTTATGAAGCTGTGATGGAAGAATACACACTTGTTATTATTAGAATATCCATCAAAGAGTCTTAAAATGTTATGTTCTTTTTCGCAAAAGTTATAGCCACTCTTCTGCATGTAGTTTTCTTTATCATTGTCAAATAATGTAAATAATAAACTCAGGTAGTGTTCTGACTTGTTAATTCTAGAATTATATTATTATACTGTAGAAAATTGTCACAAAACAAATATTTTCTTTTAGACCGTCATGGTTGGCGGAAGATACATCCAAATATGTGCAAAGGTAATCCCATCAGCCTGCAGCTATACTTGTTTGATGCTAATTAGCGAAGATTAGCATGCCAATATGCTAATCTATGATGATAAACATGGTTAGCATTGTATCTGCTTTGCTTTGAGGTGGCGAAAAAGAGGACACTTGCGATTGTTGGGGGGGAAGTCTAAGTACAGTAGACTTCTGTGCAAAGCGCCATTCAATTTAAGTACACGCTTAATGGTCCCATGAAATACTGTGAAAACCGGACGTTTTCATGAATTTATAAAACCCCCCCGGACGCTCCGGACAGGACATAAAAAGAGGACATGTCCGGGCAAAAGAGGACGTCTGGTCACCCTAGCTTAGCATCACTGTGTTAGCTACGTTTTTGTGAGCCTACTGCATGCTAATGTTAGCATTTAGCATAACAAACAGCCCCAGAAAAGTGCTAGAAAGGCTTATTCTTAGTCCATTTTTTTGTTTTATAGCTTCTTTCTTAACATATATTTCCTACAGATTTGGACCAACTAAAGTGAATTTCCCTTTTGTTTTGTACAATCACGCCACCTCTCATTTTCCCTTCAGTGAGAACACATCTTCAGGGCTTCCTTCGATTTTTTAAAATATATCCAAACTGCTGCCAAATCCCACGTAAATACATAAAGTATCTCAAAACAAAGCTGCTCAGGTGAAATGTTTTCCAGTCAGTACACCATAGCCAAGACATTAAATCCCCCCCCTGTCTGTGTCAGGTGATTAAAAATAAAGAGTTGAGGGCACAAATATGAAAACAGTCGACTCGGGCACGGTGCAAAAGATATAATACACCAACTGTGGCAGATCCACATTAAAATGTCATGTTTAATGCGATGGATTATCCAGCTCAGGCAATTTTCAAGCGACTGGAGGTTGTTTTTCATTCTGTACAAGATATATTGGCTTCTTCTTAAGGGAGGAAAACACTAATATCTCTGACTGCTCAGGCTGTGCTCACACAAAACCAGACTGATGTAGACAACATGTTTTTAAAAGAACTGTTTATTTATTAATAGTACCAAGGTACCTTTTCCCAACCTTGAAAGTGCCTCGAGTTGCTTTGTGCTGAGACTTGTTGTAGCAGAATATAAGCATGCTACAAATAAAAGGGAACATTGGGAGAATAAGCCCCGCAATAAAGCTTGGATGTACTTTTCCAGTCTTGCTGGATATTTCTAAAGTTAGTCTGATATGTGATGGACAATTAGGCAGATGGCCGTCTGAATTTCCTGTCTCTGGCTTCGATGTATTTTCACTCATGTTTACAGCTTTCCTGGTAACAGTTTCCTGCAATAGACTAATTGTTTGAGTAAATTAAGAAGCAAATCTCTAGTTTTAGCTTCTTAAATGAGCTGATTGGCTGATTTTCTTTGCGTCTTTGGTCTCTGCAGATTAAATAAACTTGCCGTTTTGACTGTTGGATTAACCATTTTTGGAATAAAGGAAATAATTAAATGGATTCTTCTTGGCTAGAAACTGCATCACTGGTTGTTGTTCTTCCAGAGTCTTTTCATCTCTCAGTCTTTAATCAATTTGGACGATGACAACTCAACCTCCTTTTGTTAATAAATATACGATGCAATTGTGGTCCAATTATTAAGCCGGCAGAGGACATTCTGTAGTGACAACAACAAAAGATTAACTAGCCAAAAAACAACCAAACCGTGTCTGCAGCAATCTGTGCATCAATTAGTGTGAGAGCATGAGTGCATGTTTAATAGAGGCTTAGTGTTTTTGTGCATCTGTGTGTGTCTGCACACATATGTGTCAACACACAATCCTGCTGAGCAGAACCAGCGAAGCATCGCAATCCCAGCTGTTTTGGGATTGGAACAAAATTACCTCAGTTTTCTCTCTTCATCCTCCAAAGCTCAACTCAAGGTCAGCTGTCAATTGTGTTGAATGCTTAATTAGTCTTTGGGAAAATCTTGATTGGGCTCAGAACCTGGGGCTCACTTTGTTTCAAAATAGAAAATGATGTCCTATCATGTATTTCAAATTTAAAATGAAGTTCTGGCATTATGTTTACATAATTTATTAAATACCTTAAGTCATTATAAAGAATGTGTAACTTAGCTGGTTCCAGATTCCCAAATGTAAGGTGTATTGAATATTTGGACGTCTGGGACTCTTTGTAAAACAACAATAAAGCAATTAGAAGAAGTCATCTCTGGCTCTTAAAGAAAATGTGACAGGCATCTTTTTAAATAGCATTAATCTTAATCACCCCCAATATGTAATGTCCCTCTGTGCAGCAAACCGTTATTGATCCCATGTCCTTAAGTGGCATGCAGTAACAATAACATGGGCTGCCCATGCTTGAAAATCGATGCGCTCGTGCTCCTCTACCATGATTCGTATAAAATAACCCACCAATTATATGCATGATGCTTTGAGTAACAACACGCGGGCTATCGTGGCTGTTGGCGTGTGTATGGACGCCGACAGGATGGTGTAATCAAAGAGAGAGACGTAGGCCGTTGTTATGCAAGTGAGCCGAGAGAGGCTTGGACTCCTTCCCAGGTTCCATCTCGTCGTGGCGTTTTGGCGGGTCAAGTGACACGGGGTGCTCTCAATGTGAAGTGCTGTTAGTTTTTCTCATGTGCATGTCGCTCATTACTGACAGGACCTAATGTACCGGCCCATCTGTCCACTGTCTGAGTATAAAAAGGTCTAACTGTGAGTGTGACTATTACATCTGTGGAAGGTATTGAAGTAATTCAACTTGTTGTTAGAGAGTGACAAAAGCCAAGTCTTGCTACCTTTTGCTAATGGATCCCAGCCATTATTTGCTGAGTAAATCCTCCTTACCATGTTTGCTTCCCTTTTCTTCCAATCCTTTCACTCATTTCTGCTACCTTTCATCTTTTTCTCACTCTGAAACCACCTCTCATTTTCCCTAATTCCCCTTCGACCATTTTCACCGTCGTTCTTGTTCCACCTCGTGCTCATTTTCGCTTTTTCATTACACCTCCAACGGCCCTCCTTTTCCTACTCTGCCTTTACTCATGATCGCTCTGTCCTCCCGCAGTCCCAGTGAAGCAGAGAGAGAGATGTCGCAGAAGAAGATTTTCCTGATCTTCGTCGCCATCAGCACTGTCAGTCTCCTGCTGCACCATGGGGGCCACTTCAGCTGGTGAGTGATTGAAACACGCCCACACGTATGCAAACGCTCACATTATATACCCTCTATCTCTCTATAAGTTCAGACGGTGCTAATTACCATGAACGTGTCTATCTTTTTAAGGCAAATTATCAGCAGGACTGTCTTATTATAATTCTCAGATATGGAGGGTTTGAGTGCAGAGGCACTGAGGGCACCAAAGTGGTCAAGGGACCAATTATAAAAGTAAAGAGATCGTAGATCACTGACAGCCCCTTTGTACCCTTTTCAACTTAACGCTTTACTCTTAAAATCTTTTGCTCATCGCCATCTTTGCACTCTCTGTTATTCCTCTGCCCTTAGTCTTTCTGCATTTCACACATTGTTTCCAGACCTTTAACATATCCCAGTAGTTCTGTGTACAGGGAAGACTGGTGTGAGAGTTGTTGGTGTGCATGCACCCAATATGGACGTGTGATTTGGGCTTTTTTTTTGGTCGGATTCAGCTCTTTGGTAAAATTGTATCATGAATATTCATCTTAATTAGAATTTGGTGACACTGGGACTCCTAATACATATTTATTTGTAGTTAACCCTTATATATTGGGAAAACAAAGATGCAAAGAATGAAGTTTTATGTCACGCCCTTCAGTGACTTGTTCCTTTTTCAAGATCAAAGGCAGATGTGGATATTTTCGTTATTTTAGTATGTAGGACTGAAATCATTATCATAATTACATACCCATAGTTAAAGAACGTATGCAGTACAAACAAGTCCAACATACCTCATAATAATTGATACAGCGTTTCGATTTTCAGCATGTACACTGAGTATCACTTCACTACTGTCATACACCATAGTCTCTTACATTATCTGGCCAAGGCCTGTGCCATTTTGTTACAATGAAGCCTCAAATAAATTAATACACTCTCTTCTTCTGTCTCCAGGACCATGGAAGCCTTCCACATCGGTTGTCCTGCCCTGCGTTCCCACCCTGCCCCAGGCCTTAAACCAAAGCACACCAATGTGGTCTTCCTCAAGACCCACAAAACGGCCAGCACCACCATGCAGAACCTGCTGTTCCGCTTCGCAGAGCGCAACAACCTCACGGCAGCGTTGCCTGTCCAGGCCTGCAGCCACCAGTTCTGCTACCCGCGCTCCTTCACCTCCCACTTTGTCCACCCGCACACGCTACCACCAAACATCATCACCAGCCACATGCGCTTCAACAAGGGGGAGCTGCAGCGGCTGATGCCCAATGACACAATCTATATCACGATCCTGAGAGAGCCGGGATCCATGTTCGAATCCTTGTTTAGTTACTACAACCAGTATTGTCAGAGCTTCAAGAGGGTCCCCAATGGCTCCCTGGAGGCTTTCTTGGAGGAGCCCTGGAGATACTACCGACCAGATGAGAAGGACTCCATGTACGCACGCAACACCTTGACCTTCGACTTGGGCGGAGACAAGGATCGGCCAGCTACAGATGTGGCATATGCACGGGGCTTTCTGGCAGAGGTGGACCGAGTTTTCTCCCTGGTGATGATCGCCGAGTACTTTGATGAGTCACTGGTTCTCCTTCGACATCTCCTCTCCTGGGATCTAGATGATATCTTGTACGTTAAACTCAACATGCGGACGCCAAGCTCGAAGCGGAGCCTGACGCCAGGCCTTCCTTCGAAGATCCGTGCCTGGAACTCCTTAGATGCACGTCTGTACGACCATTTCAACGCCTCATTGTGGCGCCAACTGTCGGCTATTGGTCCAGCTTGTGTGGCAAGGGAGGTGCGACTCCTTCGGCGGGCCCAGGAGAGGTTAATGAGAAGTTGTTTCGGTGGACGAATGCCGCCTCTCCGAACGGCAGCACAGATCAAAAACAAGGATCTCCGTCCTTGGCAGCCTAGTGGAAAAGTCGACATTGTTGGCTACGACCTCCCGGTAAATCTCAGCCGCGGGTTCTCGAGTCAAGCCCAGGAGCTTTGCCTCAAGCTCATCATGCCAGAGGTCCAGTACACACGGGTGCTTCTACGTTCCCAATCACTGCGCTACCGTCGAGGCTACCAGCTCCGGCCTCAGCAGCAGACTCATCCCATCCAGCAGCCCATACGCACAGTCCTGCCTCGGCATCCTCAAGTGCAACGAAGTCAACCTCCCCCCGCGGCCCCAGGCCCTGCATCAGGGACTCGGTCCACCTCCACCTCAAAGCCTGCTGCAGGAACTCAAGGTCGGACCACAAAGATAGGGCCTAGATCTGCACAGACCCAGGCGTCGCAGACTGAAAAATAGAGACTGGAATATAGTGCCCAAAAGACTGCATTGTTCTTCCCATCCTGAAGCTTGAGACAATGCGACCTGGTTGGTGAGGTTGTTGGAAACAAGGGTATCCTTGAGGAAAAGTCTGGGTTGCTCTTGAACCAATGTCCCTCTTGTCCCGTCCAGACAGAGTTTGGGATAAAAATAACTGTGGAACATCAGAGGAAAAAGGGGTTAGACATATCTGGACTTGGACTTGAACATGTCCCCTCTCTGGTCTGTGAAACAGTATCAGGACTAAAGGTCAGGAGGAATCTACAAAAGGACAAAAGGCTCAATTGCACGCCACTGCACGCCCGACAACGGCGGACAGGAGAATTCTTTTTAGGTGATGGGGGTTATTTGAAGCAAAATCTGTTATGTGCGACTGGGACTCAATAGGGAAGTGGCGATATCTGGGCCTATTGTGCGGCACAAAGTAGGCATTGTGTGTATCACACTGGTAAAGCATCATGTTACTTGCTTTCATTCCTTGCTCTCTCCTCCTAACATATGCCACTTAAAGTCCTTGAGAGAGGCATAATGACATAAAGGGATCCGCTGTCAGGCGTCCAAAGAGCCTTCTAAGAGGCCAGACAGTCATGGAGATCAGCTCCAACCGTTAATACAACAGCACAATCAACAACTCTTCTTCTTCTCTTACAAACTTTAGAGGCTACGGCAAAGGAGGGAGGGGAGGTAAAATGTCAGATAGACAGATAAAAAGGGAGAGATTACAGAAGATATGCCTGAAGACTGGATCCATTACAGGGACTGAACGAGTCTCTTCGGCCTTCGACCTAATAGGCTTCCTCTACACATCCACCTCTTAATCCTCCATCCTGTCATCCCTGTTGCTACAGAGAGTTTCATCTTCTTTGATTGCAGCCTCGCTCGGACCTCCAGCTGAGATCCTATCATAGAGACTTTCTAGGTTTCTGGTTGTGGGGGTTTTGTTTTTAATCTTGGCCGTTATTGCAATAAGATCTCTGTGTCTGCGTCACGTTTGAAAGGCATGGATTTAATAACATACCAGCAACCCCACACAGCACAAACAAAAACAACTTGATAGGACAAAGACTTGAAGCCTGTGGGTCGCAGTGTTTGAATATTTAATGGCCCCCTCTCATGGCCTT
Organism: Eleginops maclovinus; assembly: GCF_036324505.1. NCBI lineage: Eukaryota > Metazoa > Chordata > Actinopteri > Perciformes > Eleginopidae > Eleginops > Eleginops maclovinus. Next base: position 9,045,817 of record NC_086359.1, read on the forward strand.
CCTATGGCGTATGTGCTCGGGTTACACGGCTGTACATTTTCATTCAGAATACAAGGACCATAGTCATTGTGAACTGGGAAACGCAGGAGGAGAAGGCGAGAAAGCATCGATGTAGGGTACTTTAAGCCTCTTAAGGCGGGTGGGCTGGCTGGTTTGGCTGTGATCTTCAAATGTCATCACTTATCTCCGCTTTTAATCCATTCTGCTCATATTTAATGTGTCTTTCATTTTTCTTTTATTCCTTATGTGGCCACACTGCAAAGTAGCTGGGTGTGTGTGTGTGTGTGTGTGTGTGTGTGTGTGTGTGTGTGTGTGTGTGTGTGTGTGTGTGTGTGTGTGTGTGTGTGTGTGTGTGTGTGTGTGTGTGTGTGTGTGTGTGTGTGTGTGTGTGTGTGTGTGTGTGTGTGTGTGTGTGTGTGTGTGTGTGTGTCTTTCTCTGCTTCATGTTGTATTTTGTTCCCAAGGCCAGCCAAGTTGGCATGGCAACAAAAGGAAACCATTTGTGTGACATTTATGAAAACTATGTATTATTTATTATCGGGATTGAAAGAGTCCCATTACTGTATTTTTAACTGTTGTTTTTCAAGTCACTGGATAAAAAACCTCTGTATGTCAGTCTTTTCCCTTCAGGCAGCTGAGGTGGAAAGAGGCATGTGGCGACAATATAAAATATTAATTCTGTATATGTTTTACATAATGCAAAACTACAAAGACCACTCCGGGAAAACCGCACATTGGAATAAGTGTTGTCGCTTTAAAATGAATCTTTCATTCATCAGCGCTTAAGTGCTCGACCACACACAGCTTCTGTGGTTTGAGTGTGTCGTACTGTAGGCTACAATAATGAAAAACAAAAACCACTGCTTCTCTGACAGGAATAAAGAATGGAGCAGTCGGAAAACAAAGTTTAGGATAAACAGTTTCATGAAGTGGCTGTGAATATTTAAATTCAAAGTGTGCTTATCTGGACTTGAACCTCAGCTCTGAGAGCACGAGATGCACAGCAGCTTTTTTAATTTATTTACCGGCTTATGAATTATGTTCATATATGTGTAATAAGTACATACACTGCTAACACTCACTTTAATGATGATGCGGGTGTTTCTTCAAAAAATCCCATGAAGAGAAACCAAACCAACAAAGCGTCCTGACATAGCTTTAACCACTTTGGTTCCTGCTGTTGATCTTTAAAAACGGGACGCAAATAATGCTTTTTTTTTATACAGCTGGGAACTGTAGTTTTTAGGAGCTGTTACTTTAACACTGAAAAGGCTTTTTTTGAGGGACTATATTCAGCCGGGGATGATTACACATCTAATGCACTGGTGATTATTTCCAGGGGCAGACAGTGTATGAAGGATTAACAACAAAAAAATGGTGTTTGGAATATTTGGGAGGATTTGGGGATTAATTCATTGTTTATTTTGGCTTTTTAATGGATTTGGTGGCAATTGAAGTACTAGAGAATATCACCTGCCGTACACATAAAATCAGTTTGCTGATTAAAATGATCAACTACTGTATATGAGTTTGCTTGATTTGAAAGCTGCTACCGAACACATTTGGGTTCAAGTAAATCTCCTGAATTACTCAACTTTATGTAAAATAAAAATGAAACACTAAATCAATGTGTTTCTCTGTTGACCATTAAGCATTGTGCAATGGTGTGCATAAATACAGTCGTCATGTATAAAATTATGAAATGTTTGATATAATTTCAACTCTTTTCGTAGTTTTACAGGCAGTTTTTATTTGACAGTGCGAAAGCAATATTTCAAAATGCCACTTTTTAACCACACTGTTTCCAAACAAGACAAACCGGGCAAAGGCAGCTGAGATGTTTGGGTATGAATTATAAGAATAATGAGCATTTTGTTGGATTATTTTACAGTTTTCTCAGTATTTCCTCCTTTAATTTATTTCATAATGTCCTGTATTTTCAGTTGATATGGTACAATTTGGGCAGAAAATGTGATCCTTAGGTACATTCTAGCAAATAAAGTGTATTTGAAAATACATTTCCTCCTCTGTGTCTGACTGGGAACAAGCTGAAGAATAGGTTTTTATTTCGCCTCGAATGTTCATTTATGATCCATCTCCCCGTGGTTGTGAGTCTTTCTAAGTGCTGTCTTGATTGTACGACTTGTTCGCCTGGCTGTTCTGCTTCTTGTGGGAGAGTTCCAGTAATGGTCATGCTGTCGTGTCTCAAGTGTTGGCTATTCTTCTTTTAAAAAATGCCAGAGGAGCTGTGAAAAACAGTGCTTTTAAATCTCTTCCTCTTCACATTTACCACCTCTGCTTTGACATTGCAAAGCTGTGTGTTTTTGTTCCTTTTTACTGGAAAATAAAACTTCTTTCATGTGATGGCAGATCAATATTTTGAGCCTTTATGTTGCAGGAAAGCGATACCGTTAATACTTGATGATTCTTGGACCGTATTTTTCCTACATGGCCTCTTTGATCTGCTCCTCATTTATTTCCCTCCTCAGTTTATGGACTTATCAGTGAACTGTGACGAACGAGACAGATTTCTCTCTCGTTTTGGTGATTGATTTGAAGAGGTGGGGGACTGGGCTCTGAACACAATGGCTAAAGACAATCAGAGCTAGGGGCCCCAAATCTTTGTAATGATGGAAGGTGAACGTGACGAATAAAGTTTGAATGATTTCAATTCCTCTGCGAGTGGACCTGTTCTTGTCTCTGCCATTTCAATGCAGATTTATTCAGATATGCACTGACTGGAATAATTCTGAATATTGGAGTAATACACACACACACACACACACACACACACACACACACACACACACACACACACACACACACACACGCACACACACACAAATGCTCTTCGTCAGCAGCGATACATAACACACAGTGACACTTGCTCAATTAAGACTCGATGGTTTTTTATTTCCCAGAAAACCAGACTTTTCAGGCTTCAATCAGTTGATGAAAATTACCTCCATCCAGCACGCCCGCCTAAATGAATGAACAAATTGCTTCTCTGAGGGACAAACCAAAATGCAAACTAATGTGTTTGATATGACTGTGATTGAAGCAATCATGATGCTGTGCCCCCTCTGTATTATTATGGCCTGCTGTTGCCATGGTGGCACATGCGGTAATGCCACCGACTGCAAAAACCTTTTAGTCTTTCCTTTGAAACCTTTGCAGCCGCCTTATTTTGCTTTTGGTTTTCATGTAACCATGGATCTAATTGTGAGCTTAATCACAGTTATTACAGTAACTGATAACAACATAATGGCAAAAGGTTATTTATATTCCTGCCTTTCGTCTTTTATTTTTCGTAGACACAACGTACAAGACTATATGTAAATGATTTTACCATCTAATGAATTCCATATTTAAAACGTCAAGTGATTAGTTATTGACTGTTTAGCCTGGCTAGTGCCCCTTGTCGTTCTTCCACTTATTTCCACAAATATTGGCCGGTTAACCATTTAAATTATATTGATATTTATTTCCCCCCCCCAGAGTGAATTGCAATCAATTTGATTAATCTTTCCACTTTTCCTTTAGCGCCACTAGCTTTTATGCTAATGAGCACATATTAGCATGCTAACTAGCTACATTGAGGTGGTGAACACTGAATATTATCCCCACTTTTTACATTCACCACCCTGGTCAAAGTTTGTGACCAGTTTAAGACCCACTGCATTGTGTATCATGCTTATTAAATATTAGCTTGAGATGAACTAAAGTGGTGAACATGGTAAACAGTTAGACAGCTGTTTAGCATTCCGTGTTAGCATACACGTTTTTTGCATTTAGCTCAAATAAGTACAGCATTACGGAGAAGGTAGTCCGGATGAAAACCTTTTAGTCTTATCAACAGACATTTATACCCTTTTGCACGTTTTAATTACAACTATAAACCTTTTATTTTGCTCTTTCATTTGGTCAGATTTGGTGAGCACAGCACAGCACAGGTGAAGCTCTAAAAAGCATCACTAAATGCATTTTTTCTGAAAGTAATAACACAAACATTTCATCTTGTGCAAAAGTAGCATTTAGACTTGTTATTGGAAACACTCCTAGGTGTAGTTGTTTTGTGGTGTGGACCCTTGCAAGTGGCTGTCTATCCTGTGTTACATGAATACAGCATTAAAGTGAGAGTAAAGCCTCCCTCTGCAGAAAGCAGCTTACGAAATTGTCAGAGAGAATAATAAGGTGGGCAATAAAATGGCCACTCATTCTGGATATCAGGCTACATGCACTCACAAGTTGCCATTTGACTCCCTAATAACATAAACAGATCCACAGCTGTGCACTCACACGCATTACATCTCTTGTTAATGCATAAATAGGCTTTTACACATGCACATAAGAGCGTCTCAGACACAACAAACAAATCCCCCTATTAATGCAAAACCAAAATGAGACCTCAAACACCAACAATGCAACAAACAAACCACTACAGTGCATTTCATTAATTCCATCACCGTGCATTTATGCGTTGTGCGGGGACAGCTCTGTGTCGCGATTTATAGGATTATTTATTCAGAAATACGCAAGTGCCATAGCTTGGCTCAAGTGCTTTGCCTTGATTGCATTATGATTGGGCCTTAAATGTCAAGCACCTTTTCATCTTTGAGGAGGAAATGCATTGATGTGTTCAGGCTCTGTGAGTCTCCTTGTTGATACTGCAGAAATAACCACAGTACGAGGGTTGAATATGTTTACAATTGAACACCAACTCTGATAGCCACAGAGTGAATTTGGCCGCTGTATGACCTCTTTTGAGTGAGCAAACAGGAATAGGGAAATAAACATATGCAGTTATGATGGGATTTGATTTTGATTGCAGACTACCATTGAGAAACAATCTCAATCCCATACCACTAAACTGAATTCTTATCTACATTTTGGGTTACATGCACGGTTAATATTAGCTAATGTCTCATTCAGAGACCAGAAAGAATATAATCTTGACTTTGATCCTGAAGACCAGTGAATTGATTTGAGTCTTTGATAGAGCTAAGATAGACCTGTGTCAAGTGACGTATCAAACAGGCAGATCTGTAGACTTGAGACCTGGCCTTAAGTCGGATAAAATCACAGAAAGGAGGCCTTGGACAACCTCTTAACATTTGATTTTACTTTGAAACTTGAGAACAAGTCTTTGAAGTCTCATTCGGAAACTTGAACAACTTGAATCTTGTCCTTAATGCCTTCCCTTTGATCAACTTGAGATGGACTTATTAAGAGATTTGTATCTTGTCTTTTCTCACAAGTGACTACAGATGACTTTCAGGTATTTCATGTGATTACAGTAAAGATCATCTAGAAATTAATCTTATGAACTGATAATCAAACACATGTGCCACCCTTATTGTTATAAATGTCAAATACTTGAGGTGTATGAAATGTATTCCTTTGATAATATTTTAATTTCCACCTGTTAATCCCTGTTTTAATGCTCTGATTTAACACCAACAGGAGAATGCACGCAGTCCTCTTTCTCTCTTTCGTCAGGCTGGGTTGGCGATGGATATTGCGAGCTAAATGTAGTCCAGCTTTGTGAGTCACGCAGAGCAGCAGCAACAGCAGCAAGGTTTTAATGTATTTCTGCCTTTTGTGACTCACAGCTTGTTGGAACAATGCGGGAGCGCAGGAGGCTGGCTGGGTGGGCTGTTGGAGCAGCTTATCCCGGATAATGTGCGCTCATCCCATCTCTGAATAACCGCTCCGCTGGGCTCAGAGGTGCCACTGACATCCAATCTATTGAATCTTGTACTTCCTTTCACTCTCTTTTATCCACAGAGGAGGAATTTATAGTTTGACAAGGGGTTATCTGATGCAGAAATTATGTAATTGAGAGATTTAAACTTTGAGAAGTGAAGCGAAAAGAACCTTGAGGCTGAATAAAAGTATGAGAAGAAGAGGTAGCTTAACTTTTCGTTAGTAATGAATGCTAATTAGCTTGCTCCAGACGTACAAATTGTGGTTTGCTTTTTGAGTAAGAATTTAGAAATGATGACTCTCTGATCTGGTTGTAATGGATTCATAAGAAATTTGCCATATTTGCATCAATCCGTCATATTCCTTATCTATGTCTGGATGTAATGCAGCCTTTCAGACATACAGATGTAGGCAGGTAATTAAAAGAAGTAATGGAGAAATGAGAGGATCTTCCCATCTCTGATTCTGTGTGTTGAAATCGAGTTTTAACCGCAGGGACAAACGGAAGAACAGCCATCGGCCATTTTCGTTGTTGTTTCTGTTTCTGCATGAGCCAGTGAGGGGGCGGAGGTTAGGTCTCATTTCTGTGACCGACTTAATTAGTACTCTCTACTGTGTGTGTGTGTGTGTGTGTGTGTGTGTGTGTGTGTGTGTGTGTGTGTGTGTGTGTGTGTGTGTGTGTGTGTGTGTGTGTGTGTGTGATGTGGAGGCATGCCTCAGGGAGAGAAGAGAGAAACAGAATCTGCTCTGCATAAACATGAAATAAACAAATACTACAGCACTAGCACACACTCTACAGCACTAGCACACACTCGTCGAGGCGTAGCGAGCCCGTGCTTTGACTCACACACACAGATTCACAAACGCCTTAATTAAAGAAGATCACAGGGGGGTCTGTGGGATGGATGCAAATGCTGAGCCCAGAAGTGAGAAAAGGTTGTAAGAAAGGAGTGAAGAGGAGGGGAGTGGACTCTTCTTGTACTGCTGGAACTTAATTAAACATTGCATGTAGCTATTGTCTGGGTTTGGGATTTTACTTTAATTGTTCTGGGCAAACTTTTGGAAGAATTAGCTGTAACAAAATGTTGACTTTCTCTGGAGGTGATACGTTCAGGCAACTTCTAATCTTAGTCAAACATGTGTCACCACAGGACCTCAAGGAAAATCACATTACAATAACTGCCATTTACTACACACTCAACAATTAATGTACTAATGTAACACCAAACACACACAATCTTTAATATGCATTTATTAAACTCTGACTCTGAAAAATAGAACGATTCACCTTAAACTACTCAACTATCTCTGATGTTATCTCTATCTATTTGTCCAGCAGTGGCTCAGTCAGTAGGGTTGCCGGTTCAAGTCCCCGAACAGACTTGAAAAATGGAAAGTGGACTGCTTCTTGGAGAGGTTCCAGTTCACCTTCTAAGCCCTGCTGTGGTGCCCTTGAGCAAGGCACCAGACACCTCCAATCCCCCCTCCCCATTGCTCCCCGGGCTCTGCACGATAGCTGCCCACTGCTCCTAGTACTAGGATGGGTTAAATGCAGAGGACTAATTTCACTGTGTGTGCTCTGCTGTGTGCATGTGTGTGACTAATAAAGAGGGTTTCATCCTCCGATTCTATCTATCTCACATTAAGGCTAGTTTATGTGTTTTAATGTAGTAGCAAATGTAATATTTTTTAAATTTCTATTCACTGGACTCCCACCAAAGATTGACAAGTTGAAGGCTGAGGGTAAAAAAGGAAATACATTATGATTATGATCGATGAGCTGCAAGATAAAGATCAGAAATGAGAGAAGATACATTAAAAAGTCATGTGCTTTGTAGTCAGTTGTGTGCTTCTCCTGATACTGATTGCTGAACACACACCTACTGTGAGCACACACATCCTCTCCTTCATTTTTGCAAAGATGAAGGGATACACTTATTTTTTAAAAACACACATTTTTTAATCAGCCTGCAGCGGTTCCGTCCATTGCTTTTCCCTCCACCTACGGCCTCATTGTTTACCGAGACTCCCATGACTGCAGTTCAAAGCCCGCCTCATGCTTCCCTCTGCAGTGCACCACTCTCTGACCCCATGCCCACACAGGAGCTGTGATCTAAAATAACACAAACAAACGCTTTGTTCTGTGCAGAGAGCAGCTAGCTCGATATTGAAAAAAGGGGAAGGAGCGGAAACCTCCATGGGAAATGTGTTCATCATGTGTGCGTCATCAAGCTGATGAATCTATATGGTGGCTTTAAAGCAACAAACTGAACAGTGTGTATTCCCGAACACACGACACATCCCTGTGCTGAATGCGTTCATCAAAGTGTACGTTTCAGTATTTTTTCTGTGTTTTTGTGTCTTCATGCGTGCATCATTGTCTGTTTGTGGCAACACCTCCATTAACAATCATTAGCTCCAAAAAGAAATCAATGCCATGGATGGGTAGTCAGTGCGTAGGTGTGCGTACAAGTACAAAGAGCATAAAAATGCCTCAGACAAAATGAGAAAATAACTTATCTTTTATTTTCAGTCGTTTGAAGCACAAGCAGGAAGAGTACTAGTGTTGTGTGATTCACTGTATTGTTATATGTGAACCATATTTGGTTTAATATAATAAAAACAAACAGAAGTAGAATTATATTAAGCATATCACAAACAAACTTGGGATGCTGTTACCCACATTCTCCTTTAAATTCTACCCCTCTTCTATGTACTCTTGGTAAATTAAGGCTCTCTTTAAAAATGGATGAGTGAGATTCAAGCTGCTCAGCTCTTTACTTTTTATCAGCGAAATTCAGTAATGAGTCAAGCTAAGAAGTCTACCTCTTTCTGAAGGGATTCCTGCTGCGTCTGAAAACTTTGACTTCCCAGTAACTTCCCTGCTTAACAACATTATTATCAGCACATCATATAGCAGTGTTTTTCTCTCATTATGCCAGCAGGTGACATTGAGTGTTGCATAACAGAAACCCCTCAGCTCAGAGACAGCCTGGGGGCACAATGTTACACTTTTTCAGGTTTAAAGTGCCGACTTTCCCATCGTCCTCCCACGCCGGTGTTTCCACTTATCTTGCCTGTTGAGACCTCTCATGTAGGTGTGAAAACACTGCTTTACTCTCGTGTAAGCTCTGTTAGAGCTGGTGGGAGTAAGACAAATACACTGTCATCTTTTCTTCATTAATAAGCGCATGAACTGAAGCCTGAGTGAAATTTGAATTCTTAATTCTTAGAAAAGTAAACACAAACCAGACTGATATTGTGTAAAGTTGTCCAATTTGGCCATGCTAACAGCTAGCTCTTGTGTGTTGGGTAGGCACACCACTTTAGTCCACTTCCATCCCGGTCAGTTTTCTCATCGCAATAGTTGAAAGAAAAGTCCTTGATAAAAGAGGTAGTAACTTCGGTCAATCGTAGTAAATGATATCCACAGCATGATCTTCCCTAGCTTACTGTTTTAGCGGGAAACACCTAAGTATGCAAAATGAAACACTGTAGCACTCTGCTAGCTGTTTCATTTAAACGTTAAATATTTATTATTTTCAGGTCATGTATCCTAAATACTTTAGTGAATCTCTGTTGCAGTTTACCCAAAAATTGGTTGCTTACTGAATTCCTGCGATTAGTTAAATGCTAATTAGCTAACGTTAGCATGCTAACACTTAGTCTTTAGTTGCTTATTTTTAGCACATTAGCATGCTGACTTTAGCATTCAGCTCTGTGAGGCTTCTCAAGTACTATTATTTTAAAAGAATAACTACGTAGTGTTTTTTTTTTAATACCTTTGAGAGCCTGCATGAGTTCTTTATCAGAATATGAATGTATTTCTCTTACTTTAGACGCAGAGCATGCAGTTGCTTACCAAATCCCCTCACATGTTGAATGAAGCATATTCATATGTTTTTGTACAGGCTATGTGTATTTTACTTTGATATCTTCCACTGGTACGCCTACGGCCTGGCAGAAGACCTTTTGTTTTTGTTCTTTTTTTGCTATAATAGGGTAATGAGGAAGAAACAGCAGGCAGGAGTGTCAGAGAGATGACAGAGCCTGTCTCACTTTCATTAAACCTCACACAGACCTGCCTTCACCCGCAGATAAAACAGCAGTAGCGGAAGACAGGAGGATAATTGGAACAGCAGCATATGCTAATATTTAGCCATTTAGAGGATCCGGGATGTTTGTGCTGAAGGGTTGGGTGGTGAGGCATGCTGTATGTGTGGGTTTGTGGGAGTGTGTGTTTTAATGGAAGTTTTTCTGTCTGTGTGTCTTCTCCCTAAGCGGTTGATGTCACTCAGTAGCCGAGCGGAGGAGCATCTCCGGTTTCCCGATGCTCACAAAGAAAATAACGGCCGCTCTGTTGAAGCACTCATTCTTCTAGCGGCCTGCAGAGACCTGGTGGGCCTTACAGAGGACCCCTCGACCCATTCATTATCAGCTCCTCTTTTTCGCTCTTATTTCAATCTCTCACACACACATAATATAATTTCCTCTGTCTGTATCCCACTTGTTATTCTCACCCCTTACACTTACTGCACATCATAGTTTCTCTTGCATCCTCCAACTGAATTTTGCTCCTGTTGCCAAATGCGCTATTTAAAAAAACATGATGTTGGCAAAAAGAAGATCTTCAAAGGGTGACACCAGCAAAGATCAAAGTGTAAATACATCACCTTTTACTTTCACACCATCTCTCGTCTTCTCCCCCTGACACATCCGACTTAAAAATCATGATTCATGCTGTGTTTCAAAACAAGAAGACGTGTTGCCTGCTGAAGGGACTGCATTTGTCATCGAGGAAGGGGGCTGTTCTGTGGCCTTGTTTCAATAATGCAACAGTCAAAAGCGGCCATATATCATACAGAGGTCTCATCTCCGCTTTACTCTCCCCTCGACTTCCTGAAGTGAAAAACTCAATAAACCAAACTCTGTTTTGTTCTTTATTGACCTTCACTGAAAAATGCATTGATTTCAGAAACTATTTTCAATTAGATTTTTTGTCTGTAAATAAAAGTTAATCTGTTTCTTGTTGACTATGCTAGGCTCGTCTCCTTCCCAGATCTCACTTGAAAGGTACATAATTCGGGCGATAGGTTTCTACTTTAATGTCAGCTTTCAAGGGTGCAAAAGCAGGTTGTGCATGACGTTGCTAAGCAGCCATTACCAGCTTAGCATGTCATTGACATTTATTATCTCCTTCCGAACTTAGCTTTCAGTTGTGTATCAACTGAGCAACTGTAGGCCTATTTTCCAGGCTTTCACTGGAAAAAGGAAAGAGGTTGTGCGGATTGGTTGTTCTTCGTCACTCAACATTCAGTTTATACTGACAATAATGTATCTAATGGGAGTGAAACGTTGTTTTTTTTTCAACTAATGTGGCTCTTTCAGAACCCAGTGTCATTTTCAGGATCCCAAAAAGCGAAAGCATGAAACTTGATACTCGGATAAAAGCACTCGGTTATTGGGTTATCGAACAGAGCGACAAAGAGCTGGTGGTGCTTGATGAAGTGGAGAATGAGGTGGGGGAGAGGGCGGGGGAGGCGGTGGTCCTAACTGTCCGCCGTGGCCCCCGAGAGCGGGAGTCATGGATTTAAAAAAAAACTAATGAACGGTTACAAGAGGAGGGAGTAATCTGAACCCTCCCTTGCTTTGCATTCACATTAAAGAACTACTCACTGCTACTTCTATCCCCCCCCCCAACACACACACACACACACACACACACACACACACACACACACACACACACACACACACACACACACACACACACACACACACACACACACACACACACACACACACACTCCTCACTCCCCTGAAAGACAGCTTTCAGAATTGGATTACCAGCTCTGAATGGGGTCGGTTCCCCTCCGCTGGGTTTCGTCTCCATCCCCTGCCGGGGGACTAGTGGTCCACACACACACACACACACACACACACACACACACACACACACACACACACACACACACACACACACACACACACACACACACACACACACACACACACACACACACACACACACACAGCAGTCCTCCTTAATTGGTGGGCTTTGCCCTCATTACATGTCCAAATATATGCATGTGCTGCTATTGTCTCTCCCCAAAGACTCCCTCTTTGAATGCGGATTGAAGGAGCGCACCCAGCTGTGTGTGTGTGTGTGTGTGTGTGTGTGTGTGTGTGTGTGTGTGTGTGTGTGTGTGTGTGTGTGTGTGTGTGTGTGTGTGTGTGTGTGTGTGTGTGTGTGTGTGTGTATGTGTATGTGTGTGTGTGTGTGTGTGTGTGTGTGTGTGTGTGTGTGTGTGTGTGTGTGTGTGTGTGTGTGTGTGTGTGTGTGTGTGTGTGTGTGTAGTGATCCCAGCTGCAGATGTGTCCTTGATGGTGGTGAACTTGAATCTCAATCTGACCCTATTATTCTCTGGGAGGCGAGCTCCGAGACAAAGCTCCATACCGTCTATGGGGCTACTCTGCACACTCTTTCACACACCTTTACACACACACACACACACACACACTCGCAGGTGAGCTCAGTGGGAGCTTGCAGAAAGAGATTTGGTGTCTTGCTATCTGCTGCAGGATGTTGCTCTTTTCTGCTTCTCGCTGATAAATGCCTTGGAATAATTACCATAAAATATTCAAGCACAAGTGAGTAAACGAGAGAACCACTTTACAAAAACCACAATTATCTTCCATCCAAACCACACTCTGTAGCAGTGAGGGACCTGAAGCACTTCATGAGCTCAACTTTGGTTATGTAAAAGCAAGAACAGCTGCTTCCTGTGGAAAATATTGGGGAGGGGGATATCTCAGGAGAGGAATCGATAGATATCCAAGCCAAATGTTATTTTATGTATTAAGTCTATCATTTTCCTCTAAAATTCTTTGCAATTTACAGTATTTTAATAGATGGATTGCTGCAGAAAAGGTTATAATTATTATTCGCCGTGGGTTGCTGCATAAGAATGAGGGACGGCTTCTTTAAAAGGAGAAAAAAAGTGTTAATTTCCTCTCTGTTTTATGTATTTTTGGCAGCTGAAACTTAAAACCTGTTTCATCAGTAGGTCTCTTACTATTGGAATTTATACATAAATATAAATAAAACCTAATTTACACGAGATGAATGAACGTTTTTCTTGCATTTTTTTGTTACTTATTCTCTGTTTGCATCCATCACCTGTCAATCATCCAGACCTCTCACCATTTAACCGGTAATTTGTCGATAGCGGAGGAGGATAATTCCGTCAGAGGTGTGATCGTCAAACCTGTTATCCCACACTTTACACCCTCCATTAAAAACAACCTTAACCATATTCAGTCTCACATTCTCGCCTCCACACACACATCCCCATCATTCCTTTCACACCTTCACACTCTCGCTCATTTCCTCCCTCTATACCTGGGTCTGTGAAACGCTGCTGCCAGCGACTTGCTTATGTAATAATCAGACACAGATTGGAGGGGTGGAGGTGGAGTGTTTATTTGCTTGCATGAACAGAAGAGGAAAAAGGGAGACTCTGGGTTTATTTCCCAGTGTGTGTGTGGGATGTTAATGTGAGAGAGAACAGCTGTGGATCGTTTTCATATCCGTCACTGTTTGTTCTGAGGGTTGAAATGTGACCTATTGAAGACGAAAGACTTTTCTCTATTGCTCTTTTATGCAAAAACAGTTCATTTCTTATTAGTTTAAGAAATGTATCTTATTCTGTTTATAGACTCCTGTATTTACTTGTTCACGTACAAAATTCTCTGCAACATTTAGCTTATTGTGTTACGACTGGCTCGAAAGCCTGCAACACAATGAGGGGCAAACACAAGTTTATAGTCAATTAACAAAAGGGTTTACTGAGATAACGCAAACAAAATGCCACAGCCACATGCCACGTGGAGGAGAGAAGAGGAAGAGGGAGACTGCAGCCTTGCTCAGGCCTTTTATGCAGGCCTTGATTAGTGGATGGAGATCACCTGAGGGAGAGGCTGCACCTGCAGGGAGACAATTAGGGAAGTGGGAAAGACACACACAAACACACTATAACAGACATACTGGCACGTAACAATTGTTTCACCATTAACATACAATTCACAGTCAGCCAGATTACATTCAAACTTGAAAATTTCTCATTTACACCATAAATAATGCATTATATGTATTAGTGTCTCTACTCTGACGTGTCTCCATGCTTTAATGTTCAAAAAGCTCTTTATTATTCTCATACTGCCTGTGCTGCAGCACCTCTTTTCACCCTCTGTCTGAAAACAGAGCCCAGTCTGCTCTGATTGGTTAGCTGGCCAGCTCTGTTGTGATTGGACAACAGCTTGGAGATGTCCCGCCCCTTAGCCTATAACGTACAATATGCTGTTGATTTCATAATCTAGCACCATTTCGTTGTTTTTTAAATGTGCTTCATTGTTTTATGTCTTATATTTATGTTGGGATAACATAAATGAGGATGAGGAGGACTTGGACTTTCATTGCCATAGCTACGCTGGAGCTACTGAAGCTTTGAATTAGAATAAGTTATATCATTTTGTCTCCAACTCTTTCTTCCCCTACATTCAACACATCCATTTCATAAACTAATTAATGACTTTGTGATGGACCTCTTTGTGTAAAATTGTGTCTTTTCACAATTTCCATATATTTCATAGTTGGCCAGATTACATTCAAACTTGAAAAGTTCTCATTAACACCATAAAGAATGCATTATATTCCATATGTCCACACTAAGGAGTCTCAAAGGGTAATTTAGGAGTTATAATGAGTAAATGGAGCCATTTTCAGTCCACGCACATAGAGTATAGAGGAGAGCCTCTGACCATCTTTTAGGTATGGGATGATTTGGATCGTGTCACATCACCTCAGTCCCAGTGTGTTTGAAACTCGGAGACGACAGCTGCAGGAGATCCGGAGACATCAGCTGACGGGCGGCGTCCCAAACAGATGTTGGTGTCAAAACATTTTTATGAAGTGTCTGTTCCAGTGGATGGGTTTTGATCTGGGACTTCTACCCTGTCGCTTTCTGCTTGTTCTCTTTCTGTCTTTCCTTGACTCACAGAACAAACACTCCACAGCATGTAACAGCCTGTGGCTTTTAAATAAAACTAAACTTTTAATTATTGACGATGGAAGATGGTTATTATGCCAAGAATATAAATGGAGTCAGTTTTGTGCTCTGTTTTTCCCTTTAAAAAATGTGAAACAGCATTCATTAATGAGATTATTTTGGGGTTTGTGGCTTTTTCTATGAAAGGAATCTATAAAGTCCCACTACATTTGATCACATTATTGCTCTTGGTGGGAAGAAATTGTGATTTGATTGCAGGTTTTACAGATGAAAGAATTTCTGTTATAATGGGGGATGATTACACAACCCATTTTATCACTTTTTCTGCACAATATATAGCAAATGGCCACCTTAATTAATGTATGATATTATGTAAATATGTAACATGACTAGTCTATGGACATTCTGCTTTCTAATTCACTCACTTTGAAGCTTTAAACTCTGGGAGGTGCTAAAGGCATGCCTCAAACCGTGATGCTTTTTTCTGCAAGTCCTTTTATAACATGTTCCTGCGAGAGGGTTGAATGTGCAATCTGCTATTAAACAACAACAAAAACAACTGAAGAATGTGCAGTACTTAACAATTGTTCTCTGTTGCTGTATTTCGAAATCTGTCACTCTATCACTCTATTTCCAGCATATGCTCAACGCTCCAACTGCAGATGTATTATTGATACACACAGCATTGCTGTACACATCCACATACATATGCATGACGTGACATGATATGACGCACTTATATAATCATTCAAAGTGTGTCACATACATCTTTGTATGCATGGACACACATGCTGTACATCAACGTACAATTACAGCAGATTACTGTTGTGACAAATCAGGAATTAGCCTGTGTCTTTCGTCATATGAGCCATGCCTCGGTTCAGGGTCATATCCAGTATCAAAGTGTCAGACGTCATGTCTTAATGTACCTATGAACCGATCCTTGCAATGTGTTTCTCCTTTTTCTTTATGTTTTTAGAACTCTTAGAGCAGGGAACTGATTGGAAAGCCAAATGTTGTGTTACATAAAACAAAATAATAATCTCATATTTTAGAACAAAGTTGGATCAAAACATACACCCTCTTGCTGAGATGAACACTCTTTCCATCCGAGAATACATTATTATTCCCAGTTTAATTAAGCACCTGACATTCCTTGTCTATCCTCTCTTCTTGGCAAACACCCTCCCTCCTAACCCTGAGCAGCAGTCTCATGCTGATTTCTGACTAGACGGAGGATTATGTTTTTTAAGGGGCCTATTTTGCTCATTTTAGGTTTCATAATTGTATTTATGTCTCTGCTTTTACATGTCTGCATGCTTTAATGTCAAAAAGGTCTTTATTTTTCTCATACTGCCTGTGCTGCAGCACCTCTTTTCACCCTCTGTCTGAAACCAGAGCCTATTCTGCTCTGATTGGTTAGCTGGCCAGCTCTGTTGTAATTAGTCAACCACTTGTATGTCCCGCCCCTTAGACTAATACTACAATATGCTGTAGCGCTAGCCAATAGCAGTGCAAGTGTTACATTGTGATGTCACTGTGTTACAGAGGTTAACAAAGCAGTCTAATGGAGGCGAATCAGGCAGGGGTGAGAGTGTGTTTGAGAGAAATTCCCCCTCGAGGAACATTTTCATCTTTGCAGGCCATTTACATGCACTAAAACCTATATAGCACACTACAGGAAAGAGAAAACCCAAACAAATGTGATAGGACCCCCTTTAATTCAGCCCTCTCTCGTCCGGTACAACCCGCTGTGTGCTCCAGCGTCCTCCTCTGTTTGTCCTGACTCTGTGACTCAGCTGTCCGCTCGTGAGTCCAGGAGATGTGAACAAGGTGTCAACTGGACTGCGCCACTGAGCCGTGCAGCGAGGGACTGATCTGTAGCGAAGGGAGGCCAACAGACAGACAGGGCGACAGAAAGAGGAATACACAGGGAGCAGAGGACATCAACCACCGAGTCAGCTCTTATGCCTGTTGTCATATGCTGAAACGCCCCCGGGCATTGTGGGAAATATGCATGTGAGAGCGTAGGCACGTGTGTGTGTGTGTGTGTGTGTGTGTGTGTGTGTGTGTGTGTGTGTGTGTGTGTGTGTGTGTGTGTGTGTGTGTGTGTGTGTGTGTGTGTGTGTGTGTGTGTGTGTGTGTGTGTGTGCAGACATGATTTTTTTCTTTGTTGGAGCATTTGCAGGGTTTAAAAATATTATGTGTCGAATGTTGTTATTTTTCTTCACAATTTTTACTTTCCTGCTTTTTATTTCGCCTTAAGTTGCTTTAAGTTTGGAAAAATCATCTCATTGTGGTATTAAATCCAAGGATCTGTTTTATGGCTGCACTATTTTCTCAAATTTAAAAATCCTAGAGGTCTTAAGCATCATGTTTTATACATTTCTCCAGACTGTTTGGAAACTTTCAAAATAAAGTGGGTTGGAAGAACATTTGGGTGAACATCTTGTATTGACTGATTTATCATCAGTGGGTCAGTTGGGTTCAGGAGCTTAACACCACACATCCTGCTGCAAAATAAATTACACACATTTGCATAGAAATGATTGCAAACACATCATCACACGTTCTGTGGTTTAGGAGATGTGAATTTGCATGCACACAAGCGATGTGCTGTAATTAAGATTCCTTCTTGACCTTGGATGAGTGTACGAAATGTCTCCACAAGGTTCATAGAAGTAGCTTTTGTGGAGTTGGTGAAGTTTTCCTCATAAAATAGAGCTTTAAGTGTCATAGTTTGCCGTAAATGTAGATTTATCTGTTTGGATTTGTGTATTTTGCTTCGGTGGTTGAGTTTGTGTATTGTTTTTCCACTGTTGGATATCTCCTGCAGCGTTTATGCTTGGTTTTTGTAATCATAAGGTTGAATCAACACATCAGTAAACCAATTTATTAAAATCGACTATCGTGTTAGACACTTGTGATGTCACAGAAGTGTGTTAGTTAGTACTTGAGTGTGCTTGTTAGCAGATCAATGTGTAAATGGCCTCTCTGTGTCAAATCTGCACAAAATGAACAGCTAGCAAGGCATTTTTTACCCGGGGTGTACTTCAAACTTGTACTGGAAAAGATGGAAGTAATGAAAAGTGCATCACACACTCAAACGCTTCCTGAATCTTTTTCTGATCTGTCCCAACAGCTATCTGTTGTCCATCCATCATCTCACCTCGACTCTGCAGAGGTCTGCACATCCACACACACACGCCTGTCTCCATGACCGCCTCCCAGCATATGATATGAGCCTACACACAGCTTCTGACATGATGACACCTTACACACACACTCTCACTGACAGTACATGTATCTTACATGAGCTGTGTCTCTGCTCATTTCTCTCGCTGTGAGTCAGAGATGCTTTGCACAGCGTCGAGTCCACAACACATCACTTCCATTTTACTTCACACTCTGAACGGCTGTGGGCGGTGTGTGTGTGTGTGTGTGTGTGTGTGTGTGTGTGTGTGTGTGTGTGTGTGTGTGTGTGTGTGTGTGTGTGTGTGTGTGTGTGTGTGTGTGTGTGTGTGTGTCTGAGTGTGTCTAAGTGTGTCTGAGTGTGTGTGCAGAGAGAGCAAAAGGGCAGATAAATAACTTTAATAATTAGAATTAGCTCAGCTCTGTTGGTTTCTGGGCTGTGGTTTTTCCAGTCAGTGGCCCACAGTGATCTGGCATGAGGAAGATGCCGGGGAGAGGGAGCTGTGCTAACATGGCAAACACCCAGGACTTGAACACTGAGAGGCACACAACATCTGACGCTAAGATTCATTCCCTGGAGGCGTTCAGCGGACCGCAGCTTGAGAAAATGGGACGTTAAAAAAGCACATCACACATCCCGACCTTGATGATACAGTCCCTTGTTCCAGTGAGGTCAGAAATGAGTTATAATAAAAGGCCCAGGAATTGCAGCTGTCTATATTTGGAAAGTATGTTCAAGTGTCCATTGATGGAAAAAGTTCAAGTACATTAGCTATTTGAGGTGTCCACACGTCATTCATTGCAGTTAGGGCTGCACACTGTAATCGTGAGACTGCAGTTTTGTCATTTTTAGAGAAAATACAGGGATGGATCAACCACTGGGGACACTGAGGTCACATCTTAATGGCAACATCTTCCTGTTGGATTGATCCATCCCTTGGTCTAACGGAAATATCTTCACCACTATTACATGGATTGTACTTACATTGTTTACAGACACTCATGGTCCCCAGAGGATGAATCCTACTGACTTTCTTGCACCATCATCAAACTGGTACAATACTTGATTTGTGACCAAATACTGGCAACCCCAGATGTTAGCAGTATACGGTTAGTGTGTTGGCCTGTTCTTGGACTTTCAGTAACCTTCTACCTGTGGAAAACAACACAAAAACACAATGAAATGATAGCTGGATTGATCACAATAGATTAAAATTGGCCCTTTTTTTGTGATACCAGGTTCTTAGCCAGGCCATAATGTGTACTTCAACAGACTTTTCAGGGCGTTGTTTCAGACACACACCCACACACACGGACAGGCCTTTGAACCAGTATTTACACTTAAGACTGAGCAAATAACCCAAACACAAGCTCCTCTAGGCACTTTTGTGTTTCTTCAAATGCTTTTCACACTCCAGTTTTGTCTTAAATTAGCATTTCACATTCCCTTTTGTGCGGCTGTTATTTCCTAGAATGTTTCTGGGAATAATTATGCTGTCTGATACTACACTGCAGGGTAAAAAGGGACAAAGTGCATATTCTTTTTTGTATGTAATGTTGAATGCCAGAAGAATCTTCCTGACAGAAGTATTCAATTTACATGAACCTTTAGAGCATTTAAATGGAATAAATTAAATATGTAAAGTTCAAGTAATTAAGCGCTTTCCGTCTTTTCTAAATTGTATCATTCTTTGCAATTATAATACATTCGAAAAACTTCTATGTGAGGCTGTGATCAACCATGAGCAGAAAAAGAAGAACCAAGAGAAATCTACAAAAATGACTGGGCAACACATGAGATCTGTCATCTCCATCAGCATGCAGGCCATCAGTTTGTAAGTGTCGTTGTCATCATTTCCAAACGTCAGGATTTCACAGTTACACTCATCATCTGCAAGTATGAGTGGAGTGAAAATGACAAAAAAAACAAGTGTTCTGGGAAGAAAAAAAAAACCAACCCAATTGAATAAAAGACGAGAGATTGTGGTCGTACGATGCTTGGCAGCGACTCAGAGAATTATGATCCACAGCCAGACACCAAACAACATCTGGAGCTGGCAGACAAACAGAGCAATTAGAAAAAACTAATGATGAGGATTGTGCATAAGTAGAGACATTATCCTGTTGAATCTGATCAGAAATTAGATAACGTGGCAGGAAATCAGCATCAAATCAAAAAGAATAAATAAGGTTTAAGAGTGAGCTAAGGATAAATCACAATTAATACATAGCTAAAAGTAAGTGTACAAAAGTAACTCTACAGTTACAGAATATGTAACTTATAAGAGATATTCTGGTCCAAATGCCAAAGATTAAAAAGACTCAAGCGGGAATTCAGTATTGGGGCCCTTTTAATATTAAGATAGAAGATGTTTTCTAGCTAGGATCCACAATTGAAGGTACGGCACATTTAAAATGGTAAATTAGTTGTTTGTTTCCATTCCCTTCTTCATACTCGACCCTCATTTCGATCTCATCCCATCTGTAAGTTGTCCTGTTTGGCACTTTTTCCTTGATATTGATCCACAATGTTTCTATACTGAGCATCACAATAAATTGTCATGGTGTTTTGGACCTGCATTGTGAAGCTTAACACGGCCTGTGCCGCCCTCCAGTGGTCAGAAGGGGCAGCACAAATCTTTACCTGTAAAAAAAAAAAAAAAAGAGGAAATAGATAAATAATAAAATCTGATGGATGCAGCATTCCAGAAATAGCTCACCAAAAAAAGTGCACTGTGCGTCAAAGTCCAGTTTCGGTTGCGTCCAACAGCTTTTCCATGGCCCATTGTGAGAGGATTGTGATGTTGATAATTAAAAAACCCAGCTGATGAACACAAATGATTCATTCAGCATTTGAAGCTGTTCTCTCCCACCTTAACAGAGTACTGTATCGGTATTCCATGAAAATGACGATAAAAAAGGATGATTTTTAAGACATTTTTTTAAAGGTATAATTTGAAGTTAATGTGAAATTTTCTATTTTATTAAGATTTAGAAAAATCGTTCAATTCTATGTGTGCATACATTTGATATGTTCATTTTAAAAGTGGCATGCCCAAATCTGTGTGTATAGTTATGCGTGTGTAGGGGGTGGGCTGCATTCTGCCCTGTGTTGCGTAATATTTTTATAAATATGTAAATGGAATCTTTCTCATATTGTAAAAGTGTTTCTATTCTCTATGGTATCATTATAATATTGTTTAATGGATTTAAAACACCTTATTATTGTTTTTAAATGATAAAAAGTGCTGTTTACTCACCAAACAATGCTTTTTTTCACCGGCATGATATGATATGGAGTCAGGGAGGAGTAAAGGGGGGGGCACACACACACACACACACACACACACACACACACACACACACACACACACACACACACACACACACACACACACACCGTGTTTCTGCTGTGACTGTGTATCACTTCAGATGCTCAGACAGAATTAAAAATGCGCTCCTCCGCCTTGTCACTGGTGTTGTGCGCATTTTCTTGACGAGTTCCCACAGCATGTTGCTCGGACTCAGAGGCTCAGCACTGTCTTTACACACAATACCCATTAAAACTCTGTCGGACGCCTAATTAGACAGCCGACCACGCACAGCTCTGCAGCACCTGTTCCCACCTTCACAGAGAAGGTAAGTTATTTCTGAGGAGAGGGATTTTCTGTTTTTGGACTGCTTGCCATGCTTTGGAGAAAAAAATAGACACGGTGAGTTTCTTGCCGAGTTGGCACATGCATCCTGGCTGCAGGCTATCTGTATTAATGTGTTTCTCCTCCCTTTGAAGGTCTCTTCTCAAGTTCAAAGCGCGTCGGCGTGTGTTGTTTAACGTAACTTCCGGTCGGGACGTCTTGGTAAACAATGCTGCTCGGTGATTCATGCATAGTGTCCCTTTGACATCCTGCCAATTAATCAATTAGTGATCGGGACATTGTGATGTGTTGCTGAGGTATTGCAGTGAGTCATGATGCTGAGAGCAGCATCACCAAAGCCAAAATAGTGACTTCATTTAATTAGAAGAGGAAGATTTTATTATTCAAAAAGGAAAAATAAGGGATATTCTAATTATTCAGACTGCCATTGAAGTATGAGACAGGGTGTCATCTTTCAATATGTGAACTGGTTTCCTTTTTGATTTAAGGCATGTCTTTTTGAAATATTTTCCCACTCTTGATGCATGTTTTTCCAGACAACCTTAAAGTTTAATTCTCAAACATAAGTTACCCGTGCTGTTTAACCCTAAATCCAGCACGCCTGAGAACAGACATCAGCATTTTCTTTGCATGTAATTTATGCACCTGTGTTTCCTTTATAGCCGGAACAATGTTCAAATATCCACTCAGACTTTTATTTTTTGAGTCTCTTGATCTCCTGTCTCCCCTCTGAGGGCAAAGTGAGCGTAATCTCAAACCATTGGACTGTTACATAACTTAAAAAACTGAAGTGCCATCCTGCCTGCCTGCGTGGGAGTGGATGTGATGTTCCCACTTCCTTGCTGTTGTTTTGCTCGTTAATTCTGAGACTCACATTACTGTAAGTGGCGTTTTGTGACTGAACATGATTGCTGATTTTGATGTTTTCTTAAGAGAAGCACTGATTGCTTTACACGTTTGCGTATGCTGCCTACCTACACTAATTCTGTGAATGTGGAATGACATGTTAATTTCCATCGGTTTCATGACCAAATGTGTGTGTGTGTGTGTGTGTGTGTGTGTGTGTGTGTGTGTGTGTGTGTGTGTGTGTGTGTGTGTGTGTGTGTGTGTGTGTATTTATGAGTGTGTGTAGGGGGGCTGCATTCTGCCCTGTGTTGTGTAGGAAGGGTGTGATCGCAGTGTGCCCGAGCATGACGCTCAGAGTTTGTTGGACACAGTTCAGTCCTTTTTTTTCCTGAGCAGTCTGTCCACAGTTCTGCTGGAAGTGGTGTGAAGACACACACACCTTACAGTAACCTGACTCATGTATAAGGCCGGCTTCCCCCATCACTGCTCAGGAATTGTGTCATCATCATGCACAACACAAAAAGGAAAACCATAGATAGATACAGTATGTCCAGCAGCAAGTGTGCACCATTTTGAAATATCTGGCAGCTACACGTATAAAATGATCGCTGACAAACTGAGAAAAAAAACGACACTCCAATCATTCAAACTGACCTTTTATGTCAATAGTTTAATATTATTTAATAATCTTTTTAATGAAAACAGCTAAAGTATGTCTGAAGACTGTCTTGAGTTATTATTACTATTGTTGTTGTTGTTGTAGTAGTTGTTGTTGTTGTTGTTGTTGTTTTTCTTTATTATTAATATATTGTATTATTTGTATATATTGTATTATTTTTTATTGATTTTTTATTATTATCATTTTATTTTAATACATTTTCTTTTATATTATTTTTTATCATTATTGTTATTATTGTTATTATTATTATTATTATTATTATCATTATTGTTATTATTGTATTATTGTTATTATTATTATAGTATTTTTGAATAATATTATAAAACACCATATTTTATGTGATGCAACATCACAGAAGTTTTTTTACTTTAAAAAAAATAGTTTTATATGACACATCCTAGAAAATATGCAATTGTGGGATATTATTCTAGTGGTATAATTTAGATTGAAAAGATCATCTTGATATGCTAACGTGAAGTTTGACAAAGACCAAAGCTCCAAAGTTTAAAGACACTGAGATCTTTGAGACAAAGTTGACTTATCTCAATTTCCACCACTTAACTTGTATTACCCCATGTTCCCATTACACTACTCTATATGAGTACATATGGAATGTCCTATTAATTGAAAGTTATGAACTACAAAAAGTTAAACTTTCAGTGAGTATGAAATTAATGGAACTGCATGTCTGACTGTCTTCTTGTACCTCCTTCATTTTCCACACCATCCTTTACCACACACCTCCCCCGCATAGAGAGTAAATGTACAAAATCAACAACAAAACTTTAAGACACCATATCACTACTATACATTCTGTTTACCGCAAGAAAATTCATCACGTTTTTTTGTTATAGCACCCATAAGCGTACATTGATGTTTCCCAGCTCGCTGCTAATGTTTTGTATCTTATCAGAAACAGAAAACATACCATGTCATTTTTCTTAATATGTTCCCCAGGCATTATTTCTTAGGCAAGTGTTGTATAAATGCTCCATTACAGAGTGAAATGAAGCTAAGAATTTTTGAGCCGAGCTACAATGACTCAATAATGCAGTATTTTATTGCAAATAAGGAAATGCGGCAGTTATTTTATAATAGTAAGGTGTCTCTCCTCAGCAAAAAAGAGAACAAAAACACCTAATTGAGCTAAACCTTCACCTTGTTGTGACTGGGACTGTGATTAGGGTAATGTATGCCTTTCTGAAAACATTGGAGAAAGGTTTAAACATTAAAAGGAGTCAACAAAAGAGATGAACTTGAAATTATTAAAGCTTACTTGGCCCCCTCCCTTCCCAGACTCTTCAATGAGTACAGTATTAATGCAGGCTTTTGTCCTCTTGTGGTCACTCTAACACAATCTGACAATCGAGGATGAAAATGATCCCTCATTGTCATTGTCAAAACTGTGATCAGAGATTTATAAAGGGTGTAGTGAAGGGCAAAATAAGAGTTTTTACACACAAAAATGCTAAATATTTGTAATTTTACGCGCTGTACTGTCATGAGTTATCCTTATTGTTCATCTTTGGAAGAAATTTCTTTGTTTTTTAAGTGATCTAATGTGAGTTAGAGAAAGTAAATGATTGATTGACACTGCTTCTCAAAAGAAGTGCTGCGCTGCCCCTGATTCTGTAAAATATCTATCCCAAACAAAACTTGAAAAGGTTTATATTATTCACACTCACTTATGGAAAACCTCTGACATTACCTAACAGTCCTTTACCAAAATAACATTTTGTATGAAGTGGTGTTCATGCCAACCAGTCATTAGTCACGCTGTGAATCACACAGTTCTCCAAAGGTCAAAATACATCAGGAAAGGCGGTGTACGAGACATTAAAAAAGTATTTTAAGTGCAGAAATGAAAGGTTTTAGGTAAAGTTGAATTCCTCTGTAACAACGTTTCTGGTATTCATCATCCACTCTTGTTTTTATTCAAATAAGTGTGAAAACTGACAGCATGGTGAGACTTCTGCAGTTGTTTTATCTTTTGAGAAGTGTCAGTAACAAGTGACAGCATCTTGGAAAAAGTATTTGTTTTTGTTTCAGTTTTCACAGTAGACCACTGGATGGTTTGGAACTAGATTGTTATTCTGGAAAGTTTCCCAGGCTTATTATGAGAAATACATTTGATTTCAGATCTCATTGCTTGATTAAATGACCTCTTGAGATGGACCGATTTCGCTTTGTAAGCCAAGCCTTCACAAAAAAGCTCATAAACATGGAGAGAAAAACAAACCTCAGTGATAATTATTCATAAATCATTACTTAACATACTTTCGATAATCAATTTAAACTATAGTAGGTACACACTTTTATTGGCTAAAAGTTTCTGCACCTGTATGTGCAAGACAATTTACACTTTTCATATTTACATAAGTTCATTTATATTTAAATTAGTTCATTTTGTAGAGTTTTTGCAGTATCACATCTCTCCCTTTGTAGTATAATGTTGGGGTTTTAACAGCATTGCCATTGGATTAGGCAGCATTTAGCATTGCAGTGGCAGATTACAACCAAACCAACACTCCTCTGCTAACCCCTACCTTTACAATTCTGTGGTAAAAAGCTGCCATATGAAAATCAATGCTGCAGTGAGACATCTGTAAGGGCCTTTGCCTTGGTGCCCTTCAGATAATGTAAAAAAAGCAAAAAGTCTCTATTTAGAGCCGGTATTAACACTCACCTAGCAGACTATATGAAAAGGATCTTCTCTACTCTATGTAGTTAGAACAAAGCAAACATAGTCCTTCCAGTGGATTCCCCTCACTACTACACAGTGGCTCTTTAAGTTCCACTAATGTCCCTATCAGATGAACCACTCTTATCCCCAGTTGTAATGCCCCTAGTTCAAATATCAAGCATGAAATACCTTTATTCTAAAGCTAAGTTAATAAATTAACCACCTTGAAACTCAATATCTCTTTGATATCATTTAGAGACGTTTTGATTATTTCTTTTTACCTGCAATGACTGAGTCGGGCCGCTTTCAGCCGAAACGTAAACACAACCGTGACGTCACTTGCCGTTAAGTTGAAACGGCTAACTTGCCAACGGTCGGTTGTTTACAAGTCCAGCGTTTACCGAGCAACAACAACAACAACAACAACAACAACAACAACAACAACAACATCCTTCTCATGGAGTCTGTTGTGTTTCCAGGTGATAATTGTAAGTCAAATATTCACTCTCACTTTGCTATATGTGTTCGGTCTTTAATAACTCCTGAGGCAACTACATACAAGCTCCTTTAGCCGCTAAATTAGCCTCTGTGTTCGCTAGCGTGTTGCTAACGGCGCAGGCAATGCTATCTGTGGGTTTTTAAAGCTTTGTTGCTGAAAATAACCCTTTAAAAAGTTAGTAATAATACCTCAACATCGTGAAGTTTTGGGCAGGAAAACCAATACGTTAGCAACAAGCATGTTAAAAGATGCTAAAACACATTGTAGTGCTAGCTAACTGCGTCAGGGGATATATCTCTGAGGGTTTTCCACTATGAGCATCCCTTGTTACCTTGTTACGTGATTTAATATAGAATATATGAATATAGAAATATTGATAATAGTCATATGGTTACATGTCTGTGTGACTACCTTTCAAATTATTCTAAAGGCACACGATATTGTTTGCAGAAAAGTGGGACTATCCCTGTCATAATGTTGATGCTTCCACTAGATGGCGCCAAATACAGATTTGTTTTGAAATCGACGTTTTATTTTATGTAGTTCCTTAAAAAAAAGAACTAACTTAACCAGAAATATACTTTTTGTTTTGCCTAGTAGGTTACAAGGCATTTGTCTTGGTATTTTGGTGCATAACAAAAAAGTGCAAAAGTCAAGAATCACAAAACGAATTTTACAACGAAAAATGTATTGAAAATGTGTGAAATAAATCAGGATTTAAATGCTAATAGAGATGTAAAGTAAAAAAAAAAAAAGCAAAGTGTAGGAATAATACGGCATAATACAACATTTATTTATGGCTTTGCAATAATTAAATATTATTTTTCATCAAAATTGGTTTGTCGATGTGGTTCAAACTGAATATGAAAATATGTTAAAGTGTAAAAGCAAAAATGTTTTCAACTGTAGTGACTAATTAGAGAAAGATTGTGTAATCCATTCACGGAGAAATCTAAGACTTTATGACATCATGAAGACGAGCCAAAGCCTCTCTCTCTTTTACACAAAAGCACACGCTGGTCTGACAGAACTATTTGTGATAATGCCCCTTCTGAATCAGCGCACCATTTAACTGAAATGCTTCTAAAATTATGAATATTCACAGTTATGCTAACAGGCCGTCTTCTCTCCTACAGTCCCACTGTTACTTGTGACTCACGCTAATGCCTTTGTACGACTTCATCACACAAACACACCCCCTAACACACAGCTCTCACTTCCTTGTCACTGCTCTCGAATGCCATCACTACGGCGCTTTTACAGCAGGCATCAAAACAGACACCTGTCATCAGTCAGCAGGCCCTCGGTGCCCACTGTTGCCCCCTGCGAATACTTATAGCCCACTGCAATTATGCTGTTCCATTAGTCATCCTACGCATGCACTGATGGGCTGCTGGCTATACTTAGAAAACGTCATGGTCACTCTTATGAAAATGGGAGATGTAACAGTCTGATGCACCAAGATGAGATGAAGTTATACCGTTGTTGTTTTGTTGCCTTTTGGGGAAATTGTGTTTATGAGGAAACAAGCACTGCTCATTGTGTGGTCAACTTTTGTTTTGGATATTGGTATGTTAGAGAAACCTTCTCTTTAAACTCAAGCCGGCATCTATGTTTCTGTGTAGAGTGGTGGAGACTTTATTGGCCGGAGCATAGCCAATAGAATTTCTTCTTTGGATTTTGGAACATAAGCTCTGTGGTATAAACATGTCTATTATACTTAAATGTCTCTCACAGGATGGTCTCCAGATATAAACAGCACTTTTCTCACGGTTGAAGCATAAAGGCAATTCCTAGAAGATAATACTTAGCGTTAGGGTAAAAACTAATCACACATGACTTTATGTCACCGCGACTGCTGGAAAAATATCTCCTGCTCTCTCTTGCCTGATGTAAAAGTTTGCAGTTACCATATCCAGAATTGTTCAACTTCACAGTGTAGATACTTTATTTTGTGATGGGCTGAAAAAGTTTTAGTAAAGTTTGCATTATTACTTCCCACTGGAGATTTCTGTTGTTCCTTTTTGTCATCATTAGAAGTGAAATGTCTTTGCGTAGTTTCAGATTTTGAAGGTTTTTGGACAGTTTGAGATGTAATTGTGACATGATTGTATAAGTAGTAACAAATTCATGCAGTAACAAAAGTAAAATGAGGAAAACACACCCTGAAGGTAAAGTAAAAGCCGTTGAAAAGTAGGGAGATTGTGGATTTGTCTAGGATAAATATTGCTTTAAACATTTATATATAAGATAAGATGAAAGGGTTCATAATTCTGTGTTGTTCGGTGCAGAATTTATCCTGAGATAATACATGAATTCATTTATATTGGCCGGATATCTGCTATGCTAGCTGTCTGCCTGCTTATCATAATTCCCAGATGGAAATACCGTATGTGGGATGTGACAGGGAGCAAAGTGCACCACCTCGCTATCTGTCATTTAATTGTTGTGGCTGGAGGTAACATTGGTGGAGAGAAATGTTGTGAAGTCTCTGTGTTGCACCTTGGATGATGAAGATGTGTGTGTGTGTGTGTGTGTGTGTGTGTGTGTGTGCGCGTGTGTGTGTGGCGGCATCAGCTCAGTGTCGGGTAGGGGTGTTAGATGTTTTAGTTTCCTCCTCTTCCTCCCTCTGCGGCTGTCTCAAGAGCCTCTAAGTGTCTCTGGACTTCTTTAGTTAGGTTTTGTGAGCTCTGGATAACGGGCGAAATGTAATGAACACTACAGATGATTTATCACTGACGTGTTTTATTGCAGCTGGAATTGAGTTTATGAGAACACATCAACCATAAACATCGTTAGACTCAATAGTGTTGGACTAATGATCAGAAATGTTCTTCGAAGAGGCAGAGGTACTAATTTCTCCTCTGGCTTTATCCTCAAGGGACCAGAATGCATTGCAGCTGGATGTTGTTTTAGGTGTAAAGGGCATTGTTTTCTTCCCTGCTCTCGTTTGCTCTTACTATCGCTACCATTATGGCTTCATACGCCTACACAATATACTAAGCTGAGTTCATGTGCACTTAGAGGCTGCTGGAATTAAATTATGGGAATCATAGGAAATCGCATAATAAAAGAGTCGGGTTTATTGAAAATTAAAAAAGCAAAATAACCATAACTAACGGATGAGCCTTTTAGAAAGACTGATACAGATATTCAATTTGTAATGTTATAATTTAACTTCAAATGTATACATTTTGTTTCACCTTACGTGTTAAATTAATCACGTTATTAGAGGTCATTTGTTTAATCCTTAAAGTTGTCTACGGCATGCACGTTGCTCACTCTGGTTAAAAGACGTCCTTTTCATTAGCCTCTTAGCAGCCTGCCGGTAATTAATAAATGAAGACTCATTCCTGCACCACGTTTTCCCTCTGCTTCCCATGACAAAGCTGTCATTAGGGAACATCTGAATGTAGCACCAAGTGTTTAGATTGAAACCATTGTTCCCTTGGGTGTCCTGCTGAACCAGATGGGGAGCTGGTCTGGAGGTGGATGAATCTGGACGCCATGATGCACCAGGCTGAGCAGCTGCTCACTGTCAGTAATCTCTCTCATCCTACACTGTTCTCCTAAAAATCCTGTGTTTCTGTCATCCTCCTCTTCAGCTTCTTCAGGTCAATTCAACTTCCACTTCACCTCCAGCCCTTCAAGCCTACTTTTATTATGTCTAAAATAGCTTCAAGTCAAGGAATTGCTCTAGGAAAAGATTGTGTTTCAAATTAACATGTATGACACTGATCTGAGGAAGAGTGTTGGGAGTTTTACTGTTTTCTATTGTTGTTTTGCCCTTTTTTGTAGTTGTTTCAGTCTCGTTGAGTTACTTTTGAGCTCTTTTGTAGTTATGTGAATTTTTGTGTGTCTTTCTGGTTATTTTGCATCCCTTTTGTAGTTAACTTGTTTCTGTGTGGTCATTTTGTTTCTCTATGTCATTGTTTTTGCAGTAATTGAGTCTCTCACTAGTTGATCCTAGGGCCACAGGGAGCTCCTCACACTTAGGGCCACTGGTCCCAGTAGACCCCTTTCAGTAATACATCTATGCTGGTGATGCCTTCTATGTAAATCCTTCTTATTCTTGGTCTGCGTAAATCATTTTACCCACACCTTTGAAAATCTATTGGAAACTGGTAATCAACAACCCTGATACCTAAAGCACCTGTCATGTTTTCTCAGATCTGCTAAAAAAATATTCTCTAAGAGTTTGAGTCACCGCATCACATCCGTCATCACTCCCTCAGCCAGCGTTTTGGTCAGTCCTTCTGTCCGGTTAAGCATCTCTTTCCAGCAAAATGATAATCATTTTTTTTGTAGCAGTCAGTCAACAATTGCACAATCAAATCTGATGTTGCCTTTCCAAAATACCCATTAGCACTCCAGATGTGCCGGCACCAGCCATTTCCCCCTCTACTTAGTCTTTCTCCCAGATGTGATTTAGGGTTTTCCGATACTCCACTTTCCTCTACAACTCCCCGCAGAGTCCCAGTTCTCGGCTCAGCTCTTTTCCTCCTTCTGCTGCCCTTATTCAGACAAGTCTGGTCCTAACTGTCTTTTCATCTGCTTAACTCCTTCAGAAGCATCAGACTTTCCGGTGTATCCTCAGGTGCAGAAACACCTTGTTAGATATACAGTGTACGTCTCCCTCTGCTTATTACATCTCCAGTCTGCCCGCTTGAACTCCAGCGCTGCAGGCCCACTGAAGTTCTGATTTCCTTACCCAGCTTTAATTTTCCGTCCCGGCTTTTTCTTGTCTCTTTTCATCATTAGAGCTTTTATCTGTTTTTCTCTGTGTGTGGCTCTCTTTCTCTGAGGGAATTGCATAAGTCTTTTCTGTGTGTGTGGGCAGCGCTGCGTTTTATGTAAGGCGGACATGGAAATGGCTAGCGAAAACACAAGGGTCTCGCTCTCAGTGTTTTTTTTCTGCCTCGCTCACTGCCGGTCTTTTAGCCTTGTGTGGTTGTGTGTGTGTGTGTGTGTGTGTGTGTGCGTGCAGTTGGGTCATCGGACTGTGGCTTTGCGTGGTGGTTGGCTCCAGATAACACAAAAGGGTGATTCTGCAGTCTTACTCACACTGAAATAAAAACACATTTTGCTCCTAATATTAATATGATGACGACTTAATCATGAAGTCTAGTGTGACAGGTAAAATGAGTCTGCTGAGGATAGACATCAGTTTACAGAAATAATAGTAGCCTAATTTGCACAATTTTCTGCCAAAGTTAGCAAAAGCTTTCCCTATTTTTAGGTGAAGATGGTCGATTTTGACTGCTGAAATTGTATCATCAAGGTTTCATTAAATGTAGCTAATCACTGTTAGCTAAGGCTAATGCAAAATCATGCAAAATAACATTTTTATCTGACTCATTTTGCAACCAAAACCGAAAGAAAGGGTGCTATAGGCCTAATGCCCAGAGACAGTATTTAAACCATGCTGAAGCATGAGGGTTTTTTGAAGATAATAACTGGCTATTTTTGAAAAAACCCAGATATATGCAAATCTGTGAGAAGCACAAACTGAGGAAGTTAGCCAGGTATGCTAACGTTTGTATTTTGCGCTCAAGCAGCCAAACTCACTCTTGGCGCTAACAGATTTGGTCCTGTAATATTAGTTGTAAGCTCTTTGGTAACTAGGTGTTTTTCTCATAATGCTCACTGGTTGTGGAGAAACTCAGCTTTTATTTCGCCTGTCCTTTTACAGTTGCGAAACTATCAGACTTTTGCTGTTGTGGGATTTAACTCATTTTCACTTCTGCTTATTATTAAACGGAATTAAAAAGTTTTGCCAGAGTTTTCTCTAAAGCCTTCCAGCTGCAGGAACACACCTGTTATTTGTATGTAACAGCGAGTCCCTCCTTTGATTGATGTCTGCTGTACTTGAATCCTAACCCCTCTAATGCTATTTACCGCTAACTGCTAATGGCTCCTTCAGAGTGCAGATTGGCACACAGATAAGTCGCCTCCCCTCGAGGGGGGGAGAGTTATGTAATAAGTGGCAGGAGGTGATGAGAAATATTCAAATGTGTTATTGAGAGTAAACAATATTCAAAAGGCTTCCTCTCAAGCCACAGAAAAAGGCTGCTGCATCTGATATTTATCAGTCGCCGCTCAGAAATGAACTCAAAAACACAATGTTAATGGCATCATTTTAGTATTTATTTTTCATATTTTGGGGATCCTAGTAATTCCTAGTAATAAAAACACCTCTACACCCTGGAAAACCTGTCACCTTTTTTAGATACTGTATCCAACTTGTCAGAGAAAGGGTGTTTCACTGAGTGGGAATGCCTGGTAGGATGTGTAGGCCCGGGTTTCTATGGCAACCATCTGCTGCTACACTCACAAGCGTTCGCCGGCAGCCCACACAGTGTGACATCCAGCAGCAAGCCAATCTGAGATAGAAAGTAAATCTGTGATTGAATGTTAACACTAAAGGGCCAACCCTAATAAGGACACAGTTCAAGCTGAGTGGTTGAGGCACAAGCAAAGGTGCATTTTATGCAGAATATCAAACACTTTTATCAGGAATATGTTGAGTTTCCTGCGGTTATAGTAAAGACAGAAGGTGGGGAGGTGTATAGCATACAGCACACTTTCATAATAGACTGAACAAAAGGATGTAAAGGTGCTTTAAAATGTGATTTTTCCACCCCGAAATGTTTTACTGTTTTCGGAAATTGTAGTGATCTTAATATTCACCCTTTTTTTACATTTATTACTGATTATTTGTCTTTAAATATCCGCTGCTTTAATAGATGTATTTTAATTTTTAAATGATTTTATACAGCTTTGATTGAAATCGAGATATGAACATTTTTTAAAGTTTGTTTTGTGTTACATTACTTTGTATAGATTTGATTTGACATACTTGTTAATGTAAGATTCTGCTACACAACCTTTCATTTGAATTCAGATGCATTGTAGATATTTTATAGTATTCCTCAGATTTTTCTATGTGTATGTTTGAACATTTTCTCAGATTCAGAATCACATAGAAGGAACTATCCTTGGTGTTAGGCCCCAGTTATTTTTATAGTGGTGGATGGAGCAAAGGAAATAAGCGGATCACTCACAGAGTTTATAGTTGTTTAGTTTCTCTTTTGTGATTGTTTTTGTCTCTTTGTAGTCATGTCACATCGTTCCTTGGTTGAGTTTGTAGAGGACCCCCTTATCTGAATGGTTAAGACGCACACCATATAATTGCAACATCAATAATTCTTTTGTACATGAAATCCTATCAGACCGTGACCACATTACCACAAATCTGTCTTGTCAGATTGAGAGTCAGTTAAAATGTCTTGATTAAACGTTGTTCTTCTCAGTTAAAAGGCAGATATAATGTGTTTCATACTACAAACAAATGCTGATTTTGGGCATTTTTTAAAATATTATCCTTTTTTATGCTGCAGCACAGGCAGAATAGGAAAAATAAAGCGCTTTTTGGACATTAAAGCATGTAAACACGTCAAAGTAGAGGCACGAAATAGGTTTTTAGTATATCCAGATTAAATGTAAATAATGTTCTATGAGGTAGCTACATGTTCACCTGAAGCACCAGTCTATGGTACACACACACTTCCTTACTTTAAGTACACTTGTGTAGTGCGTAGGTTTCACTTCAACTTTAGGGGCCACGCTCTGGGAACAACTCCTAATGTGGGCAAACTGCACTCATATACTTAATGTCCCACTGTACATACATTACTCATGCAGCCTAAAGACAACTCATTGACAAAAAGAAAGCATGACTGAGAGCTTGTGGATGACAAATTATTCAGTGTGAAATGAACACATTGCAGAGCTAATGTTCTTAACAACACTGAATAAAATGTGTTGTTGTTTTTGTGGAAATGGGCGTTGAAACGGACACATTTTATCGTTGAGTAATAACCTTGTTGATGTGTTTCAGATGCAGGAGATGGGCGGTTCACATCGCAGCTCTCAGCGGGCCTTCAGCGTCCTGGACCGTCTGCTGCTCACACATCCCGTGTGGCTGCAGCTGTCACTCAACCAGGACTCCGCCCTCTACATCCTGCTCAGAGAGCCTGTTGGGGTATGGCAATTATTTTAATCTTTTATAAATCGTATATAGATTAGATTAATGTGTGTAAATTTGACATTAAATTGTGGTATTGAAGATTTGATTCAAACTCTAAAGTTCATCTTTATCAAAGAGCCATAAAAAGGATGGAATTGAATAACATTTTGTTCTCATTTTTGATTTAAAAAACTAGCTTCTTTGAGTCTTTGACAGCACACCCATAGCTCATATTCATTGTTTTACCCTGCTTTTATTCTGACTCTGCATTACTGTTCACCCTCTCTGCCTCTTCCAGAAAAAAGCTGTCATAACAGATATTTTTTAACCTCCCTGTGCTTTATTTTTTGTTTCTGTGGCGCTTACAGACCTTTTTGGTGCGTAAATGCAGCTTCAGCCAGAGGAAGGTGCTGTGTTTGAGAGCGACGGGGGACAAAAGTGCCTCCTCTGTTAAGGAGTGCTTCATCTGTGAGGAGGACTCCAGTGAGTATAAAACAAGCCACATTAGCATGAAATTGTCCACCTGTGAGCGGTGCACAAAACGCTACATTTCTCTGCTCGGTTATTTAGTTTTAGCACAGCTCATACACTCACTGGGTGAAGTAGTGCGGGACACAGAGGATGAGTGCTCCAGATTATTTGCAATTGCCAAATTTCCTGTTAGATTTAAATTCTCCCACTGCCTCCACAGCTGTCAATCAAACTCTGTCTCTTCTATAACCAGCATTCGCCTTGGAGAGCTCAGCGCTCACCTTCCCTGACCTGTGTCGCCTGGTGGCCTTCTACTGTATCAGCAGGTGATGTTTTATTTGAACTAAAACACAGCATGGTCAAAAGAATGTGGATTGACTTATTGCTGTGTTTCATGTCTCACCCCTTTTCATGGCAGCACAAAATGATTAGTCAACATCGTGCTTTGACCTTTGAAAACAGTTCAAAGTAGCCAATCAGCAATGCCTTATTTGTCCCACAGCGGTACATTTACATTGTTAAAGCAAAGGGGACAGTGCAGTTAAAAGGCGAGCAAACGTTAAAATAACTACAGCATTATACAATTATGTATCAGCCTCATTTTGACCATTCAGAGCCCCTGATGTCATTCAGGTTTGCAACTTCTGGAAAATTCGTGGCCACACACATATTCAGAGTTTTTGTTGTTGTTTATTTTGCAGAGATGTGTTGCCCTTCCCGCTGCAGCTACCGGAGGCCATCGCTAAAGCAGCAACACACAGGCAGCTGGAGGCCATCTCACACATGGGACAAGGTACAGGGAGGAAGACCCCTCATTCTTTTGAACTTAAACATACTTACTTCCTTTTTATTGCAGGTTTTATGGCTTTAAGGTGGTTAAGTTGACATACTTGCTTAACATCATTGGCAAGTTGATGTTTAGCTTTTAACATTTATCTCAATGCAATCAAATGCTAGCCCTACAGTGCTTCTAGCCTGGCTGTAGACCAGTCACTCTTTGTGTTACTTTCACATTCTTACCATTGATTTAAAGCTAAACTACTTTACATTTTTCAAAAAAAAACTATAGATTCTTTACTAGATTATCCCTTTACCTATGCTAGCGTTAGAGCTCTATGCTAGCATTAAGGCTTTAAGGTGGTGAAGTTAACATACTTGCTCAAAATCACAGTCATGTTGATGTTAAGCTTTTGACATTTAGCTCAAATGCTAGCCTCACAGAGCTGCTAGCATGGACTCTTAGTGACTTTTTTTGCTACTTTCGCATTGCCTAACCAGCTACCAAAAAAGGGGCATACCAACACATATTAAAAGTGTATACAGTACATACTTCTTGTAGATTATTTCTTAAAGGACTTATGAAACGAATTTTAATTGTTGGAATTTCACAGTTTTGGGTGCTGATTCTAAAGGTTCTAAGCCTTGCGATTAAAATGAGATATTGTCTGGATAATAATTTATCCGGGAAGTCATGTTAAAACGGGCTCAAAAGGAGCCACATTTTGTCTTTTTGTGCGAATTCATTTTTTTATGCGTGACGTCATAGGGTTGACACAGAAGTTCTAGTAGTCTAACTGTAATGGCGGCGTCTATGGCTAAGACATCAAAGCACGGTGGAAAATATTGTGTTGCTGGAGGGCCAAATGGTGTTAGTTGCAAAAATAGCAGCTTCACTGAAGGCATCTCTCTGCACATGTTTCCGAAACAAAAAAATACTGGAACTGAGGCTGACAAGGAGAAGGCAAAGACAAGAGCACGACTCCACAGACTCACTGCTTCTATTTTCTTTTTCCTTTTTTTAAACAAATCTATCAACAAATAATAATGTTTTCTTTAGGGGATAGCAGATGCAAGTGGATGCATTGAAAGAAAAAAAGGTTATCAAATTGTCTGTCTTTTTCTAGTAGTCTGTAGGCCTACTAGAACTATCTGTCTCGCTCCTTTCACTTATTTCGGAAATTTCCAGATCTGACATTACTGGACTTGTTTTTTTAATATACATATAATAGTGTTCGCTTACTGTTCGCTTCTGAGAAAATACTCTTGAGCCTGCGTCAAAGCAAAGCATCTTCCTTGTCAACCGTTGCCATAAACAAAATGAACTAAGGTAGATGTAGCTGGTTGATCGATACATTTCGGCATAATAATGGGGATAACGCCATTGTTTATTAAGCTTACATTAAAACCATGTTATTATCACACAAGTTTTTTTTAAGTGGCTGGATTTCAAAGTGCCACTTCGTTAGGTTTCAACGTGTCAAAGACAGCGCAGCAGAATGCCATACCTGCGAAACCGGCATGTTCAAATCTTTTCCAGTTTACCACAGCAAACATACACTATTGTGTCATTTGATTGATAACATCTTAATAATAATAAGCGTGTAGTAGAAGCGATGGCTGTTTTGTGCCCGCCGATCCTGTGCCGAAAATGGTAACTTTCTTTCATTTCCATTAGCCTACCCATAGCCTACGGGAGGTGCAGAGAGCCTCTACAATATAGATATTAAATCGATTTGTGTGGCTTAAATTCAACGAAAGTTTTTCCACATAATGTTAGAGGTGTGTTCTTTCGACCTGCTGATGTTTGTATCAGAATTTTGGTTCCTTGATGAGATATAGGTCCATCAAATGTATGTTGTTTTCGCAGCCAGCCATACCAGCAAATAAGGGAGTCAACCCTATGACGTCACGGTCACATGGCCAATTTCGCACCCAAGGCCACATAATTCACACTTTTAAATGGCCGTTTTAACAAGTTATGCCCGGAAAATTTAGTTCAAGTTGGATTGATGGTTTAAGAAAAAGTGAAAATTTCATTTGAATGATAGATGAAAATTCATTTCAGTTGCACTTTAAGTGAGACATCATTTGATACTGAGCAGTGAAGGTCCTCTGTAACAGCTCCTCCTCAGCACCGTATTGCCAATGTGATAAACTAAAGGAATGAGTGCGAGAACTGACTGCCAGCTTGCATCTATTTTAACATGGAAACATGTACTGAGCAGCAGCAGTGAGCGAGGCGTGACTTCGGTTTGGCTAAAATTGACACCAGTTAGACACAGTATGTGTCCCCGACTGCAGCTCGGAGATAAAACACTTTTTCTCTCCGTGGTTCTGCAGATTCAGTCTGCTGTCAGATAAACCTACATTGCACATATCCGAGTGCTTGTTTGTGGTTTGTTTGACTACAGGTATTTGTAAAATGTAATCTGAAGCGAGGTTAAGTGGCATTAATGAGAGAAATTAGGTTTTATGTGAAGCATTTCTACACAAGGGAATAATTAGCAGGTTAATTTAGAGCATATTTACACTGCAACAAACTAAACATCATAGTTGTTTTTTCTGTTGGTATATCTGCACTTTTTGAATTAATAACGGAAAAACTAAACCCTTCTTTGTCCTGACTAGACTTCTGGAGCTCCCCGTCTGCTTCAGAGATCCAAAACGGACCGGTGGACTCTGGTGCAGCAACCAGCGGCAGCCAGAGTCAGCAGGACCGGTTTACCCTGCTGACCCACGGGAGGCCCGGCAAACTCTGCTTCATCAACCCTCTCTTCCTACAGCTGGAGCTTAGCAAGGTCAGCAGCTGTTACTAAAGTGAATCCATCCTCCTGTATGCTGCTACTGTTTACCTTGCACTTCTCTTTAACTCCTGCATAAATAAACCGCTCCAAAAGCCACTGGCTCATGTTTTATAAATCCATTTTTCTCTCCTACAGCAGCCACAACTCATTAACCACAGTGCCTCCAATAAGCGGCACCGCTTCAAGCGCAGCATGCGTCTCCGGCTCTCCGAGTCCTCCATGAATCTGTCCCTGGAGGGGGTCAGCTCCTACTCGCCTCCCTCGTCCTTGGAGCTGCCCGGCGGCTCGGACAGGCTGCAGAAGGCCGGAGCCAACCCGCAGAGGCGAGTCCACCCCGGGGCGGGAGTCCTGAGGAGAACCCCCGCCGTATCCCCGGGTTCTGCAGAGGAGG
Organism: Eleginops maclovinus; assembly: GCF_036324505.1. Taxonomy (NCBI): domain Eukaryota; kingdom Metazoa; phylum Chordata; class Actinopteri; order Perciformes; family Eleginopidae; genus Eleginops; species Eleginops maclovinus. Next base: position 9,084,621 of record NC_086359.1, read on the forward strand.
AGGACGTGATGTCTGTCTACGTGCCAAAAGTAATACGTGTTAACGTCTTTAGTTTTATGTGTTTAAGTTTGGGTAATCATCTTACAGTCACAAACATGTTTTTAATAATATTTAAAACCAAAAGTCTCAACTTGAGCATGCTTTCCTATTTTCTGAACTCATCTAAAGACTATTTGTGCAGAAATTTAGAATAACCCACCACAAAATCCCATTATATTGTCGTTGCAAATTAAAATCTGTTTCTGGCTAGAGAGGGATGTGTAAGCTAATAACTGCACAGAACTCAATATTCCCCGGATAATCCTCCTAAAGAACTTGAATACTTGTAAGCAAGCTCCTTCTAAAAAGTAAGCATCCTACAGGGAGTAACACAGAATCTTTAAAGTTGTTAAAAAAATAAATAACAGTAAATCATGCTACATCAAACTTCCCCATTGATCCATTTAGTGTGTATCTCAGTTTTTCAATCTGAAGGAAAAACATAACATCACAGATCCATCTACCAGATGAAGGCAGGGCGGTCACTTTTCCAGTGTAAAAGAATGAGCCGCCTCGCTAGGAGAGAGGAGTAGGCCATACCATTTAATTGTGGCTTTCGTAGAGGAAGATCCTCCATTGGTACCAGTTTGTGTCTCTTCCCGCTCACATTAACCTTGCTGTTAACATGTTGTATCAAAGGATTACAACACCTCAGGATTACTTTTCTCAATGGTTACATCTCACACCTTTTCCATACCAGGATTTGTATCTCATTATGCTGTAAAATCTTTGTTTCTGTCCTGGTCCAGACGTCTGCGAAGGTGGAGGAACCTCCGCAGCCGAAGCAGTCGGCCAAATCCGAGGAGCCAGGCATCGAAGTGGCGGTTCTGGCTCTGGAGCGTCGCCCGGCTCCATGCCTGGCCGAGCTTGACAGCAGCAGCTCATTCAGCAGCATGGACGAGGACAATGACTCGGATTCTGATCCTGAAAGCATGGCCCGAACCCAAACTGACATCTACCAGCGCCCGCCGCTCATGCGCTCTCGAGGCCGTGGCGGGCTGCACCGCATGAGCGAGGCGTTCGTGTGCTTCTTCGCTCCAGATAAGCGGCTGACACGACTGGTGGAGGAGCTGTCCAGAGACAGGCGCTCCACCTTCGGGGGCATGGTGCAAGACTTCCTCCTGGCGCAGAGAGAGGTGCTCAAATCCCTGGCTTCCTCTTCTTCGTCCTCTTCACGGGTGACCTCTGTGCAGCTGCTGCAGGGTCTGCGCCTCTTCCTGTCCCAGGCTAAGTGCTGCCTGCTGGACAGCGGAGAGCTGGAGCCTCCCATAGAAACCCTGGTGCCGGAGAACGAGAAAGGTAAACACAAACCAAGGGAAAACACATTTCATTTCACTCCTAACTTTCAAATGGCTTTGTTCTCCCCCAGGGATGCATAGCCCTTGTGAGGCAGTGCATTATTTACACAGAATATCCACATTATTGCACAAATTAGATCAAGACGAGATTGGCCCACCATACATCAACAAATACTTGCCTTGTGGCTCAAACGACCTGATTGGTTGATGCAACTTCCTTGTAGAAAGCAGATTTTAAAATCCGTTGATATGGCATTTAAACATCTTTAAACCTGCTGATACATGTCTCAGCTTTTATAATAATATTATTATTATTATTAAAACATTCCTCAATAATTAAAACTAAAACTTTGAATTAAGGGAACAATAATAAGAAAGCCTTTCAAAAAAAACTATTCTCCCAAATTGATTTTAACATTGATTGATTCATTTGTTAAAACGTATCAAACTCTTATTACGTATACTTTTATTTGAGACATATAAAAGCCATTAAAAGGATTGAATACATTAATACCAGTGGAGACATTGTGGTTTCCTCTAATGCATGATCAGGAGACTGGAGGAGGTTGGAAAAATGTGACAAAGAAAAGCCGGTACTATTAGAGAAACACAGACTGAATAGAGCGCGGTGCCAGAGGACGCAGGTCTGTGGAAAACAGACAGACAGCCTTTTCTCTCATAAATGGTGGGCAGCCCAGGCTCCAGTGAAAGCCACTGTCAACACAAAGTAGTTTCCTCGTGAGAAGGGAGGGGGGGGTAGAGCTCATATTGTCTCTGATATGTAGAAAACAGCGTTAGGAAAGCCCTGCGTCCATCACTTCCGTCCTTCCCCTTCACTGTAAAGACAGGCGGCGTGCTGCACGAAGGATCCGATCTTTGACACACTCCTCTGCGTGGGCTTCTCTTTTTGGAGCTCTTTGTGTGTGTTCGCAGGTGTGTGATGGTGGATGCTTGCTTTTGCAGTGCAGAGGCTTCAGGGGGAGAGAGGGCTCGGCCGCTGCCTTCCTTCCTTCCTCCTATCCTTCCTTCCTTCCTGCGCTCTGATTCTGATTTATCTCGCACTGCGTCGGTGGGAGGCATTTGCATTTTTTTTTTTTTCTCCCCCTCGTTTATCATAAAAAGATATCACAGTCCCACGCTCACTTGAAGAGCAGCACGATTCAGGGGAGGGCGAGAGGGAGGGAGGGAGGGATGGAAATAGGCAGGATACTCTGTAAATGTAATCAGTTACACATCTATGAGAGCTAACAGTCACATTACAGGTAATCTGTTACTCTGGAAAAGAGAGAGGGGTGCTGGGAGGTAGAGAAACAAATTATGGAGGGTGTGAATGATTAATCACAGGGGGGGTGAAATAGTGAGGAAGATGGTGGGGCGGGAGGGAGATGTTGGGGATTATCCAGGAGGGAAACATGAGGGATGGAGGGCAGGAGAGCAGGATATTGATGATGAGTGGAAAACAGCGAGCACTGGAGATTTGTTACCCACTTAGTCAGGACTGCCCACTATCTGCAGGAAAATCACTGTGTGTGTGTGTGTGTGTGTGTGTGTGTGTGTGTGTGTGTGTGTTTCCACGTGGGAGAGCATGCGTGTGTAACATGTCCACAAGCTTTGTCTATTACATCTCACTGTTGTCAGGCCAGAAATAAAAATGTTATCTCCGGATTGTTAGCCTCTCAGGTGCAAGGAGAAAATAACTTTGTGTTTTAGCCTGGCGGTGCATTTCTGTTCGTAAGCAAAAAGGATTTAAAGGAGTAGCTTAACATTTTGGGGAAGCACGGTTAATTGCTTATTCTCCGAGCGGGAAAAGATTGACACACTTTGTGACAGGAGCATAGCTTAGCATAAAAACACTGCAAACCAAAAGTGGAGAAAACACAACTATACAATCTATTACAAAAAAATGCTTCTTTCTGGACTTGGTTTATTCAACTTTTTAATGCCATAACTTGTATTTGATTGTTTTGAAATTGCATAACCATTATTTCAGATTGAGCTGCAATGTTTATAGTAACAAGCTCCATTCATTTCACAAATGAATGTTAAGAGTCCTAATCAAAAAGTGATGCTCAAATCAACCCACATAATTAGTATGTAAAAGGGGGGTGTTGGTTTCTCGCCAGGCCAAATACAATTCCCTTTTCATTGTTTATTCATCACAATAATTCAACAGCAACATACCTTTCTGGGCCTCTTGCCAGTGCCTCAAGATATGTAGACACATGTATCCACCTGCAAATGAATAAAGAAATGAAACACAAACAACTGTATAGTGTTTTTAGTTTCAGACCAACAAAGTCCTTCCCCTCTGTCCCCAGACCTGGCGCTGGAGCGGGCCATGTTCTCCTGTGTGCTGCGGCCCCTGAGGTCCCACCTGGAGAAAGCTCTGGTGGCGTTGCACAGCCAGGACGGCAGCAGCCAGCGGCTCACCCAGAACATGATCCGTCTGAAGGGGGACGTGGCCATGGAGCGGCTGGGCGTGCGCACCGGCGTCCCCGACTCCCGCGAGGTGGAGAGGGTGAAGCAGAAGCTGCACCTGATGCAGAGGACGCACTCACCCATTGACAAGGTGCTGCTGCTGCTGCAGGTCTGCAAGTGCGTCCACAAGGCCATGGGATCCCTACACGGTGAGAGCAAATACAATGTTGTTTTATGTAAAGCTGATCCTTTACTCTCAGTCCAAGTCGGAAATTCTTCTTGCATCACTGCAGCTCCATTTGCAAAACCAACAAGGGCACATTTTAAAGAGGCCCTCTTATGCTTTGGGGGGGGTTTCCCGTTCCTATAGTAGGTTTTTGTGCATGTAAATGGTCTACAAAGGCTAAAATCCCAGAACGTTTCTCTCGTTTCTCTCCCACTCACTCCCCCCCTGCCTGAAACGCATCCATTGGACTCCTTTGTTTACTTCTGTGACATTGTGACATCCCTATACAACACTTGTGCTTCTATTGGCTAGTGCTCCAACACATTGGACATGATAGATTAAGGGGCAGGACATCTCTAAGCGGTTGACCAATCAGAGCAGACTGGGCTCATAAAAGCAATACAGACAAAAACGACTTTACAAATATTGTATTTACCTCAATTCACCACAGTATAGATAACATATATGATTAATATTTGCAAATACTCTCTGATACATTAGATTTAACAGTGGAAATTTGCTTTTGTGATATAGTTAGATTTTATTTCTAAGATATATATATATATATATATATATATATATATATACACTGATTTTTTTACAAAAAAATCTTTAGAGAAGGGAAATTTAAAACGCGTCGATAAGGGTTAACGTAACGTTCCTGTTTTCACGTGGGAATGGTGAACTGACATTTTCTGTTTAGACATACTGGCTTTGCTGCTTGAAAGCTTCCCTGTTAGAGGAGTGAAGGTCAACAATCTTGGCAAAATTGACAGTCTGGTCACTTTTAAAAGCTCCTCACTTCAGACGCACTGTCTAAGTGTGAGCTGTGGCACGGCCTGTCTGCTTTTCAGCACGACCTGCTGAAGGAAAAATGCAAAATCGTGTCAGTAGAATATTTGAATTTGTTTTATATTTTGCGAAGCTCTCAAAATCTGATTAAGTGGAAAACCAACTAAATAAAAGTTGGGGGAAACAAATTTAAACATGTTTTTTTCCCTAAATTGATACAACTTTCAGCAACCTAGCTCACTTTGAACTGTGCTTAAGTTCCTTTTTCTGTTTTTTTTTCCAGGACAGGAAGTGAGCTGGGATGACTTCCTGCCGTCGTTGTCTTACGTGATTGTGGAGTGTAACAAGCCCCACATCCTGATAGAGGTGGAGTACATGATGGAGCTGCTGGAGCCCTCCTGGCTGGGAGGAGAGGGTACGACCTGAGCTCTAAATGCTGCCGGTAGACCCAACATGTCTAAGCTGTGGCGTGCTTTAATGGGTTAAACCAGCAACAATCATTTTGTCTGTCTGTGGAAGAGATAGGATTACCATCTCCATACAGCAATGGCACATCTTGTAGTTGTGGTGTGTTTCCTGCAGTAGATTTTAATGGAATGTTTGACAGTATTCATATTGGTAAAGACGATATACTCTCTTAATACCTCCTCACTTTGCCTTGAGTTTAAAAGAATCCTGGATGGTGTCAGCGACCTATTCAGAGGCAGAAATTTGTGTTTGTCCTTTATTTATTCAACCACAAACTTGTACTCTCTTGGTGAAATTGTTATGCTGTAATTATGGCTGCAACTTTGGATGAGTTTTACCACCCAAAAGTTATTTCCTGGATTCATTAGTTATTTCACAAAACCCAGGTCGCTATATATTTAGGTTGCTTGTTTTTTATCAATCCAACAGCCCATAAACCAAACCATTTTACATTTCTAAGTATGAGTTTTTAACATTTTGCATAATTGTTTTAATGTGTCACTTAAATATTTCTTTCCCTATTTCTTTTTTATTTAGTTTATTATTTAAATACAGATTTTCTTTCTATCCACCAGCAAATTAAACAGATTATTAATAGTAGGTAGATAGATAGATAGATAGATAGATAGATAGATAGGTAGGTAGGTAGGTAGATAGATAGATAGATAGATAGATAGATAGATAGATAGATAGATAGATAGATAGATAGATAGATAGATAGATAGATAGATAGATAGATAGATAGATAGATAGATAGATAAATGTACATTAAATTGAACATCTGTCCCCTCATTGTTTCTGTACACGCCTGTGCTGGGCCTTGGGTTTTTGGCCCTTCTCTACTAGTGACTAATCAGATTTTGGTTTGTCACATCTCTTACTATTAATAAGTCCGTCTTTGTTTTTCCTGTCACTTGTAAGTTCTTAACAAGAAAAGGAAAGTATGTATTCAGTATATTACATTAGTCGTCCTATATGAGGCTGTATACTTTCTATCTGCAGGGGGGTACTACCTGACCAGTGTGTATGCCAGCCTGTGTCTGATCCGGAGTCTGGAGCGGGACAAGCCCTTCTCAGGCTGCCTGACAGCAGAGGCTCAGGAGGCTCTGAAGGAGTGGAGCTGCAGGAGGAGCCGGGAGGCCCAGAGGCAGAAGGAGAACCAGCTGAGCCAGGTACACTTCCAGACCTTCCCATTCTTATATTATTATAGTAACACACTGTCACGGTGTGTGTGGGTTTGCACAGCGTTGTCACAGTTCTCTGTAAAGCGCTGATTGATGTGCAGTGTAAGAACTCCCCCTTATTGTGTACTGACACCATTCAATGGGATATAATCCAATGTCAAAGCTTTAAAATATGAGTTAAAATAGATTTGTTGTGTGAAAAATCCATATTAAATGGTAAAAATGTACTACTTTCCAGTCTTTACCACCCCTCAAAGTGCTTTTTACATATACAAGTCATGATCCATCCCCTGGTCACGATCACTTCTGGTTAGGTATCTTGCCCAAGGATACATGTTGACATCAGGGGCTGGGACTAAACCCAGTCCATCTTTCAAAACGCTCATCTTTTAAGGTCACAATTGTAAAAAATGTTGATCTGAAATGTAAACAAATATAACCTCAACCTGTCGTTTGAGCTAGTTAGCAACTAGTTATAGCTGTAATCTGTGAAATCTTATTCATAAATGTGTGACGAGGCTGGCAATTTAAAAGATTTTACGTGTTCCTCGCTGCAAAGTACCTTTCAACTTCAGGTTATAATACTGGAGAAACATCAAACACACACTTAGAATCAGCAACAAACTGTTTGTTTCATGACCCAAACATGCACCTGTTTCCTGTCTTCCCACTGACAAAAGCGACACAAATGCCAACATAAAAGGAGATAATCCGCCCCAAAGAGGTCAGACTTTACATTAATTATACTGATGGCGAAGCACTGATCATCAGATAATCCTACATCTGCTGCGATGAAGGGTGGAGAAGAACAGTCCACCTGTATTGGATTTTTAGAGTCTATTCCTGCTTGAAAAGTCAAAGGCCAAATGTTTTCTGGATGTCGTGCAGAGGTGAATGTTAGTAGGTCATTCATGAAAAGACGACACACCTGGATTCCCCTCTATTGGCGTGCAAACACAAATTCATTTTCAGGGATTAGTTTTTAAACATTTTTAGAGGTAATCCTCTGATCTGGCACCGCTGGATTTCCACAGGACGTGCACTATAATGCGCACACTTCTTCCCTAGATTGGTAAAAAGGTTCCACCAGATGCCACGGGGAGAGGAAAAAAAGGGCATTGTCATCGACAGCGTTTGTGTCTCGTCACGTGGTTCCTCTCCTGGCTTCAAATAGCCGATCTAACTCACCCGGCAGCCAGATTTTCCACTGACACAGGCGGGGATCAGTGAGCCAAGTGCTATGAAGAAGTGGGCGGTCAGATAACATGAAATTTATTGAGCTGCATCTACCCATCGAAGCAGGCAAACACAATATGCACACGGACAGCGAGGAGCTCAGTGACTCTGTAAGTTTTCAGCAGACCTGTTGATTCTATTTGCTTGTGTGTGTGTGTGTGTGTGTGTGTGTGTGTGTGTGTGTGTGTGTGTGTGTGTGTGTGTGTGTGTGTGTGTGTGTGTGTGTGTGTGTGTGTGTGTGTGTGTGTGTGTGTGGCAATCACTGATTTCTTAATGTTTGCTTAAATAGGATTAAGTTTTCCTGTGTGTGTGTGTGTGTGTGTGTGTGTGTGTGTGTGTGTGTGTGTCTGACGTGATTCAGCAGCTAATGCACCGCTGAGTGTTTGCAGTTGTTGAGACTTCTTTTTGTATCGTTTTGTGTTTTTAAAATGGCAAAAACTTTGTGCTGGAAAACTTCAGCGGAGCACGAGGAGAGAGCGGGCTTTATGGATTATATTCAGTGAGTTTGGACAGAAGGATTTATTTGGGAGTTTGTCAATGAAGCAGAGAAAAAGATGCTTTTAAAGCTCTTGGACCGGCAGGTTGTGTGTGTGGGAAGCTTTGTTTCAGAGAGCGCTTCTTTCTGAGCAGCTCGTTTATCACAGTGGATTATAAACCTGCACCTCCTCCTCCGGCTCCATCTCTCTCCTCCCCCTCTTTTGCCCTTGCTCCATAAGCCTCTTGACCTCTGTTTTGCGTGAACACAGTATAAATTAACTCTTTTCCTCCCCCCCGCAGCGGTGCGTTCGGATACTGTTCCAGGACGGGGAGCGGAGCGCCGTGCGGACGTTGCAGTGGAGCGCCGGGGAAACCAGCCAGGCTTTGGCCCAGCTGTGCGCCTCCACCTTCGGCGTGTCCGACCCGCAGCTTTACACCCTGTACTGGCGCAGCGGCGGCGAGATGAGGCCCCTGCCCCCCCAGGCGCAGCCCCAGGACCTGGCAAGCCACAGCGAGGGGGGGCCGTCGCTCTCCTACCTGAGGACCGATCACGACTTCAGCAAGATGCGGCGGCTCACCAGAGGTGGCGCCGTGGACCTGAGCGAGTCGGTGTGTGAGGAGTGAGTGGGAGGGGAAGGAGAGAGGAGGAGGGGGAGGATGGAGACGGATGGTTGCTCTCGCTTTTTCTCTCTCTTTCTCCCTCTCGTTCTGTCTCTTTTCTCTCCGGGCGGTGTGCGGTGTCTCGTCATGGGTCAGGACTCGTTGTGAATAACTTCAGCCGTCAGACTCGGAGCAGAACCTTTAACGGTAAACTCTTTCCTCCAGAGCAGAGCGGCGCAGCGGCGCTGGCGTTAGGACAGTCGTACCACTCAGTGTGGCTGCTGGTGTAAAGGAGTGTGTACTACTATTTTTGTGACTGGAAAATGTGTAATAAATGGATGTTATTTTGAAACATGAACCCAGGGTTATACCGTGAAGGGATTACATCATTAGAAAACGTGACGAGGCTCAAATCCAAAGACAAATTCTGTGAGACTACTGTTGCCTGGAAACAAAATCACTTCCTGTACGCACACGAGAAGGCAAATTATCCACCGTGGTGATGTAACCCTCTCACTGTATAGTTCTAGGTGAAACCTAAACGAGACACTTGGATGTTCTATTACTTTTGTGTGTAAAAGTCTGCAGATCCTCGGATGGAGTGTTAAAGGGTTTGGAGAAGCTGTCTGTGCCCCCTGGAATACAGTTTGACAACAAAAAAAAAGGTGACACCTGTTACAGCCAAGACCAAACCTCAAAACCAAAGTGACAGAACACACACACACACACAGATAGGACATTTTGTCATCAAAAAGGTGTTGAAGGAAATCACGTTTAGAAGCTCTAAGGAAGCTTTAAATCAGTGGTTATTTTTAGAGTCACCCACAGAGACGATATTATTTTAGGTTTTTGAGAAAAGCGCACACTCTCCTTGCTATTAAGTGTTTTTGGCTGCTGGAGTAATGGGCGAGTAGGAGGGAAGCTCTGTTTTCAAACCATGTGAGAGAAAAAACAACCCGCGACATATTTACTGAATGACTTGCGAATGTATCAAAATCTTGTTTCCTTGTCGGACTTTAATCCTTAATCACAACTGCGTTACTGCTTCTTCAGTTTTCTCTCTTTGCCCGTACTGTAAGATAACACACCACGTTACAACAATAAGCCGGCACCTGAGGGTGACCGGTCGAATGTAAATGTAAATGTCACCAGCTCCTGGCGACTCCTGCTGCAAGTCATCACCATCCACCGACTGTTCATCCCTGATTATCATACGATGTATTTTAAAACTTTTGAATTGTTCAATTTGTTGGGTAGATATCAAACCTAAGTATGGATTTGCGACACATCTGGAGTTCATCTGGAGAACTGTGTACGATGTGTTTTTCTGGAACATTGTTGCATGCTTCTTTTTTTCATTTAACGTGAAGGTTCTGCGGATGTGGCGTGCGTGCGCGTGAAGCATGTGTTCATTGTGAGAGCTCACTATTTGTTTTCTCAGTGTGAAAACACATTACTGTATTTTGTCAGGTATCTCAGTATCGCAATAAAAAATTGCAATATCTGTTCAGTGTTGTTACAACCAGTTTTGTTTTATCAAAGTCTACCATCGGAGGGCAGCAAATACCAACACACTTTACTCAGGCTTATAAAATACCATGTCAAATATGCTAATATCCTAACAGAGTTTTGCTCTGTTTAAGCTTTGTGCAAATCAAAGAAAGCCCTGTTCACGAGACTTAAACATTGTGTTTGATTTGTTGTTAAAAGGAATCAAATCTATCAAATAATACTGCCCAAATGCAACAAAAAATGATATATATTTATATAATACAGTTGAATAGTAGGCTACTCAATGTGTCCAGCCTCTGTTGATTTCCAGCATATATAACCATAACTTTACAAAATAGTTTTTGATTTTGGCAAGACATTTATGGACAATATGTTGTTTGGACAGTACAATGATTTAATAGTCACAGTATTAAAAACAACAACATGACCAGTATATGAATAAAAAAATCTAGTATTCTGAAACTTGACCTCAGGGATTAATGCTTGAACTAAGTGTAACCAAATTTGCAGTGAATCAGATGACTGCTTTAAAATGCCAGAAATCTACAGTAGCAGAGAGAAGCTTTATAAATGACGATCAAATATCAAAGCTGTTGTCAATATGTTTCCAGTGTGGGCTTCTATATGATTCAGTGAAACAGTGTTCCAGCCCCAGCAGGACTAATGGAGTGCCTTTTCAGCCTCTCACCCTACATGCCGGGGATAAGAGGTGAGAAGTTGATATAGAAATTGAAATATCTGCGTGACGTCTTTCCTTTTCACGTTTTATTTTTATCTGACTCCCCCTCCCAGTTTCTGCAGCACTCCCAGGCCCTTCTCCTCGTACTCCGCCCTGCTCAGCCAGAAGGACTCCTTGTCCTTCATGATGTTGGCCAACACCGCGCCGCCCAGGAACACCATGTGCTTACGCCGGGGGGGGTCCTCGATGCGGATCTTGAACTTCTACACAGGTAGAGAAGGAACAAGTATTGAATCATACAACACTTTTGGAATGACAATTGATTTTGTTGTCATTAACACAATTAAATTAAATAGTGTTTCATTTGATTGACTTAGTATTCCTGCCTTTCAACACAACAGTAGCAAACAATCTCAGATGAAGCTCCATTGTTCTGTTCAATGTAATTATTTTTATGGGTTATTATACAAATGCTATGTAACTATTTTTAATTAATAGAAAATGTATTACATCGAGGCTTATGCTACAGATTAAATGATGGATAATGACATTCATGCAAAGGTATTAAAGAGGATCAGCAGTTGTATAACACCTTATCTAACATCATGGTGCTTCTGTGTTTAAAAAAACTGATGATTAAGCAGAAATATTGTGATTGGACATTAACACTCTTACTGATAGCTTCTGCGTGTCTCCGTCCAGCACCCTCTCCAGGTACAGCTGCTTGATCTCCCTCTCTAGTCGGGATGGGAGTCCGGGGTACATGGTGGTTCCTCCAGAGAGAACAATGTGCTTATAGAAGTCTGACCTGCACAGAAAAAACAACCAGGATGTAAAAAAAATGACTTGTTGTTGTTTGTCTACATGCCCTGTTGATGTTGTGTAGGTGCATTAGTGAGGAGAGTCAGACCTGAGGTCGATGTCTGCAGCCTGGATGGTGTTGAACAGCAGCTCGGCCACCCCCGCTCCCTCCACGTTGATGAGGTGAGGCTGGAAGAGAGCTTCAGGGGCCCCGAACCTCTCTCCACCCACCTTCACCTGCCGGCCGTCTGGAAGCTGCACCACAGAAAGGAAACCATTTCAATATCAGCAGTGTTTCTTTTTAGTCATACAGCAAGATGGAAGACCTGTTCAAATTCTAAAAACTGATTTGATCTTTGGGGAACTTTATTTTACCACTCATGTTGGACTCAAACTTAAATAAGGGTAAAGTTATTGGCAGAAATTGAATACAATATGTTTAAATATATTAAGGATAAATAGTTAGGAATCTTGTTTATGTTAGCCTACAATAAGGCTGCAATCTGAAACCTCACCACTAGATGTCCCTACATACACACAGTAGTCTTTAAAAGGCATTGTTTTTCTATTTGGGGAAATTCAATTAAGATGAAACAACTTATACCACTCTCATGTTTGTATGCTTACTAAATATTTAAGTTACTATCTCAAAGATTTATTTTGTGAGATTATAACTTTAAACTAGAGCTAAATATTTCCTTTGGTTTCGAGCTGTTTTATCATGTTTTCATGTATTTATGCTAAGCTTGGCTAACAGGCTGCTAGGTTTATCTTCATATTCACCACACAGAGTGGCATGGATCCTCTTATGTAACTCTCAAGAAAGTGAATACAGACATTTTTTAGTATAACTACAACTGCCATCCAGTGGATTTGTTCTTCAACGTACTGTGAACGACTCCACCAGGAAGGTGGTCTCTTCTGCCAGGCGCTGCTCCTGCTCGATGTTGTATCCCACGTAGCACAGCTTCTCCTTCAGCATGCGCACAGTCTCAAAGTCAGCGGTGTGGTTGAAAGCGTACCCGCGAAGAAGCAGGAGCTAATGGCGGGAAAAGGTGAATTCATCATGTCATGATTTTTTACTAGTTTTCACAGTTTGGCCTTTTACTAATCTCTTTATGTACAATATTAAGACTCTTTGTCCCTATTACAGAACTGAGCGTCTCCTGGCTCACCTTAATGAGGTACCGTGTGATGTCACGGCCTGCGATATCCAGCCTGCGTGTGAGGTGGGGTAAGGAAAAGCCCTCGTAAACTGGACAGATGTGGGTGACACCGTCCCCAGAGTCCAGGACCACACCGGTCAGCAAACCTGTTGACAGGATCAAGAAAATGTAAAAAAAAACAATTCCAATGATCTTTAGGGTCAGATTGAGCAGGAAAAATATGTTAGGAATGTGCTTTTCTTGTGTCTTTAAGCACTAAAACCCACCAAAAATAATCCAGTTTGCCCTAAGGAACAACACATTTAAAATGGTATAGCATTTTTGAAGTCTTACCCTGAGCATACAGAGTGAGCACGGCCTGAATTGCCACATAAATGCCGTGGAACTTGTACGTCTCAAACATGACCTCAGCGATCTTCTCTCTGTTCTTGGTGGGGTTCATGGGCGGCTCTGTCAGCAGGATCTTAAAGAAAAAAAACAAATTTAAAACGAGGGAATTCTTCAAAAGCTTATTATTGATAGTGGTTGAATTTCTTCAGTATCTTATGGCTTGTTTTCTTACTTCATGCCTTGTTTTAGCACTTGTGTGGCTGAGCTTTATTTTGAAAGGTCGGCTCTGTGGGCCCAGCTGTGTTGTACCTTGCACTCTGAGGGGTTGACATCCAGGCGGGTGGATCCGAAGGTGTAGTCCCACAGGTGGAGCATGTCCTCCCAGGAGCGCACCATACCGTTCTCCATGGGGTAGGTGACCTCCAGCATGGAGCGGCACTCGCTGGCCTCATCACCCACCATCAGGTCCTGGTGGGGGGAGAACAGGAGGAGACAGCCTTTATAAATTGTGGTAAAATAATAAAAGGTTTTCTGTATAATCATTTATCTTGGTATAACTACAGGATCAGGACTGAAAATGACCATAATTAATAACGTATTATCACAAAAATATAAGATATTTTCTCAAATTCAAATCTCAATGTAATACCTTTTTATTTTTGCACAACGCTACACCCAAAAATGCTATCTTTACAAATCTTCATTTTCTGTGCAGTACACTTTTCACTTCTGCTTTACGAAATGTCTGTGTGCGTGTGGATTAGAGGGGTAAAAGTCTGAATGATCCGACCTCAGGTTACGTGAGAATACGAACTTAACTATGTCTTAAGGCAGCTAACAGGTGTACCATTCTAAGACCCTTTGATACGTATGAGCTGAAAGGTAAGAAGAGATGGAGGAGAGGAAGAAGGTCAGCTGTTTAATTAGCTTAACAAGTCTTACTGAATGGGTCCAGACTTACCAGACAGGAATCCCCTTTGCTTTAAATAGAATACAACCCACATTTAGATGCAGCTTTTGTTAGGTGTTACTGACAATTGGTTGTGTCCCTTTTATAATCACGTTGTCGTTCATCTCAAGTTAAAACCAATGACATGCTATCAAAACAATATAAGATCAGACTCAGTTTATCGCCAGGAACATTTACACATAAAAGGAATTTGATTTGGTGTCTGGTGGTGCGAACATAAACAGAATGAACAGTTTATATAAAATAATCTCACCACACATCTCTCATTTATATATCCCTCCTTTCCTTTCTCTGTTTCCTTGCCAGGATATCCTAAAAGGAAAATAATCCTGCCAAAGGAGCGTCACCAAAGCAAAGCAACATTTGGGAATGGAAAGGAGGGGGAAAAAGCAAAATAAGGTAACAAAAAATGAATGTCCAAAAGGATTTTTTTGCCATCCAAGGCCAAACTTTATTTTCTCTAACCCAATTTTTAAAATGTGTCTTGTTTTTCTCTCATAAAAACACTTCCTAAGTCAACTCTTTACTTGCATGTTATTCCTGACTTGTGATCTAATATATAAATAATTGAAATAATTCAAAACAAATCTCACCTTTATCTCAATGTTTCCCACTTTGGTGTTTGATCGTATGATTGGTCGACCCACCATGGCGGGGAAGATGTGTTCGGGGAAGTTGGATCCGGCAAAGCCACACTTGACAAACTGCGAAGGATGTGAGAATGAAACGCAGGATATTGTTTGTGTGTATAAGTTCTTGTTGTTGTATGTTGACTAAAGCATCAAGGGCTTGTTATCCTCAGAACGGTTTAAGCTTTACTGTTTTTCTGTGTTTAACAGATGTTTTATTTTTCGTTGTATTTTAAACAATGTATGTTTAGTTTTGTTCCTTTCCCAATTATTTATTTGTATTTATGAATTAGATTTTATGTAATAACTGTTCAAACACAATTGGAAAAAGTACCTTTTACTCCTGCATTAAAGGCCTAATCTGCATGCAGGAAATTGTCCTTCTGTTTATTATCACAATGCATTCACTGGATTATTCATCAGTCCAAGCAAATGGTAAAAATGTGTAATAATTTGATTTGGCAAGCATGGAGCAATATGTGTTGCTACATTGCTTTTTAAATGAACTGCTGTTTCTCTGCCTGTCATGACTTCACCTCCTACTGTAGTGTCTCAACTTGTCTTGTGGCCTTAGACACATTCCTTAGCCTGGAGGGATGTGTTGCATTCCAAACAGAGGCCAACAAACAGGATATGGACGGTTTCAGGTAAAGATAACACAAGTTTGTCTTAACATATGTGGCCATAAACACGCCACAACAGTATTAAAGAACCACTCTTGATGTTGTACTATCTAAAGTCTCACTTCCTGATTTTCACCCAATCGTAGCTCAGTTCAAAGCATCACAACCATTTATGGCTGTGTGTGCACTATAGAGGCAGAGTGACAAGTCCAGACACATGAGGAATCGTGCTGCAGTATGCACACAGATTCACACCCTTCAGATGTTAACATTTGCATATGATCCAGAAGCAGACTGTTTTACCCTTTGAGAGCAGCAGCTTTACAGTTAAACACAGCTGCTGTGGGTTTGCACGAAAAACAGATTGATGATAACACTTTGATAACTAGGTAAAATGTGGTTAAAAAAAAAGAGGCAGTAAGCAGTGTTGTTAATAAAATGTTGAAGTGGTGTGTGACACAATGTATATCTGACTTACCCCTGTCCCATTGTCACAGACCACCACTTTTCTCCCCTGGCTGTCCATGCTTATCCAAATGTAGCTCCCTCCTGTCAGGACAGGGGTCTAACTAACAAATGACAAATTCAAGATTATTACGCATGAATTTAGCAGAGGCAACAAGTGACAGGTAAGCAGAAGTCTATTTGCTGCAACTTCCAGTCAGGGCGGGATTACTGAGTGTGAGGACGCCCCATTTTCTGTGGGGGAGGTCCCCACACTTCCTCTTCCTTTAGTGAAACAGGTAGTGTTTTTTTGAAGAAGTCATTTTCAAACTATTTTTAAAGGTGACATTTCCATACACTTCTCATTTTGAAAAAAAAAAAAGACATTTATTCAAGTCAATTTATTGGGATAATGTGTTACTCACTCTCACTATGTAGACCTACTACTGGAAATAATGACACTTTGCAGATGACAACATCAAACTGTTATGAATGTAACACCCTAATTATTTTTTGTTGAATTTGGTTTAACACTAACAAAGATAACACATAACAAATAATACAAGATTACAAAGAATACAATCATGATGAATGCCCTTTTTTTATAACATTGTAAAGGTATGCTTTAATAAACCACCCATTCGAAGAAAGAAGGTCTTTATCATACTATTCAACAACTATTTGTTTTATCCACAGATGAAAAATACTTATAATAGATTACCTTAATACCATTAGATTTAAAATGGCTGCGTGTAAAAAATGTGGTTGTTTTTTTAATCCAGATTTATGATGGCACATGATACCTTTAAAATATATCCTAACTGGCCCCTTGTTTTTGCGTTAGACTAAACGAGAAGAACAAAACGTTTGTCACCAATGGCCGCCATCTTCTTCTCTTCCTCAAAACTTTGGTAAGTGTATTTGGTGGTGTTTCCCCCCCCTCCCCCAAAGTTTGGCTTGCGTGTCATCTTAAAACATGCAGGTGACTTTAAAGATATGCTTACTATCAGGGCAAACGTTTAAAAAGTGAAAACAAATATTTAAATAAGAAATAAACTAGTGCTACAGTCAACAACTGACTATGCTAGCTAGCTAGTGTAGCATTAAGCAGTTAAAGAGCGAGGTATTTTACTCCGGAGACTAAAACACTTAGCGGTGTGTTAATATAGGACTTCCATCTGTAAGGTTGCCACAAAATGAATACAAACGCAATTCATTTTCTTATATGTAAATGATTAAGTGTTACTTTGTTTTGCACACAAAGGCTAACATGTAATGCCAACACAGGTGTAACTAATTACATACTTAATAACCGCATTGCATTCTCTTTTATGTGGGAACAATGGTGAGTAGTAATTAAATAAAAAATGTAAGCCTTGTTTTTTTCTTTTTGGTTTTGTTAGATCTATAAATTGTTGGACCTTCTATCCAGCAAAAGTTATTTTCTTTGTCTTGGTAGCAAATAAAAACACCTATTAGAACTTTTTGTGTGTGACTTTTGCAAAATTAGACTGTATACGTAAGATATGAAACATTTCAAGTGTTTAGTCTTTATAATCAAATTTGTGGATGACTTTTGTTTGTGTTTCTAACCCTATGTGGACCGTATGTTCATCTGCCTACTACATTAGTGAACTTATAAATACAGTGAGGCAGTATAACTGATAAAAATAGGTTCATTTATTTACATAAAACATTTACAAAATACATCTTTTCATTGAAATAATGTGTTATTAGAAATCATGGTTGTGAGAAAGACAGCACACAGTAGGCCTCTGAAAGTGTCGTTCTGACATTAGGACACAAAGATATCTGACTTGGACTCACTGTTCTCAAATGTTATAGGCACATTGAGTTAAGACCAATTAATGCTTTACAATTTTTCTGTTTCAGCTCCTGTGGGAATTCATCAGAGCAGCTCAGGAGCATTTAGAAAAAGCCCTTTCAAACAGTAGAAGTGAACAGGTAAAACATAGCTGGTTTCAAGCAGCATATTTGCATCTAAGGTACATATACAAAGTTGACCTAAATATTTATTTTTGCATTGTAAAAGAGTGATGCCCTTAGATCCTTTTTAAGGCAGTAAAATGTACGGCCTACTCGAGGCATTCTTCATTGAGTCCTCTCAGATTCCAAGCAAATGATTTATGTAGCTTAGATAATGATTTATAAAATGATTTCTCCAAAAATATTCAATGAAACCCATATCAAAACTTTACATATTGATACCAAAATGATCTAAAGACCCTTTTTGGCAGTAGACTAATTCATATAACAGTCGAGGTTGTTTACCATGGTGCTTTTTTTAAGTGCATTTTGTTTCTCCTTCACTATGTCCACTCTCACTGAGAACACCTCCAGTGTTTCAAATGTCTTTAGAGTCTGATGATTGCAGAAAACAAGAGTCTGTCTCAAAAATCGTCGCATCATCTCAAGACTCAAACTCGCTGTCACTGCTGACAGAGATCTCCGGTGTGGAGGCTCCCGTTCCTCTGCGCTCGTTCTCTGTGCTACAGTCGCTGGCCTCCGGGCTGCCCAGGTGGCGAGGGGAGGGAGGCAACAAATGGGGGTGATGCCGGCGGTCCTGAAGGGAGCCGTCGGGTGAGCTACCTGAGGGCAGGTGTGAGGAATCCTGTTGCATTCTGGGTGGAGGGAAAGAAGAGAGAGATGAGATTTGGGTTTATAGGAAAATATGGCAAAGGGCTTTATGCACAGCTACAGTGCAGATATGCAATGCTTCTCCTACAAAAATATGTGGAATGCAAACAAATGAATGTTATGAAACAAAAAGACAGATACTAGTAGGTATGTCTTTCAACAGACTGGCTTTTTCAAAGTCTACAGCAAGCTTCAAGATGCTCAGAGCCCAAAGTCCATCTTTTCTCCTTTATATGCATAACTAGCATTATCGTTTGTTATTCTTAAAATACCTGTTCTTTGCGGACGCTGCTCGGTCTCTCTGCCGGCGGTTCTTGAACCAGTTTCCGACCTGTGTGGGTGTGAGCCCTGTGGCCTGGGCCAGGTGCCGCTTCCTGGACGGGTTTGGGTATGGGTCCTGGAGGTACCACTCTCTCAACAAACTGCGAGTTCTTTCCTGTAAAACACACAGAAATACATTTAATTTTGATGCTGACGGTACAAAGTATCTTGTTGTGGAACAGCACCTTGCAAAGACACCATATGTTGTTTTCATATCATCCTAATAAGCCAAATAATCTCATCACTCTCATGATACTGTAATAGTATTAGACTGGATTATTAAATTCAATCAATGATTCAAATCTACTATAGAGGATAGATAACAATTTATAGCCACTCAATTGGATCATGTTAAGGGGCTTAATTGGCAGTAAGAGAGACTATCCCTCGTGAGGTTTTCAGTTAAAGATTAACTATATTTAGGAACAATACTTCACCCTGCCACATGAGGGAGATCACACACACAAACACACACATCCAACAGGCAAAGTGCATGCTTCTAAATCCTGTTATTATTCTCATAAAACTAACTTTTGAATAACCTTTAAGTGAAACAAAATCTATTTTAAACATGAATTATTATAAACATTATAAACAAGGTGTTGAACAGTACCGGCAGTATGCATGTGATGAATTGCTCTTACAGATGGAATAATTAGGTCTGCACTCAATGTCAATAAAAGTGGTGGTTGTATTTGAAAGGTGTCGCTAATAATCAAGATTAAATTGAGTTGAACTCGGGGGAATGGGACTTTGAAGCTGCACAGCAAAAGTTACAGCAAAGACAAAAGCTGATAATAGTTGAGGAAATTATGTCAAAGCAAAAGCCACCATGTCCAATGTAGTGTTACGGCAGAAGGCAGAGGTTAACCGCAGCTCTTACCATGATAATTTTAAAAGCTCAAAAGGCTGCGTGAGGTTAAATGGGTAAAACTTTTACGAGAGAGTAGGCCTAAGTCACCGTGAAGTTGCAGTTCCAGAACCGGATTGAATACATTTAAGCCCCCAAGAAGAGGGCACACGTGCGTTACACCGGTGCACATGTGGGTTAAATTGCAATATCGTGCCGTGGTGTTTACCTTAAAGCAGTGCGTCTTCTGCTCGCCGTCCCAGATAGTGCGGGGCAGGGGGAACTTCTTGCGGATCCGGTACTTCTCCACTGGACCGAGGGGCCGGCCCCGGAGCCTCTCCGCCTCCCGATAGTGCGCATCCAGCCACAGGTCCTGCAGCTTGGCGTGCGACTCTCGCGTAAAGCGGTGGCTCTGCAGGATCTGGTACAGACCCTCGAAGTTTCCCCCGTGGAAAGCGACCAGCGCTCTGGCTCGCATCACGGACTCGTGTCGGTTCAGCGCCTCCCCGGCAGAGCCTGGGACTGCGGCCGGCAGTGACCAGAGGAACCGACCGAGGCGCTCGATGTCCCCGGTCTCCTCTAAGTTCTCGCACACTCGGGCGACCTGGTCCGGGGTGAACATCGGAAGTGGGAACATCTCGGTTAGCTGTCTCGCAGTAGTTTACCGAAGAAGCTTTGAAATGTTCCAAAACGTATCCAACCGCGCGTAAAGCTCCGTGCGCTCTCTGCCTCCTTTCCTGAGATGATGGCAAGTATTGACACTTGCAGCTTCTATCTGCAGCCTGTCTTATGCAACCGAGTCTCTCCTGGCATTTGGGCAAATGTCTCAGAGAAGCTGGTGCGCAAAGGTGGTGTTGGCGCCTCCAGGTTTCCAGAGTAGAGCCAAATAAAGAAAGAGGACAAGGAGTCAACCTGTATTTATAGCTAGATACAATTAGCATCTCTGTAGTTGTTTTGAGAAGGATTATACATCCCGGCCATTAGCCTCTTAGTGGGGGGTAGTGTGTACAGAGGTGACTGGCTGATCAGCTTGTTTGGCTTAGCCTTAGGATACATTGACTGCCAGGATGACTGCAGTGAGCAAACAAGCGGGGATAGGTTATTTGATAGGACGGATCTGGTAGAGATGGAGGCTGGCCCCAGGAGGTGATGACGAGGGGAGAAATAATGCAGAGTGAGAGGCTTTTGACAGCTGGAAAAACAGAAGAATATAAGCAATAGGGCAAAAAAAATGGGTGATTTAGATATTATAAATGATTAAATCCAGGGGGAAAAAGGGCGATTTTTTTTTGAATGGTTATTTTTTTACCACCAGCCACTCAATAGAGTATAATTGTTTTTGTGCTGATGATGCAAATCCACTTGCCTTTGGCTCATTTTACCAGCACAAATTATTAAATTGCGGTGCCCAGGGCCATGAAAATTGGTATTATCGGTCTTGATTAACTGAGAGGACACGCTGGGACACAAAGCTGTAGCGATCCCCGACCAGCTAATACCCATGTAATTAAAACAGACATGGTTGCACCTCTAGTTTACCCTCAGTGACCCCTTGCCAGGCCAAGACGTAATGAAAACGCCCCAAGACATCGATGCATGCCTCAGTCCTTCTGACCTCTGGCTCATTAATCAGTCTTAGGATCATTTTTCTTATTATTCATGTTAGGGCTCTACTGTAAGCATCTGTCAACTACAATACAAACACGTTACACTTCATTTGCACATCATAGCTCGGAGGAAAAAAATGATTTATGACAGTGCAGCAGAGCTTGAATAAAGATTATTAGCTTATTAATATTAAATTAGCCTCCCATAGGCTGCTGAAGGCAGACAGGGATTAGCCCCCGCAGTGAATATGAGGCTGTGCATGAAGGTTGCAGTCAGGTCAAGGATCATCTGGTTTAAAATGAGGTGAAGTGGCTTTAAACCTCTAAATGACCACAAATCTGTCTCAAATACAGATATGAGCCTGCCAGACACTGAGCCAGTTTGTGTATGAAAGAAAGATTAGAAATAATCCCTCCAACAAAAACAACACTAGACTGTCATTTTATTTGGCAGCCATAGAGTATGCTTTAAACTGTTATTAATGTATGGTAGAAGCAAATGATCCTCAACTTAAATTAAATTAATGGGTTGAATTGGAAAATAACCTTTGAACTGTAAGAAATCTGATAGAAGACAAGTTGGATAGATTTTATATAAACGTTAGGAGTCACCTTAAGACCTTTTCTCACTCGCCGCTGTAAATATGTACTTGTTTTCCTCTCAATGGATATAAAACCTGAGCATTAAAACCTATGCATTTTCCTCAAAATGGTTTTAATTTCGATTTTTTTTTGTTTGCAATTAAGACATTTTGTCAACCGTCAAACAGTTTTAGAAAAGACCCTCAAGAGTTACTAATAGGATGATTTATATAGAAGTTGCACGAGAATCTGTGTCTATAGTGTCATTTCTTGTAAAGGGATATAACTCATACTATTTCAAATAGACGTATCTCTTTTGTAAAATACTTTTGCTCATTATTAACCCAATTATTTTTCAATGTTATCTGATAAACAGTATCTACTACAACACCCAAATATATTACATCTGCAGTAATATAAAAAGAGAAGAGCTGGTGCTTCTCACACCTGAGCAGCTGAAATGTAGATGTCCTAAATAAACGACTTTAAGCGATAAATCAAATGAATCACACAAGTTAAATTTAGCCACGACAGTTTAGACTATACAAGGGGTGTGGAATTACTTTACGAGCAGCAGGCCATCATTTGATACCTGTTGCATCCTAAACACCTAATACAACGTGTGTGTGTGTGTGTGTGTGTGTGTGTGTGTGTGTGTGTGTGTGTGTGTGTGTGTGTGTGTGTGTGTGTGTGTGTGTGTGTGTGTGTGTGTGTGTGTGTGTGTGTGTGTGTCACACTCTTGGGCACAGAAGGGGAGAAATGAGCTCAGTGAAGATCATGCTCACAGTTAATCGGACCTCTCGAGTTTCAGACACTTTGGCCACTGACCACCACACACACACACACACACACACACACACACACACACACACACACACACACACACACACACACACACACACACACACACACACACACACACACACACACACACACCTTCATTGCAAGGATTCCCCCCGGTCCCAATCTGTTTAAATCTTTGAGAGCAGACTGAACCGAAATCAGCTTAAGCTCTCCCAAGGCGTTGTGGAACAGGATGAATGATAAGATGGGTGATGGGATGACCAGATTAAGTGTTTGAATAAGGATGGGGGGGGGGGTATATATAATATACTGCAGTGTACTATATGTGTAGAGTGTGAAATGTGTACCAACAGTTGTTATTAGTCAGGTGTCATGGATGCATCCATTACAGTATCAAAAGGGAAATTTAAAAACACTGTATCTCTGCATACGTTCCTGCTCCTGTTTCTGACATGAGGTGACGTGTTTGTGTCTCTCGCTGTATCCTAACTCAGGTGGAGATTCGCACACCTCAGATCTGAAGGCCAGCCTGAGCTGACGCCTTCACCCCATATTGGACGATGCTCCTCATCCACTTACGAGGTAAAAGGCTTTCCATGTTTACCTCCCCGAAGTTGACCTCAAATTGTCCCAGTGAATCGAAATATCCGCCTTTTAATTGAAGATGAAACAAACAAACAACTCTAAATGTGTTGGCTTCAGCCTGCTCTTCTCTTTATACATTTAATGTTTTAGTAAGCGTCCCTTCACTCCTAGGAATCACATGGTAAATACATATGAGACATTTACAGGAATCCATCAATGCACCCAATGGATCTCTAGACACTGAATATTCAGCCTTCTCTCACTGGTTTAGTAGGAGCTTTGGACCCTAGGTAAATTCTTTCAGCCCGTTATGACATATATAGTGTCCAATGGAGGATCGGTCATCTGAATTGGGACACTCCCAACCTGCGTCAGGTGTGATAAATACATACTGGTGTCGTTTATGGCTCCTGATTAACTACATCATGTGTCTCTTAAGGTTTAATGACATCTTTATTGGAACAAACTTCCTGTTTCACTAAACAATTAATGCTGCTTTTGGGACTTTTTTAACTTTGGTAGAAATAAACTTTTGGTTTTCGTGGAATTTCAGTTTTTTGATCACTACGTTTTAGTTTTCGAACCAACTGGAAAATATGGTGTCTTTCTTTGCAACCACAAATGATTTACACACACACACACACACACACACACACACACACACACACACACACACACACACACACACACACACACACACACACACACACACTCTCTCTCTGCCTCATTGGCTGGACCTAAAGATGGTGGAACCCCACTTGGCATAATTAATTAGAGGCTTAAACAGAAGCTCCCTGCTTAAAAAATGACCTGTTGATTTTGCCAACAGGCAAAGCGGGGGGCATGCATTTTTTGTGTGTGTGTGTGTGTGTGTGTGTGTGTGTGTGTGTGTGTGTGTGTGTGTGTGTGTGTGTGTGTGTGTGTGTGTGTGTGTGTGTGTGTGTGTGTGTGTGTGTGTGTGTGTGTGTGTGTGTGTGTGTGTGTGTGTGGAATGGGTGGGTATTACCTTGCTGTATAAATCCACACCAAGCACAATTAACAAGCAATTGGGAGGACAAGTAATTAGTATTATCTGCTTATCACCGTCGACCCCTATTCTAAGGAAAATGGGTTGAAAAACACACAATGAGACCCCCACACACACACACACACACTAATTCCCTCCAGGCAAATGTGTAAGGGCTAATTACAAGCTCATTTGCAACTCTAAAGCAGTATCCTCTCAGACAGGTCTATCCCCCCCCCCCCCCCCCTGTCCTCAGCAGAGTGTTAGCTTTACCTCTCAGCCCACGCCGGGGAACTCGTCAAACTAACGACAGAAATTGCCTCCCCGCCTATCACTGAGGGGTGAGAGGAGGGGAGAGAGGGAGGTATATCTCTTGGTTCAATAGACACAGGTGACGTAAAGTAAGTTTAGCAAATACTGAGAGGGGGGGGGTTCATTAAAATTAGATGTCTTTGAATATAACGGGAATATAACTTCAGGAAAACCAACACATTTTGCCGGAGCGATTATCTCAAAAGGGGGCTACAATCCAAAGCTTAAGAGCATGTGAAACCTCTATTTTATTTGTAATTTCTAGAATAGTATTAACTGAAACCCAGGGCTGCAACTACAATCATTTTCATTACCAACTTCTGAATCTTCCAGAACATAGTGAGACACTTTCAAGATAATCCGTCGGCCAAATTGAAATGTTCTGTTTCAGTTTTTTTCTTTAAATCGTCACATTTTACTGATATTGTTTTCTCTTTTTTTGTCCAAAAAATAACAAATATTATTCTATCTGATGGATTGTCTGTAATGAATCTGCTTGTATATGTATAGTATCTCAATTTGTATGATGTACTTATCAATCCATGCAGGATTCCTTCAGAAAATCGGATATCTTTAAAGAGAAGTAGATCAGGTAATAATTAAGATGAGTCAAGCATACAGAGGTCAACTTCCACCATCCATAGAAGATGTGCTGAAGTCCCATATGATAAGTCATGTGACTTCACTCCCTTATGCAGTGTTGTGTCACTGCGCCAGCTTCTGTGACATTATAGCGTTTCCGGGGGATATCCCCTCTGCGTAAATTAATAAGTCTCTCAGATCAACAAGCTGCTTCACACCAGCAGGTGTGAAGTGAAAGCTGTCTGCAGATTATTTGTGTAATTAGAAGATCCTTCCAGGTATCGTGAGCTATCAGATGGAGTTGTTGTTCCCTCCGGTAAAATGAGCCTCCTTCAGACAGTATCATGTTTGCTGTTTGAAGATCAGCTTACCACAGGCTCACAGTTAGCTGGAAAACGCTCATTTAAGGTTTAAAGAATAGCCCGGCAAATAACTGGTCGCACTGGATCTGGCTTACAGTAGATTATGGAACAAAATGGGACCTTTTTTTAATTTTAGGATAGAAAACCATATCAAAATATCATATCAAGGCGGGAAATTACTGACATGTTTTGACCCCTAACAAGTTATCTTATGTTAGATTTTTAAATGTATTATCCTCTGAAACTGCACTTTTTCTAATTGCAAATCAAAGTTTTTATTTAAAAAAAGAATTTAACATTAAAATTAAAAACCCTGTTTGATATCTGAGATGTGTATATCATTATCTGCATTTTCAGTGGTTTCAGCTGCTCCTAGGGTTATATTAAATGCATGATTCAGTAATGCTTTGATGGCAAACTAGTTTGGAATACAATTCTAGATAATATAAGTGTCATATTTAAAGTAAGGGGCTTTTTTTGGTCTCCTGCTCTGATAAAAAAAGGCTTGATTTGTAGTATTTTTTTCAGACAAATGAAGAAAAACTGTGTTAATATTAATGTTTCCTCAAATTCCAGTAAACCCTGTCATGCTTCGTCATAAACCCTCCTCTGCTTCCCTCCATCATCACATGTAACAGGTGTTGCTAGAGTTGTTTAGGAATCCTGAAGGATTTGAGGTGGGACTTATTCTAACCTAATACTATAATGCTCATTAATTCCTGCTTTGGTGTCTTACGTCCCCCTGATCCTCTGCTCGGTGCTGCCCGGCCACGCCTCAGTGTCAGGAGGGAAGGAGGATTTGTCTTTTGGAGGGGAAATTGTTTGGGAAGGCCGGAGCTTTGATTGTAAGATAAGGGAACAGTGGTGTGTTGAGGGGTGTGTGTGTCCCTGAGTAGCTTGTTTTGCAAGGATTTGGGGCAAATTGTGTCAGAAACAGAAGTTATTTTAGTAAGGACGGGGAAGACAAGTCAGATGGGTCATGTCGGGAGACAAATAAAAACCGAGCCTGTTTGTGACCTTTCTGTTATTAGGGGGTGGGCTAATAGAGAGAGGTTTTCTATAGGCTCATGTTTTAAAAATGGGGGATAAATCCCCCTGTCAACATGTGCACGATGAGCTGCACCCGATAATGAGATGAGGGTCTTTCAAACAGGACACAGCGCTGTGGTCTTATTTAGTTTCGTAAAGTATTTAACACATCCCCTCCTCACACTTTGATAATGCATGTAAGACAAATATATTGAACAATTACTCTTATTAAATCTGAACTCGAGGGGACAGCTGGGATTGCTGGGGAGGGTCGATTGGGTGGGATTGGGAGGGATGGGCAAGGGAAATTGGAATTCAGCTGGACATTGCAGCCATTTTATGTTTGTGTGCATTTATGACCAATGTGTGCTGCTAACAAAGTGCAATATAACTTGAAAATTCAAATAGCAATTGTTAAAGATAATGAGTAATGATTTCTACCCTTTATTGGCAGTAAAGGACTGTGTTTTGAGACGTGTCTTCATAGTTTCTTCTGCGATAATGAAAACAGTTTCTCTCTCACATCTTACATTCCTCTGATTTATGTCTGGATGTAATCTTTCTAATGACAATGGTAAAGGTATGACGATGAATTCCTCTACATTCTACATGCTAATTCCTAAATGTTAGTAATTGTTTTCCTGCAGACGGGAAATCGTTTTCATAGCATATTGTTTTTACAGTTACGTAAAACCAGCTTTTAAGACTTTTTTTGTTTAATGTTTTGCATCTGTATAAGCTTCCTCATTTACTATGTGCTTCCTATTCTGAGACACTGAAGAATTGAATTAAGTATAAATCAATTTGTTGCCTTTCCAGCACTAGAAACATACTGGAAACAGACTTAGAATGAGTTTGTCGTGTGTATATAACACAGTAGTTTTATTTGTACTTATCTTCCCAACTGCAAGATAAGGCACACTCTGACGCGATGACAGCCAGGAACTTCCCAAAACAGAAGTGAAAACCAAAAGTCACCCTCCCTTTGGCTTATATTGATGTTGATCCTTTGCTAGGAGGGCTCAACAAAAATGTAATCTGTCATATAAATCCCACTCAATAAAGCAGATGGAATACAGGAGATTAACTACAGTATATCAGCTGGAGTGTGTATTCACCCAGGCTGCTCCATGTCCCAACAGCTTCTTTATCGTCAAACTTGCCGATTTTAAATGGAAGATGTGTCCGTAACGGGGTCTGTAGCGGGGCCTAATGATATCACTGAAGTTCTTTGGGGAGTTTTGGAGGCGTTGTTGTCAAACATTGTATGAAAGCTTTCAGTATCTGTTATGACATGCGATCAATCAATACAGGCAGAGCTAATTCCTGTAAATGTGTGTCTGCGTGTGTGACGGGGTTGAGAACACATGTTTCCCTGCCACACTTGGTGGTGTACGGACAGTTTCTGCTCATATGAAAAAATGACGAGAGTTAACAAGGACTCACCTGTGTGTATTTTCTTTTGTACACGTCTTATGTGTGTTTTCCCGCTGTGTTCCTGTGACAGCAGGGGCGGCGGGCTAAGCGCTTGGTGAGAAGGATTACTTATATCTGATGGGCCTCCTTTTGTTTCCCACGGGCAGTGTCACGTCTCACTACTTCTGTCCTCCAGCCCGGATAGTCTGGCTTTAGCGGGATACATTTAAAACGCAGGCCGCCTGGCCAGCCCAGAACCCCAGGTGTAGAGGCAGAGTGATACGCTCTGCCTGAGAGGCTTTCTTCAGTGAGCAGACCGGTTCACTTCCTCCAAAGCTGCCACTGATGGCGGTTCGGTTAAGGCTCATCACCTGGTCCCAATATTTCACGTTCAAATGTGTCTTTGAGGTCACCTTCGCGTTATTAACATGGAACGTAGCATGGAGAAGAAGGGGAGGTTATACAGCAAGGTGTACCTCAACTAACCATTGTTTCATTTGATTAATCTGCCATTTAGTTCCTAGAATGATAGATTAATCAGTTGTAAAATATTAACAGTATGTCCATCCAAGTTGCAATTAAAATTCCAAGTCCATGTCCTAAAGAAAATACTTGTCAGTCTCAAACCAGATATTAACTTTAATATTATATCAAACTGAGAAAATGTTCCTTTTCTAGATGCTGAAAACCCAATATTTTGCATTAAAATCCCTTAATTATTATCTATCAAAGTACACTGTTGCCCATAAAGTTAGAATAATATAGTCTTCAGACACATTCCTCTTTTTATTCCTATTTACACACACAATCATTTTATGAGACGAGGTACACCATATTTTATTCCAACTTTATGGGCAACAGTGTAGTTGCCACTTAGTTTTCAGTCGATCAAATATTAGCAGACTAATTGTAGCAGCTCTTTTAGACAGAAGCTTTGCCACAACAATAGAGCCAGAACAATCTGATAATAATTTGACATTTCTAGTAATTTTCCATGTTGAAATGCCAACATGGAAAGGTTCCAGCAGCTCAGATGTGAGGTTTTGCTTCTGGCTCTGTTTAATATCATTATAAATTCAACATCAAGACGTTTGGGAATGTCAAACCAGGCACACATTGCAGTTCTAACTACTTTAAAGTGATTTCATTCATAGGAAAAGCGCAGAGAGGATGAAGACTTTAGTACATTAGTAATAAGCTTCGGTTTTGGATAGTAGGCTGGGACAATTGAATAATCAAGATCCTGGAATGTACCAAATAACGATGGGCATAAATAGATCATGCAAATCAATTCATTTTTAACTGCTTCCCTAAGTCGATCATAACCATGCAAACCTGTCCTAGCCCTCTGTCAGAAAGTGTCTTAAAATAGGTTCACATTAGTTTCAGCCTGCATGGAATCATAGTTTAGGAAGCAGCAGTAACGTGTTAGTGCACTTATTTCTGGGTCTTAAAAATCCACCCAATTAAGTAAGTGTTATCAATTGGTAAGTCAGTCCGTTCTCTTATAAACTACACTCTAAATCCCCTTTGAGACACTCCAGTTAACAAACATTCATTCAGCGGTTGTAAAGATCTCTTCAACCATTCCTCTAAAACCATTTGGCCTAATCACTTGCAAATCCTTCCAGTCAAGTGGCTCATTAGAAGAAACCAGCGATGTTAAGCTGAGTGGCGTAAACATCCTCTATAGAGCTCTTCTATTCAGACTGCGGTTAACATGCTACAGTGGACAGACAGCCCGCTCGTTTGAACCCGGGTCACTTTGAGAATTCCTTTCATCGGCATGGGTCATCGACTCCTTCTCCCTCACCCGTCCGCTGACCTAGAAGGGCTTGTATGTTGACAACGCCTGCATGTTGACCCCTTGCCTTCAGCCTGCCTCTCGAGGAACCTCCCCCTCCAGCGCCCGCTCATCTCGCCCTCCAGCTGGTTCCCTGCACCGTCCAGAAGCCGTGGAGCTCTCCCGGCTAATCTAGATTGCGGGAGGCCTCCCTCCTGCCAGCCGACACAAGAGAGGGCAGCCCTAATTGCTTATGTCGTAAAGCTCTCTGACCCAGATAAGCCCGCACTCCCCAAAGCTGTCGATATAACCCCACTTTACCTCACCAAACCTGCCTCTCCTGATCCACACAAGCCGCTCCCCCTCCTTACATTTCTGCACCTTCTGCCACATTATTAACACCCAGGAAAGGGGGATGACCAGGGGGCGGTGGAAATGAACACCATGGGTTGACCAAACATGAGTAGTAATTTACAGACAGATTTTCTTAAAGAGTTTCAGGAAATAACTAGTTTATAAATAAACCTTTTAGAACATAAGTCCTAGTTCTGCCCAAATACCACATCATAGCGATATTTAACAGTTGACCATTGATGCTTTTAGAAACAATTACACTGAACAATGAGAAATTATGATTAACCGTTAGTAATGTGGATTTAATGAATAAGCGGGTAAAATAAATAAAAGGGCATGTCTGAAAGAGTCGGGTAAGTTACATCATGCCGCCCTAAAAACCAGGAAAAGACAACAATCTAAGAAGATATCTAGTGTCATAGCCGGGTGTCTTCCCCAAAAATGTCTCATAATTGCTCCGCACTTTTAAGTAAGAGCACATGTCTAAAGAGAAAGGGATGATTACTTGACCCAAAAGTAGAAACTACCAGATATTTAGAAATAAGTAACGTTGCTGCCTTTATAACCAGGTAAAGACAACACCTCAGATATTAGGGTCTCCAAAGTCGAATAAGATATCTAGCCTGTTATCCTGATATTATCGGATCTCAAACCAAATAAAGGATGAATAAGACGCATTAATTATCTTTAATTATCGTGTCAGTACGTTGAGAGAAACGCATGATTACTTTGAACCAAAAGTGAAAAATACCAGATATTTAGAAATAAATGACATAACCTTTTGTAATGCTGCCTTTAAAACCAGGAAAAGACAACCCTTACAAGATGTCTAGCATCATATCTAATTGATATCATTTCAATATATTCCCCAATCTGTCAAACCAATTGTAGGATGAATAATGCATGAATATTCTTCCCTGAAAATGTTTAAAAAAGGACTAAGTCTGGTGCGGTAAGAGCACCTGTCGGAAGAGACAAAAGTGAAAAGTACCAGATTTTTGGGAACGATGGTGTATGATGTTTATGCTTGTGCTCCATGAAAGCCCGTTTAAAGCCGAAGCATGGCGTTGCGTGTGAATAGATGGCGCAGGCCTGGCTCACGATTGAGCCGGTTAATGCAAGATTAGCCAGGAAACACCACCGAGCCTCGGACGATTGTCAAGCGCCGAATGTCACACGTGCTCTACTTTACCAACAGATGGCTGGATCACTGATCAACACTTGGGACGACACTTAAGCTCTGCAAACACAGATATTTAGATATGATTTATCTTTCATGTCCACTTTCTTATAAGGACATATATCAATATATGTGATATAATGAAACATATTAGCTGGCTACTCAAGCTTTGTTGCTCTTTGGGTACCATTACAGGATATCAAGCCTTACTGAGAAGTCCTTAAAGTCCACTTTAAAAGCGATCCTAATTTTTAAATAGGAGCTTTTAATTGGATGCCGGCCTGACTCGCCCTGTAATCACCCATCACACGCTATAGGTGCAGGGATGCCTTTAAACCCCCATCTTAAGCCATGTTACACCACAGGTTTATGTCAACTGTGTCAAGTACTTGGTGAGCGATACACCTACTGATATCTTGTAGTTTTTCTGGCTGTGACAAAACTGCAAAACCCTCCACAAACTCTGTTCAAATTAGGGACATCTGCAGTATTGTGTTTGTAAGTCCAGTTCTTGACATGGAGCGTTATTTCTCGGCCTCTCTTACGCTTCTTCAACGCTTATTTAAATGATACTTCCTGAAACACTGTTGACATAACTTGTCACTCCAAATCCCTCTGGTGAACGTAATTGATTGGATTTGCGCATTTCCAAGTGCTCAGAGAGCTTTCAGCTCACTAAGGATGTTGTTCATAAGTTGTACACAGCATCTTGTGTAATATTTAAAAGCAAAATAAGTGACAGTTGCAACAACTCAGGCATTATATTTGTTTTATCACGAAAAAAAAACAGTTTGCACGTGACATCACAAATAATCTTCAAATTAATAAACGTAAAAATTGTTGCATGCACAACATCTTCTCGCACCAAACACAAATTTGTGCTACAGTTTTCCTGCTGGGGTCGTTTAAAGTCCGGTTGAAGGAAAACATTTGACAATAAATATATCATAAACACTGGAGGAAAAACCTATTTAAATCAACAATAACAACGTAACACTTAGAGTAACCAAACAGCAATGAATACGCATACCTTCCAGATATTTTGTATATGAAAATAGTGGTAGTCAATAATACGACAGATTAAGATCAATAACTTAACGTCCTTTAGTGGTGATGAGATGAACACAGACTGCTTTTGTTTGAGGTTTACATTTTGATTGTGCAGTATTTTTATCCATGCTACATTTCCACCTCATATACTTCAGGAGAAAACCCCAAACTCTAGATACTCTAAGCGACTACCAGCGTCAGATCTTCTTTGTTCATAGTACAGTAGTTTTCCACAGTGTTGGCGAAATCATACAATGTTCTGTGTAAAGTTTCCCAGTGCTTTGTTGTCCTCGTGACTTCAGACAGTTTGTGGCAAGATAGTTGAGACACGGAGCAAATGTGTTGCGTAATCCGTGCTGCTCACTCATACTATACAGTACACACTGCAAGACTGCACCTAATACTGTAGTGACTGTTGCCCTCTGGTGGTCTGACCACAACATTTGAAAGAAACAAACTGTTTAAACTGAATATAAAGTGATGCATTAGTGTAAGAAACTGGGTTTGTAGTTAACCTCATTATCAGACTGCAATGCCATTCTGTGTCAATCAATTATTGATATTCAGTAGCCGAAAATATCTTTAAAAAGATTATGTTCTTAACCCTTTGCCATTTTAGCTTTATGTTACAGTACATAACCTGAAATACATAACCCTATTGTTTCATAGGATATCACTAAGTATACGTAGAGATTTTCTTTGTATCTGGACAAGCTCAAAAATGTTCTGAAATAGAAAGTGCACCGCTTATTCGTTTACATTTTGGACTTTGATTCAAAAAAGTTGTTGCCAGTTTTTCGGTCTTATTTGATCACTTCTTACTTTCAGTCCCAACTAGCAGAAATGTGTTGATATAAACCCAAGAGTTGCCGTCTTCACAAGAATTGAAAGAAACACTGGATCGTTTAGGGGAGAGAGAGCCTGACTTGAAAAGGAACAACGTACGTCCATTATTTCATTCGAGACTGATTTCATTAGAGAAGCAGGATCAGCAGCGTCGGCTGGAGGAGGGGTATTTTGTTTTCAGGCCCTCTTTGAAGCTGCGAAACAGAACTCGGTTGCGTTTGTTCTCCTCGTCCTTCTTGGCGTGAAACTCCCCCTGGATCTTGAATCCCCGGTGCACCAAGAAGGCTGAGCTCAGCACCGAGAATTTGTATCCAGCGACGTGGAGCTCGCAGGCCTGGGGGAGGGAAAGAAAGACAGGGTGAGCAGACAGACAGACATGGAAGTGGGAAGTGATGAGAGGGAAAAGAGAGGAGACAGGACAGATTGTGAGATGGACAGAGGAGGAGAGAAGAAAGGTAACAGCAAGGACAGACTGGAAACAAGGAGGAAGAGCTGGAATATGGAAATGAGATGTCTAGAAGTGAGGTCAAAGAGAATAATGAATAGTATGACTTAAAAAAACTCCTTTCAGAGCCACAGAACAGGATATGACAGTTTTACAGGCTGAGTAATACTCTAATAACTCAAATGGATTAAGTGTGTATATTTTCTTAGTGTTCAGTGGTAGTAAAGTCAATACTTTTAGATTGTGGCCAGTCGGTTTGACACAAAGGAAGAATCAAAAATCCCTGAGAAAAGAAGATGTGTACTGAGGAGTAAAAAATGCATCATCTCGCCACTTTGGTCAAACTTTTCTTGCAAATAAATCTTGCAGTGGATTGCATCAGGACTGTGCGTGAATAAAAATGCACTCAATTATACTCTTAGTCACAGAGAGAGACTGAATGCACTATGCTGATGAAATTCTATATTCTCCTATTGTGAACTTACCTTATTGTTTGAAAGTATAACAGGTCTTTCTAATGCTTTGTTGGTTGTAAAAGAGACAATACAATGCTGTTGATTTTGTAATTAAATATCTGCTCAGAGCGCTCTTCCTTCCCCTATGCACATGAGTACGTGGTGTGCGTTAAACTATATACAAAGTGCACAAAAACAGTCCAATTACATTGTTTTTCACAGTGAATTCACAGTGTTTACCAGATAGTATTTGGACTTTGAGGATTTAAAGGTCAATAGTTGAAATTGTGCAAACCTGGCTGATTCGATTGAAGCCATATTGCTTGAAGTTCTCGTCATAGAGGGGCACGGTGCGGGGCCCGATGTAGAAAGGCTCCCAGGGGTCCACCCAGGTGAGCGTGTAGCCAACTTCCAGGGGGTTGGACCCTCTAACGTGGCTGTTGACCCACTGTGAGTAGTTGGTGGGGGCATGACAGCGAGAGCACAGCTCTTCATAAAACGGCCGGACCTCACCGACCTGGTAGAGCTGAACCAACTCTGCCTTGTTGCCGGGCATCTTCCGGGCGTGGCGGATCTCAAAGGCAGGCAACACAAACACCTCGTCACTCGCTGTGTCACGCCCCATGATCATGGCCTCAAACTGCTGGTGGAGGTCAGCGCTCGGCATCATGTCGATGTCAATGACCAGGATGTAGGAGGACTCTGTGCCACCACGGGCTACGTTACGCAGGAGGTTGTTTGGGTAGGAGACGTTTCCACTGATGGCATAGTTCTTGTATTTATCCCTGTGCGTCTCCAGTCTGGAAAACACAGATGCACAGTCCTCAAGCCCTGCAAAATGCTCACGGTCCTGCTCAGGGAAACTGGCCATCTCTCCCGAGAGGCACACCAAGTGGAAGTCCACCAGAGATTGAATCTGGGGGCAGAAGAAGCTGAGAGCATAGACCAGAGCTGTGGCAAACTTGACATCTTGCCCGTGTGCGAATATGGCCACAGAGAGAGGGTTGTGCCACCTTTCCACTAGAGACTCCAGGTGATGCAGGTTGTTGATGGTTGTGTGTGTGGCTAAAGCCAGGACATGGGAGCTGGGGTTGGATCCAGGTTTATGATTTGTGGTGAAATCACTTTTTATCAAGTTCTTGTACACCCGGTACTGACCACTGTTGTCGAAGATCCCTCCAGTAGACAGGGAGAACCTCAGACGCTCCTTCCGTGAGTTTTTTTCGGGGTGTCCATTCTTCTTGCCTCCGGAGCCTCCAAAGAGCTCAGAGTACCGGTACCGCTGCTGCTTACCGTGAAACTTGGATAAGAAGGACAGGTAAATGAGCTGCAGGAGCGCCACTATCAGCAGAGCACTCAGCACCACTTTGAAAACCGAGCATTTCTTGGACAGATGCATTCCAGAGAAACTGCAATCCGGAAAACTAGTGTGCACAAAGCTGCTCCAAACACCAGAGCAAACAGCTGTTTCCTTGAGCTATTTCTGTCCTAGCATTACCCACATTGCTATCACAATGCTAACAGTGCAACCTATCAGGGTGGAAATACAACGAATACTTGCACATTCTGCTGGTTACTGGCATAGCTGCTCCAGATATGTATACAGCTCTCGATAGCATGAAAATAAAACGACGTATCAAATCCAGTCTGCGTGATCTTCTTGCAACAAAACGGTTGTTACCATTCTGCTTTGACGCGACAGCGGCGCATGTAGATGCGTAATAACCGTAATGTCGGGAGGGAAAGCGCAACAGAATCTCGTCCTTCATCAAACTATAGTATATGCCTGGCTAGCTAGCTGTAGCTGTAGGAATAAAGACCTTATGTCACTATTTCGTTAATCTATTTGAAGGCTTACTTTGATAATAGTAAATGTGTGTTTTTCATGATTTATATCATCCATAAAAATTTCTGCGCATAGATTTGTAGATCCACAGACGAGGTGGCCGAGTGGTTAAGGCGATGGACTGCTAATCCATTGTGCTCTGCACGCGTGGGTTCGAATCCCATCCTCGTCGAAATTTATTTTCGTTTTCAGGGGTGTTCAAACTACGGCACTTGGTCCATTTTCAATTGTCCCGCAGCAAATTCTGAAAGTATAATGGAATATGGCCCAGACATGAAACATGTGCCTGTCTTATATGCACTTCATAAATATTTATGTTAGCAGATTTATACAGTAGTATTCATGTCAGCCCACTTAACAAATCTTAGTTGATAAAAAAAAAGCCCAATAACTTATTTACATTAGCTTGATAATCCCTTTTATTATATGCAATCTGAGGATTCTGTTTTGAGGGATGAGCTGTAAACAAAATAGCTGAAAGCCTATGGAGAGCTGTGATGTAGGCTCTTAAAGTGTATTCAAGCATCAAGCACAATACGGTTTTATAGTATAATATTATATTTCTATTACTCTTCAATATATTGAGGGCAAACATAGAGGGATAGTCATTTTGTTTGATGTTCTTTCGAAAAACCCCTTGCCAACAAAACCAGAAATGTAAATCGTCATTTCATCCGTGTTGCAGCAGTTACAGCAGAGATGACACGTTGTAAACAGTTGATTACATAAGGGTTTTCTGGCACATAGTAACAATGACTTAAGACAACACACAGAAAGCAC
The DNA here is from genome assembly GCF_036324505.1 of Eleginops maclovinus. NCBI lineage: Eukaryota > Metazoa > Chordata > Actinopteri > Perciformes > Eleginopidae > Eleginops > Eleginops maclovinus. The sequence continues at coordinate 9,121,366 of NC_086359.1, forward strand.
ATTTGTGACATTTTTTATTGACCATTAACAAAACCATTTTTGTCCTCACAACTACATTGACAGCGGTGACAGCGGAAACATCAGTTCCTTGGCGACATTTCCTCATTTTAGACAGAGTTCAGAAATTAATTCAACATAGCTCAAGCATGTGCTATAAACCAGATAGAATATTACAACTTTTAATGGGGTTTTACTAACGGGGCCTTATCATCCCGATTGTGGTGGTAGAACTGACTTATGGTCTCATCATAATGTCCTCTTTATTAACCTCTGCACAAAAACGTCACATTTATATGAAAACAAACCAGCATCTGTTCTTTGGACACGGCTTACGTGTGAAGACAGTTTTTCGAGTCACGTGTATTACAGTGAGAGGCTGAAAAAAGCTGACGTTCATTTTGATATATAATGACATGACTGCAGTATGTTGTTCATGCTCATAACATGTTGTCAAAATGCCTTCAGGGACCTGAACTGCGTTGGCAAGGAAGACTACTTGCAAAGCTCAACCTACTTTAGGGCCCTATGAAATCAGCTTTTTTTGTATGTTGCAAGTCCAAAGTCCTAAATTTAAATATAGTAAATGCGTATTTATATAAACAATTAGATTCCGCCCTCCTGTCTTGAATTTTCTAAGCATTTGAATTTTTAATTAGATCTAGATAGATTGATCCTTGAAATGATATATTAATAAGGAGGGATTACATTTTCCGTACTCTGATACAGTGAAGTATTTATTTGCTGATGCTAAATGACAGTAAAACTAAGAATTCAATTGTTTCATTTAGGCCACAATATTCCAGAAAAAGAAAGTCAGCTTCACTGAAAGGCAGATTCAAGACAAACATCCTACATTTGTATAAGCACTAACATTCACATGTGTAAGAACAACACTATGTATAGTGAGTCAGTGTCTGCTCCAAAGTACCTCAGTACCAAGTGCAGTATCTGGGCAGAAATGTAATCAAAATCAAGTGTGAGAAGATACATTTTATATTGTGTGACTCCAACCATATTTTCGGTACTGCAGAAATCATAAGGCCCTACGGTTACTCTCAATAATAACAAACTACGACACTAAAACGCCAGCTCCGCTTTTAGACCCGCCCTCCTTGTTGTCACTGGAAGATGCCGCCGACCCGCCCTGTGCCTCTGCTTCACCTTCTCCCACCAACCGGATGTTGTAGCGTTCCCTGTACTCTGTGAGGTCCCGCCCTTTCGTCTGCATCTGCGTGTTGATCGTCTCGATTAATTTGGAAATCTGTGGAGATAAATGAGGAGGAGATTTGGGATAAATGCAGCAATTGAAAGAAAAGTGATGACCTTTAAATTCATATACGGCACTAATGCAACTACAATGAAACACCATGGTGCGTTACAGTTGTTTCTGTTTCCAGGATAGTAAAAACATTTTGCTGCTGACATTAAGTATGAAGATAATCCTTTACCTGTTCTTTGTTAGACTCCAAGGCTGGTAGAACTTCTTTTACCGTCCTCTCCACCAACACTCCTCCTACAAGACGAAAGCATTTCCTCGAAGGATCCACTTCCTTCAGGGTTTCAATGACTAAGCTGGATGGAGGGGGAAAATGGAAACGTAAAAGTGATGTTAAAAACAAAAGCTGCACCTCAAAGATCCAATAAGCTGATGTGTGATTATCTGCTACCAACCTGTGCTCGTTGATATCCATCTCGAAATCTGCAGATTTAGAGGCCATACTGCGCTGCTCCTGACGCATCCTCTGAAATGTTGCCACCACCTGTCACACAGAAATACACCATCAGAAACAATACAGACTGTGCCATGTTATTACGTCTACAATTTAAGTCAGGTACTGCAGTGAAATCACATTTCCCGTAGTGATCATCAAATAAACATGTCAAATGTTTAGGGAGTAAATTACTTTGGACAACTTAAGATTTTTTCTACACTCCATCATGTTATATTTCTGATTTGTTTATTTTCTTTCACTGAGAAACACTATTCACCAGCAATCAACATCCAATAACAGATGCATGCTAATGCTAATGCAATTTTGCACTTTTTATGTTAAGTCTCATTTTCTTTTATTGAAGTGATCTTTTTCTGGTGGATAAGACAAATGAACTCACAGGATATATTGACTTGTTAATAAAATCTACGGTGAACGATTTCTTAATCTATATAGTCCACTTTGTCTATACGTTTCTGTCCCTTTAGTAGATTGGTGTATTAGAGAGTATTCGTATTTATTCTGTATGGTTTTATAGTATGTAGATAGGTCTGCTGTGATAAAAATAGCTCCAGTCCTCACATTGCCTGTCACTGAGAAACACTACTCACCACAGCAGTGTATGCTGTTAACAAATGGTATAAGGTATAAACACACATCAACTCTTTATAAATGTAGGCTCCTGGCTTCACTGTTTTTTGTGATGAGAAAGCATAATGCTTGCGATGGGGAAGCTAACGTTAGCATTGGCTAGCTGGAAGCCACGTTTTCGGCTTTAGGTACACCGAATTCAGCCACAGAAAGACTAAACCCGGTGTACCGACTGAAGCAGGCCGAGCTGGAGGTGACGGTACCTGCTCGGCTGACGGGCCGGACGGTTTTCCTGCGCCGCTGCCGCCGCTGGATTTGCTAACCGTGCTGCTACTGTTGGCTGCCATCTTGGAAGGGTGTTGAGAAGGACCCCGAGCAGAATGTATAGGCCTGCTTGTCCTGTGCCTGTGCGGAAACCCTTTTTTCCCCTTGAGTTTTGAGTATTCTTAACGTTGCAACACTGCCATCTGGCGTTAGGTAACAGCTGCAATTTTCAATATTTCAGATTTTCCTTTACCATTATCTGTCCTGTTTGCACTAATCTTTTCGGTTTTTGTCAATAATTTCCATGAAAAGGCTGAATATTTCCCTCTGATAGGGTGTGCAGTATGAAGAAACATGAAAGCAACATCTAAAAATCGATTAAAATAAATATTATACTCAATCCTGGCTGCAAATACTCTCCAGCAGATGGCGCTACTGTGCCTTAATGCTAGTTTCTATCCTTTAAAAACAAGGAAGAAGAAAGTAGCCCTGCTAATCCTTCCTGCTGAACACTAAACACACTGTGCTACTAACATGGACTAAACAGGGGAGGTGAAGCTCTGTCAGCGTCACTGGGACCAATGTTCACGGTCAGGTGCATTTTGGAAACATCTGCAAAGTATTTGACCTCTCTCCCAGCTCAGAGACAACTGATCAAGCTCCAAAACAGGTGAGTTTATTATTCTGACTAGGAATGTATTGTTGTGTGTCTCTCTAAACAAGGTTAAATTAGGATAGAGACTACAGTTGTATTGTGTTATGTTAATCTAAAAAGAGCATGAATAGATTTACAGTAATTGTTTCAGATATTGCATTTAAATGTACAAATATCCTAATACAATATTCCACTTTGAATATACAACATCATAACTATTGCAGTTAATGATCAACCATGGTTGTCTTGACATATTTGCCAGTGTTGCTGCTTTTGTGCACACAGTAACCACCTCTTCTCCCTGCAGGATGTCGACCTTACCTCGCCCGGTGGCTGCAGTGTGTCAGGTGACAGCCACTGCGGACAAAAAGGCTAACTTCTCCACCTGTAAACAGCTGGTGGAGGAGGCCAAAGAGCGAGGGGCCAGCATGGTCTTCCTCCCCGAGGGCTTCGACTATATCGGATCCAGCCGAGAGGAGACGCTGTCGCTGTCTGAGAGGCTGACAGGAGAGACAATCTCACAATATACTCAGCTGGCCAGGTACACAAACTGTCTTTAATCAGTGACATAGGTCCAATGTTCTGTTGTTGTTTGGGGGGGGAAAGATCAGTAAGCTGTTGGCTGAGAGCAGGATAACCTACTTATACACATGTATAGAATCTTGCATAGATTTGAGCTCCTTCAAAGCAAAGAAAAATGGTTTTACTTCCTGCTTCTTGCCTTTACTAATCTACTGTTGGCTTCATGAATGAGTAAAAAGATAGAGAGTTTATTTGCCGTCGTGTTTGGAGCTAGGGAAGCAGTGGGGTTCAGTATTATTATTTTATCACAATGAAAATATGTATTCTAAAGCATAGCAAGTATGTTGGTTACGTGTAGCCGTCAGCAGGCAGGTAGATGTGAAAAATAAGCACTTTATCAAGCATTCTTTATGTATTTTAACCTCTCCTTTTTTCAGGAAGTTGGAAGTGTGGCTGTCTCTTGGAGGATTTCATGAACAAGGACAAAACTGGGAGTCTGACAGACGAATCTACAACAGTCACATCATAATTAACGATAAAGGTACAGTCCGCTGAACAAGCTCTCTTTACAATCACACTCAGTTAAAAATTAATGGGTTTCCTCTTGATGATTCCTTTTGGTACACATACTGACATGTTGTCATTCCTCCCACAGGTGACATTATTTCAGTCTACAGGAAGTCCCATTTATTTGATGTGGAGCTGCCAGAAAAAGGAGTATCGCTCAAAGAAAGTGCCTTCACCATCCCTGGACCCTACCTCTTGTCTCCAGTCCAAACTCCCATCGGCAAGGTGTCCTTTATAACCCTCTCACAGAGTACAGCTGTAAATGCACAAACATCTTCATATTGGGGGACAGCAATTCTCAGAATTAACACAGAAGATACGTTCAGCCATAGAACATTATTTACATGAAATGTGGATATACTTAAAACCCACATACAGGATCTGCTGCAGAGTACTCTGTTTAGTTAAAGTTGATCAGAGGCAGTTCTGTGTACAGATGTGGGGACTGCTGAGGCTGAGCTGACATAAATAACAACATGTCATTTATCCTGTTTTACTGCTGGCTTCTTTGTCTTTTATAAGTGCATTTTGCAGCTCGGTAATCTTAATATTAAATGCTGGCCGATAGTACTATATCTACAAACAAGTTTAGACTCATTTTATTGTAAAGAAACAGCATTTTTCATCATTATCAGGAAATGTTTTTCAGTTTAGCTGTAAGTAATGAGCCCAGTCTGTGTTGAGTGTGTATGATACAGCTGTTGGCTTTTAAACATTGAGAAACAAATAAAGGAAACCTTTCTTTCCCCAATCATTTTTTTGTATCATTGAATTTCATGGAGGTACATTTCCGGTCATGTTTTGGATGCTGCATGTTCTCAGTCTTGGTTTTTAACTATTCTTATTTTGTTGCCACAGGTTGGCCTGGGCATCTGCTATGATCTGAGATTCCCCGAGTTATCGTTGGCTCTGCAAAGGCAAGGCGCTGATATTCTTACCTACCCATCAGCCTTCACTGTAGCCACAGGAGCTGCTCATTGGGAGGTGGGATGAGTCACAATACGACTGCAGGTGTTAGATTACTTGTGCTTGCAAAGACAGGATATCTATTGGATTCAAACCCAAGCAAAACACAAACATGATGTATTTTTCTCCAGATCTTACTCCGAGCACGAGCGATAGAGACTCAGTGTTACGTCCTGGCGGCGGCGCAGGTTGGTCAGCACCACGAGAAGCGCTCGTCGTACGGCCACGCCCTCGCCGTGGACCCCTGGGGTGAGGTGCTGGGCGACTGTGGAGGGGAGAAGCCAGGGGTGGTGCTGGTGGAGATCGACCTGGAGAAGGTCAGCAGCACCAGGAAAAACATGCCGGTCCAACAGCACCGCAGAGACACAGCCTTTTATCAAATTCTGAAATGACAAAGCTGACAGAAATTCAGTTTTAATACAAGAAACAAAATAAACAGGATGATTTCTTCCATTTTATATTTGTGTCTTCCAAGTGATTTGTGCTTTTACTGATTTAATACCAGAACATGTCATTCTGAGATAAAAGTATAAAATGTATTGGAGCTACTGATGGAGTTTAAGACTGCCATGTAGTCATCTTGTCTTCACTGCTGTAGATGATCTGATTTCCATTTGTAATGCTTGGTCAAAATCAAGAAGATCAGCTCGTACCAAACTAATCTGCAAGTGCTATTGCTCATAATGGTCTATAGATGACGCTGTTGGGTAGTAACAGTATCAGAAAAAGGAGGACATGGCTGTAAAAAAGTGAGAGGTTCCTGAAACACTCTGACCTGTGGTTCTGATTTGATATGTATAAATGTGTTTGCAACTTTCCTGTGAATTAATGAAATATTTTTGTGCTTAAAGATGATAAACCCAACGTCTGAACCTTTGCTTGGTTTATCGGTGTCTTGTTTCTTCTCCTTCTTTTGCTTGATGGTAGCACATCTCTGTCTGGGAGGGGCACATGGAGTATATCAGATAATGAGTAAAATAGTGAATGATGTTTAATCTCTCTTTTTTCATTGTATGTAATTTCTGTATTATGCCTTACACCACCCGTCACACTTAGACCCTTAATTTCTATTTACATATGAAGAAACAATGTTGGGGACCAAACGAATTCATTTTAAATTATGAATACACCCCACACGTATATAAATTATCCCCTGAAGTCTTGTTTGAGGTTGATCCTGGTCTTTTTATAAAACGTTTTGTCAAAATCCTATTTTTTATTTAACTTGAAAATATTAACCAACTTAATTTCTTACATTAAAAAAATGCAATACTCGTTTTTTTTTAGAAAGGGTCTTACATTTAAAGGGCATCATCTTTAGGGGCTAATAAAAATATTCAAACATGTAAATTGAAAAACCCGAAATCCCTTCATATTCAATAACAAAGAAATGCCTTACAGTAGAATAGTCACTGCACGCCTTATTGTTTAACGCCTTATTGTTTAATTCTTATTCAGATGAATTGATTGTTCTATGAAATATCACAGTGTTTTCTATTTCAGATTTTTTCTACAGTGTGATATTGGTAACTTTACACAATTTAAAGCTGTTCATTCCTTCTCTGTCAATGCCACTAAAAACCATTCGTCATGTGTCCTCACTGACTCCATTGTGTTTTATCCCGTTTGATTTGCACTGGATGAATTATTGATCACATTCTCTCCTCCCCGCCTGTTCTAACATCACACAGACTGTGGGGGGGTTTCTGCTGCTGCTGCTGCTGAAGGCTGGGAAACAGGAAGTGAACGTCACTGACACAGGAATGGGACTGAAAGAAGAAAACACCATGATGATGAGGAGAATGTCAAATCCACTCGTGTAGCAAACAAAAAAAAACCCGTCTCAACTGCAGGGAAAGAGGATGCGTTGTCGAGCTGGAATTGAGGCAACAGGAAGGTATGTCGCTTTTTCTCGGTTTATCAGCGGTAATGACGCTATGTGAATTTAAGAAAAGGAGCTCTGTGTGTGTGTGTTACCATCCGAGGCCATCCATCCATACTGATACCGCTGAGTGTGGATGTTAGCTCACTGTGTAGCTTGTGTGAATTCCTTGCAAATTCGCTTAATGATTATATTTAGTGGACAGGTTGACGCTTTTGCTGGTGTAAGGCCCTCGGCTGTTTGCTAAGGGACACTGAAGTTGCACTATCCATCGACTGCATGAAAACCGTCCCCTCTTCATGAGCTTATCTCCCGGTTATTCACCATGAAATGCAGATGTCACGTTAAAGCATGCACTGCTATCGGCTAAGCATTTCCTGAAATCATCCATGCTTTCCACCCAATCCCCTCAGTTAGCTGAATGTAGCGTGTAATTCAGTCTAAACGCTTCTTTAGAGAGTGAAAAGTTGGAGTTGATAACACGTACTGTTTTTTAGAGCCACACTTAGTCGGCTAATCTATTGGTCGACGATGAGAAAACTAATTGCTAGTTAATTATAGTGCACATAATTGTTAAAGTTAGGTTTCATGCAGAAGTGACACAAAATGCTTCTTAAATAGCCTCTGAAAGATAGAGATGACCTTCTTTCTGTTATTTATAATATTATACGCAATATGTTTTGGATTGTTGACTAACACACCATGTGACAAACTGAGATTGAATTTTGATGTAATGAAATGACAAGTTCTTGGTCAATTAAAGGTGAAAAACGCTAACATGCATGTTCCAGAGGCCTGGGTGATGTCGTATAAATGCTTATTTAGTCAAATCAAAAGTTTAAACCTCAAAGATGTTCATCTCAGTATTATTAAAAAAAACAGAGAAAGGAAGGAAACAAACTTTTTGGGAGTTTTTGCTTTTTGAATAACTTTGACAATGAATTAAAAACATGTATATTTGTTTCCTTCTTCTGGGAAAAAATGCAAATGAAAATAAAATACTATTTCAGTTGGAATAGGGTTAGTGACCATGATCAGTATTTACAATACGTCTGCTTTTTATTCCATTTTACTCAGCCCTCTAACTTTACATGTAGACAAGATATCCTTTTTGGCTCCATCCCTTTTTAAGATATTCAATTGATGATTAGCGGACTGCCCTCTCATTGCAGAGTCCTTCTCTCTCCAGCATCACAGCCAGGTCAAACCAAAGGCGCTGCTCCTCCTCATTAAATCTGCCATGGCTGTTGGTTTAATCAGCTCTCCTGATTGTGTTACGTCTGTCTGGAGTGTTGCCGTCATTTCGTTAAGCACGACCTTAGAGAGTTACATTCACAGCCAGACAGTCCAAACATCTGATTTAAGTGCTTACCTCCCCCGCCTCCTAGTGTTTTATCCTTCAGTTGTTCATCTCTACGTAGAAAGTCAGATTTCAGACGTCAGCAACTTTATCTTATATGAAAAAATTAGCCTGAAATGTACCTTTCCGTTACAAGATTTATTTTTAAAAGTTCTTACTGAATGGTTAATAAATCAACTGAAGCAAAATGAGGTTCCTTAATGAACATGGGGTCATTGTTCACCCCCTAAATTAGATATTTTCACCATTCTGTGAGATTTTAATCAGACTCCTTCTTAATAGGATGCATCCACTGCTCCCTCTAAGTGATATAATATTCTCAAACTGGTGTAGGCTGGATCAAATTGATAGCTGAGATAGCCTCATTGATAGCACACTCACACACACACACACACACACACACACACACACACACACACACACACACACACACACACACACACACACACACACACACACACACACAGGAGTTCTTGAATGGCTGCATTTTCTTTATAATTTCAAAGCAGGACAGAAAGAGCATGTATTATTCATCTTATAGAATTCATTTTGTCGGAGTTGGATCTTCCTTTATCTTCAATCCGGCCTGTCGAATGCTTTTTTTCACGCCATGTTTGACCTCAAGACGTAGAATTCACAGATATTTCATTTAGATTAGTTGCAGGTGACCATAATGCAAACTTTATGATTTGGAAAAAATAAAATATGATATATTAATTATGAGGTAAATCCACTTAAAGCTGTAAATACAACTTAAACATAATACACGCTTGTTGTTCTTTGTATTATTCTCTTTATTGACTTTAACAGCTAGCTAGTGCTGCATAATAAGATAAGATATACTTTATTGATCCCAATTTTGGACATTTTTTCATCACGGCATGTAAGAAAGGACGTAATGTGAGAATGAAAAAGAGCAGAAAAAAAACTGACATAAACTTGAAGATAAACAGAACTTAAAAGTAAAATGTATACATATTGAAGGTGCAAAATGTATATCTGAAGACTATCAAATACCCAAATTAAGGGCCAAATGACAGCTAACACACTTCAGTTGTTAAAGTTCTGTTGTTATTATTATTATTGTTATTGAGGAGTCCATGCTGCGTGATGGATGTTTAGGCCCTACCTACAGAGCGATCCATATATCGATCTGTGGAGGCCGTTTGAAGGATGTGTGTCAACTTATCTTCTCTGGAGGAGGTGTGAGCCGGTCGGTTAGGGAGGGAAAACTGCTGAGTCACTTCCCAGCAACAGTCGCCTGGGCAACACCTCCATAGTGACCAGCCAGAGGAAGATAACGGCCCTCGCTGCTCTAACTAAGTTGTGTAACATCAGCAGACCCTGCAGCGTTTTGTTCCGTTGATTGTGCTGTTGTTATCGACCTCCACACACACACACACACACACACACACACACACACACACTCCACCCACTCTTTAGATTATCCACAAACAGCTAAATTAAATCTGACACGTAGGATAGTAGCCCCTCAGTAAGCAACACACTGTCATGTCCCTGGCATAATTACTGTTTTGATCAGTGTTACAAAAGAGGAGAAACATGAACAATGTAGTGCGGGCTGTCGTAATTATAGCAATCGAATTTCGCCCCAGAGAGAAATACAACAGAAGATGAAACATAAAAACAAGAGGATCAGCTTGAGATGTTCAGCAGCGTCACTGATTATTTTATATGAGAACTGGCTGTTTTTAAAAAGATAATTTCACACTATTAACAAGTGTTTTATACACAATACTGCATGAATGTGCATCCCTGTGTGATCAAAGAGATGCATAGATTCCAATATAACTCAGAAATATAATTGACAGTATACAGAAACATCTTTCTGTGTGAAATGAAATTCAATCGTATGTTGATAATAAAACTTATAGAGGCTTTACTCAACCTTGCTCAAACCAGCTTTTAAACAACTAGAAGTGCTCCAGGTTACAGGTCTAAATCAAATCCAACTGAAAATAATATCCTTTTAAAAAGAAAGAAAGAAAGATGTACTTTTAGTTTATCAACCTTATCTAACTTTCCCAGAAGACACCTGTGAACGTATGTCCCCCCACATTCAAACATTATGCCTGTACATTTGCAAAGTATCGCATATATGAGACTGATTGTTTAGTTTCCATTTTAATCCCCCAAAAATTGTTGTTGCTCCGGGCCAAATCACGACAATTCTACAGTAAATCTAGAAGTGAAGGAGCAACAGAAACCGCATGACATGAGCTAAATGATCCAAGCCTCGAGATTGACTCTGCAAACAAGCTGAATTGAATTTCCTGAACACACTGATTCGATACAGCTCAATTGGAGGTCCCGTCTCGTGGTGAACGAGTGTGATTGTTGGCGCAGGGGAAGGTTTCCATTCCCTCTTTACCTCACATTATAGAGTTTGTGCCACGGAGGATTAGTGGTCTTTAGTTTCACTGATGGTGCTGCTGCAGAATATTCGTTAGAAGAGAGACAGGCGCTGTTGCAAGCCGTTTTTCGATATAAAATGCTTCTGAATTGACCGATAAATGCTCTGTTAAAATGTATTGATCAGTACTGCACAGTCAGAGATTGAATTTCTGCTCTTTTCGAGATACAGTCGAGCTTTTCTGCCTTTCATTTTCTGTTTTTCACATTGTATTCCATCTTCAACTTTGTCATTTTCTTGATTTTCTTTTCCACATTACCTTTGCGGAATGTCACATTTCAAACACCACAGCATAAAGGAAAATCAAAGTCAAATAGGAGGTGGGTTGCTATGGAGGGAGCTTAGAACTCTTATCAGGCCTCCTTAAGGGTTAGTGAAGATCAGTCTATCTACCAACTGAACTCTCCTTCTCCTCTCCTTAAGTACACTGTGACCCATCATGCATTGAGGCTAATATTCCAATGAATCTCCTCAGGTTATCTTCTAATTTTCAAGAGTCATTAGACTATCTGTTCTGGTGGGTTCACATCTGTCCCATTGGTGCTCTCATAACTGTGGTGTAGTTCCCCCCTCCTCCACAGGGAGGCGAAGGTGTCCCGCTGTGCTGCCCTGCTCTCTTTAGGCCAGCAGTTGTGTTATCATAATCATCCTCCTATTGTACTGAGGACATCCATGCGTCATTTTAATCCCTCCGTCTATAAATACACCACTTGGCTGTGTAGGGAACAGAACATTTGGAAATCGCTGCCAAATATCGTTACCTAAAGGAAATGCAAGAAACAAAATCAAAATAACATTTATATATAGATGAACAAGAAGATGAGTCTTATCCTTAGCTTTTGTAACTATAAAACCAAGTCAAACATGTACTTATCTTTGTGAACAATAGTCTCCATGTAAGTTGAATTGTTGGCTATCCTGTGGACAGGTTTCACAACTTACAATTATTCCAACACTCACGTTTTCTTTATAATCAATACCTTAAAAATAAGTTTGGGAATTTGTGTTGCATAAGGATATCGTGGTTATTTCATATGTGGGATATCAACTTGTATGTCTGCTTCAAGACTCTATTCCAGCTCATCCCTGTCATGCCTGGCCGTCTCTGACAGCCCACATTCATCTTGTAAATGTCCTGTTTCACCTCCATCTCATTCCCTTTTTGTTTTACTTAATCTTCCATCACTGTGCGCTCCAGCGGTTACACTATTCCTGTCAGACTGTCTCTGATCCCTCAAGGTTATCTGCACCTTAGAAAAGGTAGAAAAACCATTCACAGAAAGATGGAAGAAGGTCCAAATTGTCTGTGTAGTATATGGAAACTTTTCTGGCTTTGTGGGAACTTCTCTTTAGGTTAGACACCTGTTTCTTCATCTTCCTAAAACATCTGGACAGAAATGTGAATAAACATGATGATTTTCTCTGGTTTTCTTGGATAAGCTCTGGAAACTGGATGTGTTTGTTGCCGTTTGGGTTCTAAAGTGGATTTCTTCTTTACTATATGTGTGTGTAACAATAACCTCTCCATCCCAGCATCCCTGAGTGTCCGTCTGTTTGCACGTTAACAACCCGCCCTTCTCATCTGTGACCGTCCCGCTCCATCCTTGTAGACTCAATAATCTCGCATCCTCACGACACGGTGTATCTCCACCTCCCTCCTTTCCTCCCTCCTTATCACCCAGGGCCCCGGCGCGTTGCTAAATGGAGTCGGAGCAGCTGTACCACAGAGGCTACTGCAGGAACAGCTACAACAGCATCGCCAGCGCCAGCAGCGACGAGGAGCTGCTGGATGGAGCCGGCGCCGCCATGGACTTCCACACCACCGAGGACGACAACCTGCTGGATGGGGACGCTGCCTCCCCAGGTAGGGAGAATGCCTCCCCCCAGAGATGTTTTTAATTGGACTTCTCTTGCTTCCCCTCCATGACCCAAGCTTTGACGAACCCTCACCATCCAATCAGATCCTTGAATTCTTTCCACTGCCTCTTCAAGTCCAAAATCAACTTGTTTAATCCTGCTGACTCAGCAGACAGGCCGCTGCTTTTGTCGAGACGCATCAAGTGTGTGTTCGCTGGTGTGTGTTGCTGGCGCACTCGCTCTGCCATCCGCCCCCCCCCGCATCTCCATGATCCGCACCCATCAGCTGCTCCACATCTCGTCCTGTTTCACCCTGCCGCCGTCATCACCCTGGTCCCGTTTGGCCGTAAGCAGCCTCACAAATGGTTATGAAACTAGACAAAATGATCAGAGTTTGGTCTTCATTTCGGATATGTAGTTGGTTCAGGTGAGCAAAGTGAGACCCTTAAGTCCCGCGATGATAAGTTGATCTGTGACAAATCATCATCAGACCACTCAAGGTCAACTTGTTTAGACATTTCAACCAAATCTCATAGTCTTCATGAGCAAATTTCAATGCTTCTTGTACTCAATAATCCTCTAAGATTTAGTGTCCATCCCAAAATAAAAAAAACAAATAACAAATGCAAAACTGAAGCATTTGTTTTCCGATTAAAAAAAAACCTAATTTTTATTATTATTTGTTCATTCATTTAGTAGATTATTTCACAATTTCTTAAGGCTGTCACTTAATTTTTTATTGGATATTACAGATCATTTTGCATTTTACTTTACCAGCCAAACATCAATTTATGAATTCCTTTATAACCATTTGTAAGGCTCTCTAAGAACTCCAGTTGTTTTCATTATTTGAAGTCTTTTTCTGTCTGTCTTTTGTCCTCTGGCTGCTTTGTACCTTACTCTAGTTTGAATGCTTTTTATTATGGGTTTGTTTCCTCTTGCTTCCTGTTTCCTGCAGTTTGATTTGTGTTCTTGCTGCCGCTGTGTTTGCTTTGGCCTTGCTCGCTGTTCCCCGCTCCTTGCTTTTGTCTTGTTGCTTACGTGGATTGGTCAGGTAGCCAAGAAAGAGAGGTGTGTGTGAGTAATAACACAGACACGTGGCAGCGCCTGTGTTTGCTTTTGTCTTCATAAATGCGTCATCTGCCGGCTGGATATCGAAGAGGTAAAGCAGGGTGTGCTTTTAGCTTGTTTAAAGATAGTATGTTTCTTTGTTTAAATACAAAGTAACTAGGAAAAATATGGCGGCATCGATAAAAGGAATTCCTAACCTCGGAGGCATACAATTCCAAGGCATTCTGAACTGGTTCTCCACTCACTGAACAAGGGATCTGTGCTTCCTGCCTGTGAGGCTGCCAGTGCTTCACGATTACACTCATACCTGTCATTCCTGTGCAGCCACTTGTTTCATTAATTCAGAAGCTCATCTGCCCTCTGACCGATATCTATATATTGTTATCCGATCTGCCGCATCCTGTTTTCTCTTCCTCGTCTGTGTAAATATGCTGATTCCATCTCTGTAGTTTTGACTTGCAGCTGAACAAACAAGAGCACTTGCTGAGTGGGTTGTGTCAGATCTGTCTGCTGAGTTTGGCCCTCCAAAAGTGAACATGTTTGCACATTTTGCTGGTTTGATTTTGTGTGTATCTATGTGCTTTTTGAACGCTAAAGAAACCCTAAAGATGTGGTGTTTATGCATGGGATAAAGAAACTAGGTTCTGATAAAACTTTATTTAAAGTGTTAGCTTAGCAGAGCCAGTATTTCCAGTCTATTTTATCTGGATAATTATTACAATTAACTGCATTCATTTGAGTAAATTTAAAGACACAATATCATTTATAAACACACACTTGTTTGGTAAGTTGCTTGTAGAGAGTTTCCCCTGCCACACTCTCTCTCACAGCTCTCTCTTTAAAGCGTCATAGGTCCTGCTATGGTTGGCACAAAAACTGACAAATCTGTGAAGCTCAAAACATGAAAAATGTTGCGTAAAAGCTCAAAATTCTGTGGGAGAGTTGCTATAATCCTCAAAGAAAGGCACATTAAACAATCTATAGTGACACTGTTTCCAAATTTTGGCATTTATTGTTACTTGCAGAGGATTTTTGGGAGTAGCTTGTTCAGATTTTACCACTTAAATAATAGAAGTTGTGTTTATGTACTTTATGTGGTAGACATAAGAGGGATTGGCTTTCATTGCAGTGCCCCCCAGTCTCTGCCTGGTGATTAGCCTCTCATTCTCCTGCTCTGAAACTGGACCTCTGGGCAGGGGATTCTGTGAAAGGTGAAAGCATGGAGTAACCCTAACCTGCCTCCACTTATACTGTCACTGCTGCTGCTCATACACAGCAAACGACACAGCTTTCTTTCAAGAACTGAAGAAACCTGATTGCCACAATCTTAATAAAGGTCGTCCCAAAGACTAACAATCATTAACTGCCGGTCCTCCTTGTTTTTACATTCTTTGGACTCCACCTCCCCTCTCGTCAGAGTTGTGTGACTCCCATTCGTTCACAGACATTCCCATGAACCAGTTTGGCTGCCAGCCGGTGCAAGCTACTGTTTCAGGAAATCTGTGGATGAATGTTCTTACTTGAAGCTGCTGTGCCTCCCTGAGCTATTAATATGTAGTGTTGAAGGGGTGGGTGCTTTAGTTTGCTTTGTGAAACCCCCTGGGCTACGACCGCAGTGTGAGCACGGGGGGCGTCTCACTCTGAGGAGCCGTGAAGATTTGAGCTGAAACTTTTTGAATAACTACGTAGACATGGAGCCATGCTTTGGGGGATGTGTGTAACTGAACTCAAACGGATTTATCTGGCTTTCTCTTTACTGGATTACTGAGATTTCTTCATGTTTTTGCTCATTTGACGTCCTGACTGGGACGAGCACACTATGGTTGACATCACCTGTGTGATCGCCTAGCAACAGGAGCCCTGCTGAAAGGTAAGGGAGCGTGGAGGTCCAACCAATCACAGGCTGTTTGTTGTTTTATATGATAGTGGAAACAAAGTCACAGCCTGTGAAATACCAGGGTCCCATTGTTCAGTCCTGGGAATGACAACCTGATTTAAGCTGCATTGTTTTATATAATAACACATGATCACACCGTTTACTAAACAGAAACTGACCGTGTGATCGCCTTTTCAATGATTCATATATCCTCCCTGTAGTGTGAATGCAGCAGAGGACAGTTAAGCAACAGCTTAAGAGTGTCTGATTATCACTTTAGGATTTTTCTTGCTGCAGGTGCTCTTACAGTCTCCATATCATCCCTTTCATTATTGCATAAAGAGAGCAGCGATACCTTTAAAACCTAAAATTACAGGGCAGAAAACACAGATGGATTTACAGTCATTTCTTCCTCTTTGCAATCACAACGCTTTCTTTCATTAAAGCTATGAATCGGCCCTGTTGTTTTTTTAATTGGCATAATAAGTTTATTACATTAATGAGTTAGGCCGTAACTAGGGATGACCCATTCTAACTTTTTAATATAAATTATAGCAGATGCAGTAAACATGCAAGTATCTGCCCCAATTCCCCTTCAGCAGAGCACATTAACGCATCCCTAACTCAGACTAAAAACAAATATTCAATCTGCATTATCTGTCAATTACGAGAAATAGGTCTTTTTGTGGTCCTTCTTGGTGTACAATACTTTAATGTATTCAGTTTTACGTCATATGAGACTCAATTATTTGGGAATAGAGTCAACTTCATTTTAGCATTTTTGCTTGAATAGGATTTGACAGCGGAGTAGTGGGTGGCTGAGTTTCTCTGTTTGGCGTGATGGCACTTAATATCCCCCAGTATTGTATCATTTAACCACTTGTTAGCAACCACCAAAACTGGGGTGATTTCTGTCAAATGATATGTAGTGGAACACAATCTCAGAATAAGGATACATTCTGGCATCTAACCAAAAAACCCATTAAAAGTATTAAAGGACGGAAATTGTAACTGTTTTCCCGGTCTTAAGGACTCATTCCTGTAGCACTCATACTCCTTACTTAATGTAAACCTCCCCTCACTTCTCCACAATGGAATACTCCATCTTTAGAGCTAGCCTTGAAACACAGTCACCCCTGTGACCCGGCACAATGGACTCTCCCATTCAGGCAGGGCTCACTGATCTCTCCTAGCAACCAGGCAGGCAAGGCTGACCGGCCTTGTGTTCTTGTGCGTGTGTGTGTGTGTGTGTGTGTGTGTGTGTGTGATGACATCATCAGCTCTAACAGTCAGCTGCTGCAGTGGAGGGAGAGAGAGAGCGAGAGAGAGAGAGAGACCAGGGAGGGGGAGGGAGAGAGGACACACACACTGATCCACTCAGACACACTCACACAGCCCCGCTTGTCTTCCTCTGGTAAACATGGCAGCGGCGGCAGCAGCGCATTACACACAGTGCGTAGTGAAGCCCTAGCTTAGTTTAGCCTAGCCTCGTCTCAGCTGTCAACATGGAGGAGGAGGACGCGGCGGCCGACCCCTATTTGCCCTACGACGGGGGAGGGGACACCATCCCCTTGCAGGAGATCCCTAAAAGAGGTACGCCACGTCCCCTCTTCGGGTTTTTTTCCTGGCCCCTTTTCCCTCCCTTTCTCACGCTGCTGGGATGTGAGGCCGCTCTCCTTCTCCTTGTGCAGTGAGTGTATGCAGACGTATGGCAGGCAGACACGGTGCAGGCTGAGCTAAACCTCTCTGTGGTGAAGCATGGAGTGTGTTTGAAGCTGCCATTGATATTAAATGCATGAGGGGAAAAACAGCCTATTTCACCATCCACCCCTCTGTTGATGATCAACCAGGGGTGTATGTGCACGTCAGCCTGAGGTAATGAGATAAAGAAGCAGTTGAGTCAGTGTGAAGGCCTATAAGCAGCAGCAGCAGCGACTAAAGGCAACATCATGGGCGTCCATTTTAATTTCCCACACAGACACAGGCACATTTTGGCTTACTGTTATCTGGATGTGTGCAGATGGAGATGGTGCACATTGTTCCTGCAGCGAGACGACACCTGTTGGTCGCTTTGCATCACATCACACAATACTAAGCGGTGAAGCCATGCAGGGAAACCGTTGTTTTTCTACAAAGACATTTGGATTCTTGCTCTGCACCCTTGTTTTTCTTTCATAGGTTTCCTTTAGGAAGTTTTTTTTATTGCAGCAGTGTGTGCATGTGTGTGCGTTGGTTCCTCCAGGCCTTGTTAGATTTTTACGGTGAGCGAGCAGAGGCAAAAGGCCCCTACTGTGTTTAGGACTGTTTACATTCACGTCCATACATCCAAGCCTTTATATCCTCTCTCTTTGCAGCCACAGTGTCACCATTTCCCTTTCCAGTTTGTCAGCCCCTCTACTGTCGAGGCAGCTTCTGGCATTTCAAATTGTTATCCAATTTCCTGCTAAAGTAAACTGTGAAACTGGACATAATGTTTGTTCTTCTTTTGCAAGAACAAATAAAGCAATTTGGTTGCTTTACGGTCATTCCCCTTACACAATGTGTCCTTGTCTCAACTGTCCTAAACCAACATGTCACACACATGTAAACACACATAAAAAAAGGGTCCTTTTTGATCCATTTATCAGTCAGCCCTTTCGTGTGACTTCAGGGAATCCACCGGTCTAATCGTCCGGCTGCCGTCTCAGCCTGTAAGGAGGTTGCAGGGGTCAGTTTATGATGCGGGTCACATGACGGCTGAGCAGACTAACCCTACTCCCGACCGGGCCGATCCAGGGTGTCCTTGGCCAGCCGCCTCTAAACCTCTCTGATCTGATTTACTCAGCAGTAGTAGAGTGGGGCTATTACACAAGAATGCAGCGATTGTTAGACTGGAAACCTGGGATTTCTCCACTCAATAAACCTCTGAATAAGCAGCAACTGATGATCCTTTCCACCCTCAATGATCACGCGTCAGATTCATTCAGAGACAAGGGATTATTGACAGTCAGTCGGTGCCCTGACGCAGCTCTTATCCCCCATGCAGGCCGAGCAGAGTTGCAGTGTCACTGTACCAATGCACCGGGGGAAGAAACTGAAGCCTTATTTCTCATGTGTGTCTTTTGTCTACGCGTCCACTGATCCATTGGAGCGTGCTGCTGCCAATATGTTCATATCATGCAGTTCCTTTAGTATTGCTCTGTGGCGTCACGCTCGCCTGGCTCCACAGTCTGGATTCCACTGACATGTGCCAGTAGCGCAGCATCCTCTGATTTATCCTCAGTCTGTTCCCATGTTATCCATGGTAAATAAGCCTAATTCACTTCAGTGGGAAGTTGCCGTCTTTTCTTTTAGCTTTGCTGGGTTGTTTCCAGTTTGAGTTGCATTTAGAATCACAGTTACACTGGAAACATTTAGCATTCAGTGATGAGCACTAACATGTTCATTGCTGGGCACTGAGAGTAAATGCTGCAGAACTCAGACATGGTTTGTGGTCAGTATTTCTGCTACTACAGTGTGTAATGTGCCCTGAAGTGGGTCTGCTTGTTCTGTAAGTAAAGCCTGTATTATTTTTTAACCCAGGTGTTGTGGGAAGTTTGTAGCATGAGCAAAAAACAAGACAAACACTAAGAAGACCACAAAGCCATAACCGTCACCATCTTGTTTAATGGGCAATTTGAAGAGCGTTTAAAGAAATCAGTTCAAAGCCTCTTCATATCCATCCCTGTTTTTGTCCAGGAAACATCTTGTCTTGACTCTCACTGTAACAGGTTGTCCAATCCCTTCTGAAGAAGATTTATTATGGTAAAGCCTTTCTGGCAGCAAAAGTTACCGCATCGAACCAGTTTTCTTGGAATAAGAGACCCTCCCAGTTACTGCATGCCCAGGTTCATCGTGCTTACTAAGTCCATCTCTTCCTCCCTTAATATCAGAATGTAGTGGAGCAGCAAAGATTAGACACTACGACACACTTCCAAGTCTGCCTTTTTAAAGTATTTACTGGAAATATTTATGCAACAATTGAATGGAATTGCACAATTTCTCAGCTAGACTTGCTTTTCAAAGTAAGACCATGATAGTAAATGACATTTTTGGTGCACATACATAACAGTGAGGATAATGTGAGTGGATGAACTTTGACTATGGTGTAAAGACAAGACTATGATTTCAACTGATGCAATTTATTCATAAGTACCATTTACTGCTGGCAACAAAATGTGCTACTGAACAAGAGTTTAAAGAGTATTATTGGATAAATAAATACTAGTTGAAAGCAGTCATAAAGGCATGTCTCACATTTCCCAAAGCGTGAAGGTCTTGGCTGTGTTTTACTGAAACAGACCACTGTGTTGTGCTGACGATGCAGAAGCACAAACTGCTGACTCAAAGGAAGCTGTTATATAGTAACAGCGTAAACATTTCCTCTAAAACATTCGGTCAGACAATCCCACACAGCTCCTGTTTTTATGTCTGCCCTCAGGTGTCTATAGTCGGTCTGTTCAGAAAAGGTCATATGTCAGTGCTGTCCAAAAGAACATACGTCCATATCATTCATCACACACACACACACACACACACACACACACACACACACACTTTCTCTGCAGATTGTAGCCGTCACTCTGAAACCAAAATGGAGAATGATAGAAACCGTCTTTCCCTGCCAAGCATGACTGACTCCACAACAGTAGCTCTCACTTCCCTCTCTCTCCTCTCCGAACATGTATCGCCTGGTCAGAGGAAATGAACACTTGGCCATTTTGGCTCTGCTTCTTAAAAGACATCCCATCAAACATCAAAGCAGTGATATGAGCCTCACTGTCTTTCAAAGGCTGGGAAAAACAGGATTGATCTGCTGCTTGTGTCTCACTTATTGAGGATAAAATATGAGTTATATTCCCAGCTGAGAATCCGATGCGTCTGATTCTCACAGCTTATACCTTTAAGCTGTTGTGGATTCAAGCATTGAGTTGTGTTTCCCCCAAGGAGGTTTTCTTTGTCTGTTTCTTATGGGAAAACTAGATTGTAGGTAAAGTTGGTGGAAGGATCGAGCTTTAGCCAAGGAAGAAGCCATTCATTCTGGAGTGAATCCTTGTCTTTGAGTCTGAATCAGAGGTCTGTTTTCTCCAACTGCCTTTATGGTTATTTGGTAATACCTTGGGTTTGGAGCAGCTGCACTGTCATAATGCTCAGAGAGGATATGTTAACGCCATTTTATGATCTGTTTTATGGCTGAGATCAGAGGCTATGAATGAAGCCTTGTTTTAAACTAATGAACCTGCCCCAGTTGTAGTTTTGCTCAGGAGATGAAATATGTATTGTGGACTGGAATGTTCCTCAATATTCAGTATTAATTACCCATTGAGTGTCATTGGATTCGCCCACATCTCAGCATTTCCTTACCTTCAGCAGCCTTAAGTACTTAATTGAGTGCTTTGTGCCATATTTCTAAGACTGGTTGCATCCTTTGTTGCGTGTGTCATGTTTACTGTGAAACACACATTGTTATTTTGATCAATCCGATATTATTGAATGTACACGGGCAGGATGAACCGGTTGCTCTTGTGATTCTGATATTGTCTAACTGTTGCTCTTTGTCTCCCTTTTGTCCGCGTCAAACACTGTACTGCCTTTGTGTCGCAGGCGAAGAAGTCTCCCATATCTGCATCATAGCGAGTGGGCGGATCAGGCTTGGCTTGCTCATAATTTAGAGTAGGGGTTCGTCCTGATAATCAACCACACTGTGAGAGTAAACTGTGTGTGGCAGGGCCATTTCATAAGAATGCATGAGAGCAGCAATGAAAACCCTGTGATGTTTTCCAGATAACACTGTGTGTGTGTGTGTGTGTGTGTGTGTGTGTGTGTGTGTGTGTGTGTGTGTGTGTGTGTGTGTGTGTGTGTGTGTGTGTGTGTGTGTGTGTGTGTGTGTGTGTGTGTGTGTGTGTGTGTGTGTGTGTGTGTGTGTGTGTGTGTGTGTGTGTGTGTGTGTGTGTGTGTGTGTGTGTGTGTGTGTGTGTGTGTGTGTGTGTGTGTGTGTGTGTGTGTGTGTGTGTGTGTGTGTGTGTGTGTGTGTGCGCTGATGTGAATCACTATGATTTCTGTCCCTCTGTGCATCCCTCAGATCTAACCAGAGACAATCAGTGTCTCATGTTGTTATTCAGCAGAGTTCTTTATAATAAACTCGATAAAGCATCGGCATACATGTTCTAAGCGGCAGTGGACAACGTTTGCTTTGTATTTCTGTAGTTAAATCATTAATAAATGCTGTCACGAATCATTCTCATTTTAAAGTCATTACTGAACAGACTGAACTTGGTTATTGAGCATAAAGGCAGTCACATTGTCTGGCAGCCTGGGGGCCAATACAATCAGATCGAGGCTAATGAGACTCAAGTAGTTAAAGTTAAAGTACATTTTAAAAGGACGGTCATTTTTAGGGCTTCACGAAAAAGCCACCTGTTAAATTTAGACATAATACAAATGTCATTTATGTAGTCTTGGTCTTGCATAAAGAGCATTTTAGTAGAAGTTGCAGAAGTCTTTTTAAAACCAACCAACCAGGGCAGTAAAAAGGAAGAGTAGGAGCAGCTCTATTCCCCTCAGAGGTTCCAGTGTGGGTGAGACTGTGTGTATGAATTTGCATGAGCGCTTACCTCCAGGTAACTGCAGACTTTGCTCATCCAAATGTTCCAGCTTTGCAGATAAACCTCCACTCGGTTTATTGGTTGTGTGCGAGGTGGTGGGGTGCAGGCCCTGCAGGGTTTTCCCAGGGTAGCTGTGTCATTATCTCTGCGTGATGACTGTTTGTTTGGCTCTGCAGGGTTTCTGATGGGCCGGATAATCGAGGAGAAGCCTCTCTAATGTGCAGCAGGCAGCGTTATGATGGATATACTTTCTTTTCAGGAGCATTTATAAGGATTAGATGAACAGCAGAGCAGCTTGGCTGAAATATCACATCACAAGTGCTTCTTTTTAATTTTACTTAATGGTACTTGCTTCATACTGGTTCATGTTGCAGGGACTGGACTTGCGTCTCAAAGTCAAAGTTTTAAAGCTGTGTGCAGAGTTGAACGGTACATTTTGCGAATTCATTCCCTCATTACTCTCTGGTTTCTTTCTTCAGGGTCTAACTACGTCATGTCTAACGGGGGCGGGGCACCCAGCAGCACCACCCACCTGTTGGACTTCCTAGAGGAGCCCATCCCTGGTGTGGGGACCTATGACGACTTCCACACCATCGACTGGGTCCGAGAGAAGTGCAAGGACCGCGAGAGGCACCGGAAGGTGAGGAGACCGGGGCTCACAAACAATCTACCTCGTTTTAAGTACACCACTGCCTGTAAACAGTCCGATAAACAGCTTTACTAAAGGATACTGAGGCCTTTAGTCTTAAAACATGACGGATTAACAAGGCGATTTCGCTGCTCAGAGTGAGTGTTAATGGAAGTTAATTTGATGCCGCAAGTATCCTCATAGCTCAGCCTACTTTCATCACTATAGCTTAATTAAGTGTTGTCAGCAAAAAATGCTATGCTACACAGGAAGAGATGTAAAACACACTTCCTGTGTAGCAACAATTTCTTTTGATGACACAAAAGAAGAACAGGGTTTTAGGAAACAGCGATTTCGCCTCTATGGCTCAACAGAGAGGGGAAATGATGCACTCAACCTAAACCAACTAGCTCTTTATTAATCAGAAACTCAAATACAATCTTAAATAAAAGAGATAATGCCAAATAAATTAAAAAAGACATTTTATTTTAAAACCGTTATTATTTCCACAACTTTTTAGATATTGCACGAATCTAGTTTGACAAAAACAAGTTTCATGTTCCTCTGACTAGCTTTTAAATAAACTCCTACCTCATAAACTCGTGAATGACCCGACACAATAGACTCTCAGCTTCCTGCAATGCTACCTCTGTCTGTTAACACTTTTATGCAAATATTGACTCCGCACCACAGTCCGCTTTCCAGAAGTGATTTAGTGCAGGATACCTCTGAGAAATTAGAATGTTATTTGAATACTTCTAAAGTCAAACACGAGCTGGCTTACAACAGTTTGTTGTTTTAATGGAGCATAAAACCCCGCCACTCGAGAAGATAGCTGCAAGATCGCTTATCATTGTGCTGCAGTAATAAACTTTGACCTACTTGCATGACTGCCAGTATATGCCATTCTGTTTAAAGGGGCCCTATGATGCTCATTGCAGCACCTCTGTCTGAAACCAGAGCCCAGTCTACTCTGATTGGCTGTTGTGATTGGTCAACCGCTAAGAGATGTCCCGCCCGTTTTCCTGTCACGTACAATTTGTTGGAGTGCTAGCCAATAGTGAGTGTTACATAGTGATGTCATCATGTTACGGAAGTAAACAATGGAGGCGTTTCAGGCAGAGGAGGATTTTAGCCTTTGCAGACCATTTACATGCACACAAACCTGTATAACACACTACAGGAAAAGGGAGATCCCAAAAAGCTTAATTTTAATTTCGCTTCTCTGTGTGTTTTTAGATCAACAGCAAGAAAAAGGAGTCGGCATGGGAGTTCACAAAGAGCCTGTACGACGCCTGGTCTGGGTGGCTGGTGGTCACGCTCACTGGCTTGGCCTCAGGTAACACTAACAAACACACACGCTATACAAACACACACACACGGCTGTTATCTCCTCTGCTGATGACTCTCACATGCTTTGCCTCAGGCAGCTCTCTTTCTCTCGGTCTCTCTCCATCTTTAGCTCTCTTTAACCACAAACACAAGCATTCTCTTCCTCCTGCATGAGCCTCACCAGACACTACAGTCTACACCATTTATTTATACATCTACGATCACCAGTCTGTGGAGCAGATTCTGTAAAATGTCTTTTAAGATCCAGGTTAAAAAGGAAGGGAAAAGTGCAATATAGTTTTCCGTTGCTCTTTACCGATATTTAATTTAAAAAATGAAAGGTCTGGGGTACAGATTGACATTTTTCTGACCTAAATGAGCCAGTGACACTTTGTTGTTGTTGTTGTTGTTATTTAAGTACAGTAGGTAAATATTTTTGCAGATTGAGAGACCCTAAGTCGAGCCAAATTCAAAAACCAACTTCTTCCCACGGTTTCTGTTATTTATTTCTATAAATGCGGATTTTAAAAACCTGAGTCCACTTCACTGTTTCTCATCTGATAACAGGCTAATGACTGTTAGCATAACTAGCAAGCTAAGTGCCTCTGCCTCTTCTTCCCTCCTCCTCTCTCCTCCCTGCCTCCACCTCCTTCACTTCCTGGTCCCCTCCTCCTGCCAGGTGCTTTGGCTGGCCTGATTGACATTGCTGCTGATTGGCTGAACGACCTGAAGGAAGGCGTGTGTCTGAGCGCCATGTGGTTCAACCACGAGCAGTGCTGCTGGACGTCCAATGAGACCACCTTTGCTGAGCGGGACAAGTGTCCTCAGTGGAAGAGCTGGGCTGAGCTAATACTGGGGCAGGCAGAGGTAGCTGACACGGGGAAATGCTGGGGACATCAGTGCTGTAAAATGTCCTCGATGTTCATCCTTACATTCACTTTATTTACATAAAATTCATTATTGTCATGTCCGCAGAGCTACAGGGTAGATAAGGCAATGGAAATCTTCTTGGGGTTCTTCAAGCAATGAAACAAACACACACAAACAAGACAAATAGTGCAGAAGAATTATTTACATAAAGCAGAACAAGATAAAATACAAACTGATTATAAAAACATCCTTACATATTAAACACATACTTTTCGGGAATACTTGGTGTATCTGCTAAAAAAGTAATTACAAAGAAATGACTTGAGCCAGAAACCACATCCACAGAGCGCTGCTATGATATCATTTATCAAATCTTTGTAACGGAGAAAAACATGTTCTCCACGAGGCGTCAGGAAATTACACGCGCAAAAAAAACCACCAGTAGGACAGCTCATCCCTTCT
Organism: Eleginops maclovinus; assembly: GCF_036324505.1. NCBI lineage: Eukaryota > Metazoa > Chordata > Actinopteri > Perciformes > Eleginopidae > Eleginops > Eleginops maclovinus. The sequence continues at coordinate 9,147,038 of NC_086359.1, forward strand.
TCCGCTGGCGGGCTCTCAAATAAATACATGAAGTATTGATTGGATTACATTTCAATAAACTCCAGTGTTAAAAAAGAAGCACTAAGAATAATTATTGAGTAAGAATGCCATTTTGGTTCAAACGCCAAACACAACAAAACTGTTGCCTCTTCCTCCCTCTGCAGGGGCCCGGCTCGTACATCATGAACTACTTCATGTACATCTACTGGGCGCTGTCCTTTGGCTTCCTGGCCGTCTGCCTGGTGAAGGTGTTTGCTCCGTACGCCTGCGGCTCGGGGATCCCTGAGGTGAGGAGAATCGACTGGGGCAGGAATCATTTTGAAAAACCTCTTGTTGGTGGTTGTTTGAAGTTCTCATAGGAAACGGCAACATCCAAGAGGTCTTTGACAGCTATTGTTCACATAGCCCTAAACTACTTTTTGTTGCAGATTAGATCAGTTTTATTAAGCTAATGAGGTCAGCAGTCTCTCTTCTCACTGTTTCAGAGATGTGCTTTTGTAGGATTTCTGCAGATTATCGACGTTCCGTTTTATCCCTCGACTCTCATTTTTCTCACATCCGATCAATTTGCATCGGGATTAAGAAACTCAGAGTGGTACATTAAATAGAAAGCATGGGAGCTGCCTTGCACTTGCCATAAAGGCGATCTCACAGCGGGTTTTCCTTCGTCTTTAATGTCTTGAAGTGGTTTAAGATTGTTAATTCAGGGGAAAGCAGGGAGGTTTGACCACACTGTGAACAAAGCTATTTCCAGGAGCCCTCTGAGCTTTCATGTGTTACTGGATGGCCAAATATAGTGTGTGGTGGACGGTGAATTTGAAGTGGGTGACAGTAGCAGAATAAAAGAAAAGATCAGGAGATGCAGTTGAAGAAAACTGGTTGTGATTCTTGATTGATTGCTTTAAAATTAATTCCAATTAATGTATTTATTCAAGTTTTACTGTTCAATACAGTGGGAAATATAGAGGTATAACCCAGGACAGCATCTCTCTAATGCTGCATCTTCTCAATGTCCAAATCCTCTTTGAAAAGAATCAACTCATTCCAAAAAAGTCCCAAAACATGAATGAAATATGATATAATATCTGAAATCCATAAACCCTCTCTCCCCAGATCAAGACTATCCTTAGTGGGTTTATTATCCGAGGCTACCTGGGAAAGTGGACCCTGATGATTAAGACCATCACGCTGGTGCTGGCGGTGGCGTCGGGGCTCAGCCTGGGGAAGGAGGGGCCGCTGGTGCACGTGGCCTGCTGCTGCGGGAACATTTTTTCTTACCTCTTCCCCAAGTACAGCAAGAACGAGGCTAAAAAACGAGAGGTGAGGAGAGGACATGGAATGTTTTTAGTTTTTCTGACGTGCTCTGATGCCTTTAAGCCCCCCCTTGTGTTCTGTTATTATGAAATATAACCGTGTGTTTGTAAGATTCACTGAGGTGCTTTTGTTTTCTTTCCCAGGTTCTCTCTGCTGCGTCAGCGGCCGGGGTGTCTGTTGCTTTTGGAGCCCCGATTGGAGGAGTGCTCTTCAGCTTAGAGGAGGTAAACAACTCTGAAGCTTTTGATGCTGAACACAATGTTTGGTTTTAAAGAGGGTAATTTATTTATGAAACACCTCCTCCCCCCTCCAGGTGAGCTACTACTTCCCTCTGAAGACGTTGTGGCGCTCCTTCTTCGCCGCCCTGGTGGCCGCCTTCGTCCTGCGCTCCATCAACCCGTTTGGAAACAGCCGGCTGGTGCTGTTCTACGTGGAGTACCACACGCCCTGGTACCTGTTCGAGCTCATCCCCTTCATCCTGCTGGGGGTGTTTGGAGGCCTCTGGGGGGCCTTCTTCATCCGGGCCAACATCGCCTGGTGCCGGCGGCGCAAGTCAACACGCTTCGGCAAGTCGTCTGTCTTAAATGTAAAATTGGGATATGTCAGCTTGGTGGAGGTAGAGGTTGGATATGATGGGCTGTCTTGGAGACACTTTTTAAAAACACTTAAAGGGACCGTGCTCATTATTATTCAAATGTTTTCCTCATACCTGCAATGATTTATTTATCCAAATCCTAACACGTTACATGTTCCCTCCCCTCAGGAAAGTATCCGGTGCTGGAGGTGATCTTGGTGACGGCCATCACGGCTGTGTTTGCCTTCCCCAACCCGTACACGCGTCAGAACACCAGCGAGCTGATCAAGGAGCTGTTCACAGACTGCGGCCCGCTGGAGTCCTCGCAGCTCTGCCAGTACCGCAGCCAGATGAACGGCAGCAAGGCGTTCACCGACAACCCCAACCGGCCGGCGGGGCCCGGGGTCTACGCCGCCATGTGGCAGCTCTGCCTGGCGCTCGTTTTCAAAATCATCATGACCATATTCACCTTTGGACTCAAGGTGAGCCCTCGGGGGGTTGATAGCACTTATAGCAAAGAAGAACAGTCAAGAAAAGAAGTCTCTCTCCTAAGACAATTCATGAAAGGTTCCCAAACAGAATTACATGTTTACCTAACACTAAAACCACTTCCTGTCCCCCCCCCCCCGCCCCCAGGTGCCATCGGGGTTGTTCATCCCCAGCATGGCCATCGGGGCGATCGCAGGGCGGATCGTTGGCATCGCCGTGGAGCAGCTGGCCTATTATCACCACGACTGGTTCCTGTTTAAAGAGTGGTGCGAGGTGGGAGCAGACTGCATCACGCCAGGGCTCTACGCTATGGTGGGGGCCGCCGCGTGTCTGGGTGAGTCAGCGGATAACTGAGGGATGGTGCGAGGACATATGTGTGGTTGAATCCTAATACCATAGACTGTAAATAAAGATTGATGAAATGGCAGCTGCCCAGAAGTGTATCCAAATGTGTATTTCTTCCCCTCTTCAGGCGGTGTCACCCGTATGACCGTCTCCTTGGTGGTCATCGTGTTCGAGCTGACGGGAGGCTTGGAGTACATCGTCCCCCTTATGGCCGCCGTCATGACCAGCAAGTGGGTGGGCGACGCGTTCGGCCGGCAGGGAATCTACGAGGCGCACATCCGTCTGAACGGCTACCCCTTCTTGGACGCCAAGGAGGAGTTCACGCACGTCACGCTGGCCAGGGAGGTGATGCGGCCGCGGCGCAGCGACCCGCCGCTAGCCGTGCTTACGCAGGACGACCTGACGGTGGAGGAGCTGCAGAGCACGATCAACGAGACCAGTTATAATGGTTTCCCCGTCATCGTGTCCAAGGAGTCCCAGAGGCTGGTGGGCTTCGCTCTGCGCAGGGACATCACCATTGCTATCGGTAACCAAAGTATTTCACACCTTCCAGTGAACAGTTTTAGATCACGGAGCACAAGAATGGTTCTGTTCCTAACCGTTGTCTTGGCGTCCCGTCAATTATGCAACTTTTTATGGATAACATATATATTTTATGTTATGTATTTACGATTAATAGACCTTAACACCAAAAAAAACCTCTGATTTAAATTGAAAAAGGAATCATTTAGATTATAGTTGAGATCAGAGGAACATATCTTGATCTAATACATCAGTTAATTTGTACAATAATTGAGTGCATCGGTTTAGTAGTGAGCTCCAAATGTATGAAAAGGTTGAGAATATAACAAAGAAAGGTAAGTTATCAAAATATTTGATTATAAAGTATTTCCCTCTTCCCTCCTCCACAGAAAACGCTCGTCGGAAGCAGGAGGGCATCATGCTGAACTCCAGGGTTTACTTCACCCAGCACGCCCCCACCCTGCCGGCCGACAGCCCCCGGCCCCTCAAACTGCGCTCCATCCTGGACATGAGCCCCTTCACCGTCACCGACCACACCCCCATGGAGATCGTGGTGGACATCTTCAGGAAGCTGGGCCTGCGCCAGTGCCTGGTCACTCACAACGGGTGAGTAGGAAGTGAAATCTGAGGAGGAAGGAGGTGCTGTGAGGACAGAAGGAGAGTCCTTCTCGCCTCCTTCCTCCTGGGTCTGACTGACCCGTCTGAAGTCAACATGTACACAGTGCCGGTGTTGCATGGGCTCTGAACTCCTGGAGTCCCTTCTGTAATCTGCATGGCCTAACCGCTGTGCTGCACCTCCTTTCCCTCCCGCTGAGCAATAACAGGTGTTCTCCTGCTGCGGAAACTAACTACAACTACAGAACAGGTATCATGTCGGGAGGCTGTCAGTGAAGGCAGAGTGTGTGAAGCTGAGACGTGGAAAGGAGGATTGCTGAGAGGGAAATCTGAATATTGAGGTTTTCCCCTGGTTTTTATTTTCCTGACTATTTCATTCATATGAGTGGAAATAAATGTCGTAAAGATCAGGAGGTCGAGAGCCTCCTGCTGGTGTGATGTCTGATAACAGTGAGGATGTGTTTAATATTCCTCGGTTCACAGATCCCTTCAGAGAGCCGCTGTGCAGCACTGTTTGCTTTCATTAACATCCCATATTTGAAAGGATATGGCTGGCATTATTCTAAATATTCTATATGTGTAGTTAATGTTTACAAATCTCATGAAAGTAGTAGACGTTTTAATTCCCTAAAACAGCCATGCAGTGTGTTTTCATTATGTATTAATACACATTGTGTTTCTGTAGGAAGTATTTACAGGACAGAATACATGATGTTTGTAAAGACGTCACACCCAGACCAACAGACACTCTCCGTCCTAACTCTTGTGAAATTGTTTTGTTATTTAAGTTGTTAAATCTTCATTTCCAGTTATCCGTTTGTTATTTTAACTTACACCCTGTTGTGTATGTTTTTGTGCTGCTGCTGTCTGTTCTCTCTCTGTCTCTCTTCTGTTTTTTATTTGTTGTTGTTGTTTATGTTGTTTTTGGCCAGTTTACCGAGTAACGGGTGTGTGTTTCAGGAATGTTTTGGGCATCATCACAAAGAAGAATATATTAGAGCATCTGGAGGAGCTCAAGCAGAACACGGAGCCCCTGGTGACTAGCCCCGCCCCTTTACACATGTGACCCCCCCTCCCACACTTTTGGCACCTGTCTCTTAGGCTCCGCCTCCTATGAGGGCTGCATGAAATTTGGTGTGAAAGACTGTTGACAGTTCCCGGCTGAGCATTAAGCCTTCCTCTTCCTCTTCTTCTTTCACTCACTGTCGACTCTGTGTTTGTTTGTGGGTATAGTTTGGAGTTTCGCTCATCCTAGAGAAACATCTGTAGAAGCACCTCCTCCATCTCATCGCCTGTGGCAGCTTTTTGAGTTAAAAGAAGTGCTTTTTTTATTTATTTTTCTCTGGGTCCTGTAATGTCGGACCTCTTTGGGAACTGTCACCTACATCCCTCTAGAGCCCCTTTCAGACATGTGATCCGTTAGGGAAATATGCTGGATATTTACCGTGTTGATGTCAAAAGCTGAAGTAAAATAATTAAAGCGCTCCCTTAGGACCTTTGAACATGTAGGTAAAGTTTCTCTGGCTTAGCTCAGGAGATTTTAACAAACTTTAATATATATGTCCTTTTTAATTATTGTATTATAAACAACATTATTTACATTGTAGAGGAATTCTAATGTTAGAAGAAAAGAGAAAATGTGTGTTAATATTAATATTTCTGACCTTTGTGGTGTTAAAGAGCAAAGTCAATAATAATGTTGTTTATCTGATGCCAACTCCTTGCAGTAAGCAAATAGAAATGGACATTTAGTCATTAACTATGCATGATCAAGGACACAATGTTGGCTGTAAAACAAGACTATTAAAGCCTTTATTTGATCTGATAAATAATGACATTTATGACAAAAAGTATTCTGAAATCTGGGTTGAGACGACAAGTGGGACTGGTCATTAATGAAGATACTGAGATTTTAAAATCCTTTATTAATAAAGCCAATCAGAGAACGTTTCTTCTTGTATATCTCTTTTGCCTTTAAAGAACATCTATCTGTTTATTATGAGCTCTAAAGAAGCCCAAACTCTGTGATTTGATCCGATAATCTCAATCAAACCCTAGCGTAGAGATAGATGAAGCCAGTCTCCATGTCTGAAAGGGTCATTAGATTCCCAGAATGCAGCTGTGCAGCTCACCCCATCACACTGCGTCTGTCCCCCTGTAGCGCTGCTTAGCGTTGTGTCGGCTGCATCGTGCTCGCACCTTGATAAGATGTTCATCACGTCTCCTCCACACAGCGCCTGTGTCTCTGGTTTCATTTTGAGAACATGCTGTGTCATTTCTCAGCATGTGTGCACTCATGTAACCATGATGCCTGTGAAGTGTTTCCCACCTCCCTCTCACAACACTTAATTTACCAATACACCCACCCTCGATATTCTACCCTCATTAACGTGTGCTTTCTCTTCTGTTTTAAACCCCCCCCCCCCTCTCGACCCCACCGTTCCCCTGGGTCTCCACAGATCGAAGACGTCAGACCGTAACAACCACTTGGCGAGTAGCTAGGAGCTCTGTTATTATCTTTAGTGGGTGGTGTGTGTTATTTAGCAGGGAGGGAGAGGGGGATTCTCTGGTGATAATTCATCCCCATCCTCCCCTCATTCTGTAGTGTTGTGTTGATCGGTGCCGGTAGTGCTGTAGTGACCGGGCTAGTTAGCGTGTGGTGATGAAACAACCTTGATGAAGTAACTACTAATCCTGTTCTCTAACCTGCCAATGTTTCCTCTTAGCCAGCTGTGTCCTCTCCCTCAGAGTTAACAGATTAAACACTAAATGTCTTATAAACAAAACAGAGGCTCTTTTGAGTCCACAAGTTATCCAGGAATTCTTTTATAGATATTGACCTACAGCTGACTGTGCATGAACTATTAACTACTGGAAAGAAGAAGATTAGGGCCACATGAAGAAAGAGCTAGAATAATGAGAAAATAGTGGGACATGTTAAAGGTTTATATTTAGATAAAAAGTGATCAATTAAAAAAAATAATCAGACATTTTTAAAAGTCGACATTTAGGAAAACATTCCAGGAATTTGAAAAAAAGTCTGATCTTTTAGGAAAAAAGTGATCATTTTGAAGAAAAAGTCAGAAATTCAAATTTGGAAAAACGATCTGCTCGACCTAGTTGCTCAAACTACAAGTAGATGTCTTTAAATATCTTGTCAGTCCAAAACCCCAAGATACTGTTTAATATGATATAAAACAGACGAGCAGGAAATGTATATCAGTAACGATCAACTGATCATAGTAGCTCTCTTGTCAGAGTTCCAGTTATTACTTTGAATATAAACCTCTCTGGACACGGCTGGCTCACAGGGACCATTCCCCCCCCCCCCTCAGACCCTTTACACTCTGATCTGTACCTGGTATCCCGAGCCTCTTCAAATGTTATTGTTTGTTTCCATGCTTACGATATGAGCGAGACAGTGGTAGAGCGCTGATCTGTGTAGCCAATGCTTCATGCCTCCTGCTGCTCAGTAGCTGTAACTCCCACAGGTCCTCAACCCTCCTGTCTCTCAGACCTGGCTCAAACCTTTCCTCTCTCATTTTGGTTACACTTATATCAGCATTATGGCCTCAGATGCTCCTCTTTACCTCAGACTTCATTCAAGTTTAAACAGCTGGGAAATCAGAGCCATGTTAGGTTAACCCTAACCTGAAACGTGCTTATGAATCAGCAGAAAAGTACTAACTGAATATTCAGAAACTTCTTCCTGAGTCAGACCCGTTCTTATTAGTTGGGTCCATCTCTAGTAGAGGGAGAAGAAGAAGGAATCTGTCACAGGAGTCAGAAATTGCTCACATCGATATGGAAATGAGGATTGTCCAATCACAGCACTCTCTAACATACATGTTAACTAGAAACGGAAAGAAAAATAATCACGAGAAGTGCTTATTAAAGAAATGAAGAGACTTTTATGTGAGATTGTTTCACATAAAAGTGAGATTCCCAGGTGTTCTTGAATACACTTTATTTTTATAACACATTTGATACAAGTAATGCAGGATAATGTGCTTTCCAATAAGTAACAACAGACAAAGAATGAACACAAAACAAGGATAGTGACATTATTATTGTAAAATAATATGAAAAGGTTGTTTGTTAGATAGTGTTATATATAAGGGTACCAGCTATCTACATGACCCAAGAAACCACAGCGTTAAAATGTTCCTATGAAATATAATTCTATGATTTCTGACTCCTGTGACGACCATGCCCCCTCTTCTCCTGATCAGAGGTTGTAACTCTTCTCCACTTCCTGTTCACTACTTCCTGTCTCCTTGTAGGATCCAGTCGTTCCTTCTGCCCAGCTTTAGGAGCGATAACATGAAACAGTCGAGGCAGCGTCTGAAGCGGCACCCTGCTCTCCGGTAGTCGGGTGCTGTTTCAGACCTGCCTCCGTCCTCTTTCCCTCCTGGTTACTCACTTCCTGTCCTGCTGACTTTTGTCTCCTCAGGGACTCGTGTTTTTGTTGGCTTGCTAACCACCCACCGTACACAGATGAATTTTATCCTTAACCAATTTAAAACCTCCCTGATTGAAGAGATCCTCGCCAACAAAAACATGACGTTGTTTTCTCTCCTTCACTCCAAACCTCCTCCTCCTCCTCCTCCTCCTCACTTCTCTAAACTTCTTCTCCTCCCTCCTTCCCTTTTTGTCTCCCTCTGCAGGCGGCTTCTTGGTATTATCACAAAAAAAGATATCCTGCGTCACATGGCTCAAATGGCAGACCAAGATCCCGAGTCCATCATGTTCAACTGATCGGCTCCTTCCAGGACGGCCGGGGGGGGGACGACAGCGGGGAGGAGGAGGAGGTGCACCTCCTGGACGGCTCCAATCTCTGACACACGGACCCCGTTTTGTTTCCATGTTTAGTTTCCAGCTTTGTAGAACCTCGCGGGCTGACCGTGCCCTCCACAGAGACTTGCAGACCATGAGAGGGAACGTGATGAAAGACTTTGTTGTTGTCATCGCGGCTGAAGGCACACACACACACACACACACACACACACACACACACACACACACACACACACACACACACACACACACACACACACACACACACACGAGGAATGCACTTTCTACACACACATCACAACACTTTTGCACTTGCAGAAACCTCTCACATGCATGCTCTCTGCTCCTGTAAGATACACACCCGTCTGCACTCTCCACGTGCCTCACGCCTCCCCGTGTCCTGTCGCCTGGCCGGGGGTCAAAGGTCAGAATGAACCGCCGACGAGGGACGCGATGAGAAACCTTGACACCTCCAGGCTTCTAAAAATGAAACTCGCTTTCCTCACCCCCCTCTTGCACACACACACACACCACATGTCCGTCCTGCAGAGAAATGCATTGTAAACCTGTGAATTAAATGTGTGTGTGAATGTGTGTGTGTTCTACCACCACTACATTCCAGCGCCTGCTCCTCACCCCCAAACGTGGCGCTGTGCATGGCTGCTTCCCCCGGGTGAACGTAAGTCAAAATGAGATGGCTTCAACAAATGTGTGTGTGCGTGTGTGTGTGTGAGAGAGACAGATGGGTACTGTATTTCAAGAACAAAGTGTTGACTTTCAGAAGGAGAAACGTGGGAAAAAGACCTTCAGGAGTGTGATTTCTTTACTGATTCAGCTGTGTGCGTGAATGTGAGTGTGTGTGTGTCGCTGCCCTTCATTTGTTCAGTGAGGCTTTAGATGAATTTAACATAGACTAACACTTCGTGCTTTAAAATGACAAAAGGAAATCAAAAAGTCACTAAACAACTAATGTGTCTGTGATTAGTGAGAACACCAGCCCGAACTTTGGTAAAAAAATAACCCATTTGAATGTTTTAAATAGTTGTTTTGTTACCATACGTCAAAAACACGCACTTTTTGGAATCATAATATTAATGAAACCTAATCTGGACTTTTGATTTCAGAAGAAGTAACGTAAATCACGCTGAACTGAAACACATACGGCTTCATCTGCACGCTGCTTTCCCTTACAGCAGGTTGTGCTAAATCTGGCTCGCCACGTCTCGCAACATCTGCCAAGTGCCTGGCAACGGTTTTTTTTTTTTACCCCTAAAAACCCACCTGCTACCCCCACCAACCTCCCCTCTTTGTCCTCAGAACGTATTGAGATCCTCTTTAGTGCAAACGATGAAGGGAAAAGGAGAGACGGTGAAGCGGGGATCAATGGCAGCACTTTACCTGTAGAGTGGCGGCAGTAGTGTGTGTGTGTGTGTCTGTGTGTGTGAGTGTGTGAGGAAGGTTGGGTTCATCCTGTGTACGTGTGACAGGGCAGCAGAGCGTTTCTGTTAACCAGTGGTGTTGCCTAACATGTATTTCATACTGATCTCGATGTTTTTCTCCTCCTTTTTTTTTATTTATGGGTAGTGTCGATAGAGTTGTGCATTATTATTATTATTATGAAGAAGAAGAATTTTATGTATGGTTACATTGATTGTTTGATTGTACATTTAAAACAAAATGTGTAAAGATTAAATTTTGTTTTAAATTAAAAGGAACAAAAACGATTGAAGTTGCACCGGGGGGGTCGTTGTGCTTTATTTGGTTTCTCCACAGCTGGGATTTTCCACCTGTAGGGAACAAGACCTCCATGTTTGTTACTCTGACTTCAAAGAATATAATCGTGTTTTCTTTTCCGAATGATTTCTACCCCATCTTGCAGTCTTCGTCCACAGATAGTTTGTTTTAGTTCTGCTGTTTCTAGGGTCAAGAGTGACTGCAGGAGATTCAAGCTCAGGAACAAGTAAGTGGACCTTTAGTGGAGATTGATTTGTAAACTCGATTATTTTTCTTACGATTTCATGTTGCATAAGATTGTTGTACAAGATGATCAGTTTTATTAACAAGCAGGTGCCCACAAACCAAAGTCAAAATCTAAACTTGAATTGGGCAACATCAAACTCCAGGTTTTTCAGCCTCAAATAAACGCCTTGTCCAATCTGCATCATGGAAGCCCCTCTCTTTAATGGCAATGCTCCTCCTGTAGGGGGCATCAAAGCTCTACTAATCTTTTCATGTCACAGCTGTACTCCATGCTTGATGACTGCTGCCCCCTCCTGGTCGTGTTTGTGTCTCCCTGCTCAGAAACAGCTTCACAGTGCGGTGTCTGTCTGCCTCACCATTTAGTGAAAACAGTGGATTTACTGTTGGAAAGGGGAGGGGAGGGGGGGGGGGGGTTCGGAGAGGTTTTTGAGCTGAGTCTGGGAGAGGCGATAGGGGCCCTCCACTTCCCCAGACACAGAGCAACCTTTGTTGTTGCACCCTTTTGGTTTGCAGAGTTTGAGAGAAGCTCAGAGACACAACAGAGAGAGAGAGAGCTTCTCCTCCTCCTCCTCCTCGTGTCGCGTTACAGAACATCCATCATTCATGGTCGTCTGAACCCGACACTTGTCTTTATGTCTGGCATAAGCGTGAAAACCACATAGATATATCATACATTTTATTGTCTTTGTTGACCGAGTTAAGGGAATGTTTTGTTCATTGTGACATTAAAACAGGGTGTATTCAGTGAACTTCAAATGGTCTGTTTACACTTTGTATCCCAGCTATTAATATAGACTGTTTAAGCAGTTATACCTGCATGTACAAAGGAAAAGTGTGCATTTTGAGGACTTTTTTATGTCCTCTACTCCTGCAAACAGCTTCAGTCAGACACTTGAAGTATCCAGCTCTGTCAACACTGTTAGGTTAGCTTAAATAATGTAAGTCAAGTATCCTGTAGACCACAACTTCATGTGTTTGCTATGTTTCTTTCATTTTGGCAGATTGGTACCACTTCCTGTTAGCAGTGTACTCAGGGTAATTATAATCGGATTACTTTGATACATAAAAACGTGATGATTCTCAAGAAAAGACTTTTACATGATGTGTTATGGATTTGAGACAGACAGGGAAGATTATATACTTAAGTTTGAATCCAATCAAATCTGGATTGAGGTATTTGACTTTTTTAAAGACCAAGAGGGTTTTACAGTACTTCAACTGCATTTCCCCTCAGTATCTTTGTCTGAAGCCCCTCTGAATGAGACTTATCTCTTGCATACAAATGGGGAAAGGGATGGTTGTAGGAAAAAGACGATGAATTCCCTCGATGAGACATGAAGTCATAGTAGATGTGGCTCAGTTTATGTCTGGGCTACTCCTGCAAAAAATAACAAATGCTTCTTTAACACAGCACTTTCATTTTATTCCACTACAAAAAAAGAGCCATCTTAAGAGCACCGGTAAAAGCAGATACAGTTCCTCTCCTCCGCACACTGGACTGTCAGCCAAGCAAAGGCAGAAGAAAGACGTGTCCTTTCAGTCCCACCGTCCACTTTCACATGCAGCAAAAATGCAACGGTACTGTAAAGCCTCTGCAGAAGCAAGAAGATGCCGAGAGCAGGTCGGGAATTAAATTAAAAACAAACTAGCACAAAGCTGAGGGATCGAAGCTACTCTGTCTCTATTCAGGAGGAAAAAGACAAAAATTAAAACTGCTAGCTGAGAAACAAAATCACACCACAATGGGTAAATATAATACTATTAAAAATATCTCAAATAAAACACAAAGCTACCCAGAGGTGTGTGAGCCGGTCATGAAGTATACTGTACACACACAGATTAACCTGGCTTACTTGTTTGTTTTTTTGGAGCAGACAGTAGGCCGTACAATCATGAAGTAGTGACTGAACTCTGCTGTTTTCAGTCCAGCATGCATCTCTATTCGAACAGGACGTTGTATGATAACAGCGGATCAGCTGTAGCTCCGCAGAAGCTGGATGTGAATTCTCGAGCGGGTGACGGAAACTGAGCGTTCACGGTTCGAGGAAACGGCGTGAAGACCAGCTCGAGGCAGATTTCTGGAGTCATGAAAACCCTAGCATTGTAAGAAACTAAAGACTGAAGAATCCTAAAATCTGAGCTATGCAAATCACGTGATCCTTTACAATCCACTGCGCATTACATTTATTATATCGATCACCCTGCCACTTACATTCAAGCATGAGAGTCCGGAGAGAGGGAAGAGGGGCTGTAGTGTCTTTTCTCAGGATGGTTTCGTTCAGTGAAGATGGATAAAAATGTGATTGTCTCTCTCCCAACTGGGAAATTAAAAGTGTTTATTTGACCTTTCTTTGTCTTCAAGTGGAAATGCATAGCAGGATAACTCGCCGCTCCTCCAGGGTTCGTTTGTCTCGTCAGACGTGGCTTTCGTAAAACACCTGGCAGGGAGCGGGGGTATCGGCGCCTGTCGCTTCGGGCTCAGGCCTGCTCGGCGTCCTGGTCGCGTCCTGCACGTCGTCCTGCTCTGCGTCCTGCTCCACCGCCGCCTCAGGTTCAGGTTCAGGCTCAGGCTCAGGCTCAGGCTCAGGCTTAAGCTCAGGTTCAGGTTCAGGTTCAGGCTCAGGCTCAGGCTCAGGCTCAGGCTGCTCCTCCTGTTCCAGAGGACTGAGTGGTGGTGGGGAGCAGGGGGGAGGCGAGGAGGGTGTTGCCTCTGGCTGAGGGGGAGCTTCGATGCTGCAGTAACCTCCGATGGCGAGTTGTGGGTGCACCGACACCTGGATGGCGATGTGCTGCGGCTGCTCGTGCACCGAGGAGTTGTCTGAGTCGGCGGCGGGGGATTCGCTGCGCTCCCTCTCCCGCCCTCGCTCCATCTCCCTCTCCTGCAGGATGGTGAACACGTCTCTCGCCCCGATGGCCCTGGTGGCGAGCTCGCGGCATCCCTCGGGCGCCTGTCTGAGGAAGGTGTGTCTCATTTCCTCCACCCCCACCACCTCCAGGATCTCCTCCATGAAGGTGCGGCAGTTCATGATGAGCGGCGGGAGCGGGATGCTGCGCGCCAGCTCCTCGATGTACCGCGCAAACTCCATGGTCTTGAACTGCGTCACCTTGGCCAGCTCCAGCGTCTTGGCCGAGGTGATGATGGGGATCCGCTTGGCGATCTCGAAGGCCTTCTGCAGCTTCTCAGCGCCCTCGGTGCGGAAGAACTCATTGATGGCTTTCTCCGTCTTCTTCAGGTGGCTGCTCATCATGCAGAGGCGCGTGACGTTCAGGGCCATGATGATAGTGAAGGTCACCAAACACACCACCATGTAGTACACGCCCATGTCGCCGTTAGTGAAGACCACGCGCAGCGTCACCGTGCAGTTAGAGCTGCCCAGCGCGTTGGACGCCATGCAGGTGTACTTTCCCCGGTCGGCAAACTCGATGTTGGTGATGTTGAGGATCCCCGAATCCATCAGCCACCATTTCTCCCCTGCAGAGACACGGAGAAGGTCATGAATGTGGCAAAAGCTGCGTAAAACAAACTGATTCATAATAACTTCGGATTTGTTTCTGTAGAGCTTCTTCCTTAATACTGTATGATGGTCTGAGGAAAAAAATGCTACAACCTATCCTTTACTTTTGGTGCGACTGAGTACAAAAACTGCAGACCTGTTATTAAAAACAGAGATTATTCTGGAACGGCAGTGAGTATGCCGTCCGCCCAGTAACTCATGATCAAGGATTAAACCCTGAAAATCCTCTTAATGCATCTGTTCCCCTCACGTGTGATCAACAGCACTCTCCTCTGCGGTGTTGCTGCTGCTTTCTAACAGGAACTGCTTATTCAGATGTGCTGATGTTGTTCTTCTGCAGAGACTCTTTTTAAGCTCAAGAGAACACATAGTTTGGCTCTAAATCAATGGGAAAAAACCGGTGTCTTTCAGCCTGGCAGCAGTTTGGTGATGTGTGAAAGCAGTCATCTCTTGCCTAAGCCTCCATCTGTGGCTTTCTCAACATTTGGCGCTGAAATGTATATCCACTTTATGATCAGGGTGTAGTGTATGTGTGTGTTCAGATAGAAGGGCAGCAGTGACCTCATTATTCCTGCCTTCAATGTTTAAACAGGTGGTGCTCTCTGTGCTGAGCTTTGAGTAATCAAAGCGGGGACGATCTGTTTACAGGTTAGGTTTAAGGGTCGCTTCTACAGAGTCACAACTGGGTCGAATGTTGAAGCACATAATAATGTTCAAACCAAGCGAGTTAAGCAGTGACAAATATTGAATTTATGTAAATGGCCACAGGTAGCAGTGCACCTGCAGAGCCATTCAGTCGAATGAGTGTCGGGTTTATTTGCTCAGTTTATCAGTTCTTATCTCAGTAATGAGCTGGTGATTCTGGCTGATACAGCTTTATTGTGATGTGACAGCCTTAGCGCGCTTCAAAGGGGTAGTTCTACATTTTGGGAAATCCGCTTATTTGCTTTCTGTGGGAGAGTAAGATAAGAAGCTTGATGGCGCGCTCTCTGCAATATAAAGCTGAGGCAGCAGCTGGTTAGCCTAGCTTAGCACAGAGACTTAGAACAGGGACTGCAAGCATGCACCCTTTGGCCTTTTTCTGTAAAGAGATCATTCCTACAAGGCTAATCAAAATGAACATTATATAATATATGCTAACACTTATACATCATATTCTTGATTTCCCTCCTTTGCAGTCATGTTGCTTTTGTGAGTTCAGCATAATAAAAATATGCATGCATATAATTTGGATAATTGTCATGTTCGTGATTAAAGAGGAATATAAGAAGTGTCCTTCAAACGAAGGAGATAAAAGACATGGTTGACATTTGTTCACATATAGTCAGTCTTTATGCTAAGCTAAACTAACAGGCGTTCTGGCTGTACAGTACTGTCAACAGTTCTTTGTATTTTCTACCTTTTGATAGAAATGACAACTTTCAGTCTTGGGGAAAATGTAACAGCGACTCATGGTCTACCTCTCGCTGTGTAGGCGCCCAGATGGACAGATATCACAGAAGGCGTTTCTAAATCTATAGTCTGAAGTCTGGAAGAGACTTTAAAAATCATGTCTCCCGCCTCCTACAATGCTCCAACGATTCATTTCCCACTCTGGTATCCCCTGGAGGAGATGAATGGGGGTCAGGAAATGTCCCGCCCATCCGCCTTCTCAGCTGAGAGATTTCTAATTTTACCTCAACCACCGGACCATGTGATGCGATTGATGTGCGGCTCAATACTACAAGCAACTTTGTAGGAAGGGGGGAAAAGGCAGCTTGAAAAGGGCTGAGGAAACAAGTGAGGGCAGGTTGGAATCAGTACTGCCTGCTGTGGGGGAAATATCCCCCTCCCTAATTATATTCCTGTGTGTAGCCCAGGGGAGAAGCTCTGTTATGGTGCAGACTCCGCTCTGGGTTTCTGGGTCATAACAACAACAGGCTCCAACAGGCCGGCTCAGGAGAAGCATCAAAACGTCCGCCTGCTCTGCGCTCCTTCTCTCAGCTGAATCACAGTATTCAAAACCCAGGCGGAGGAGGCTCGGCTTTAAGGAAAATCATGAGTAGAAACCTATTTAAATGTCTGCCTGAATCTAATGAGCACACAGCAGGACAATAATCACTTCTCTTACGTGAAATAATAAGCCAAATTTCCCCCGGGAACCAATCCTGACTTCTCGCCCTTGAAAATACAGAATCACTTTCCCGTGTAACAGAACAGAGGATTTGATCACTTAATTTAACGCATCTGCAGTCATAACCTTGCAGTCGTCGAGAAAGAAACGTGCTCTGCTGTTCTTTGAATGTAGCATATTAACACTGTGCCTCTAAATGATCCACAGCGTCAGCACCGTCATATTTTCCTGTGACGAAGCAGAAAGCACCCCCAATGGAGCACATTCGTGTCAGTATCCTCAGCACATTAACTACGTATTGTAAATTAGGAATGCCAGTTATAACACTCTTAATAAAATATGTGTTTCTAGGGATTGCTGTATGTAATGTGATATTTATAGACTATACATAAACCTGTCCACCAAGGTGAGCTTAGGCTATACTGTCTATACTTTGGGAGCTATGTTTGTTAATGTTTCTGGGGGCATTTCTGCATATCTTTTAGGATTGTGGGGTTAATTAAATGCACTGGTTTATTCAAAACAATACTGCCACACAATATCAAATAATAATTAGTGTGCAGATTCTTCCCCATAACTCGAGTCCTCCGGGTTTGTTTCTGCGACACAAACTATTGGCTGTATATGCGACACCTGGAAGTGTCACTGAGCCAGGCAGCGGGCCAAAACTACCCTTAACAGCGGATAAAATGGATGTGTGGCTATTTTTATGGAGTGCACGCACATCTCAAAACTGCCCCCCCGGCTATCTTTGAGATTTTGAAATACAGAATGTGGACCACGTTGATACGCTGAGCAGGCTGAGGAGGATTTTCATTTCCTGTTGGAAACCGTGCGTGTGGTGAATACAACTTAGCTGTCAGAACTATAAAATGCACTTAAATGTTAACTTTCAGAAGCTGGATTTATAGTGAATAATAAACCAGACACTCCTAGCACTGCTGGTGACAAAGAGAGCAGGAAACCGGGTTTTAAGTAACAGTGCGATTGGTCTTACCATTATTCTCCGTGTCCAGGCGGTCTCCATGGGAGTTGAACCACTGCACACTGGGGAACGGATCCCCTGTTACATTGCAATCAATGAGCGCACAGCTCCCCTCACGAGCAATTATCTGGCTCACTTTTGTGAACACCATGGGGCCAAATCCGTCCGTCACATTGGCACTTTCTGTTTGGTTTGCGCCCATGTCCACTGATAAGGCCCCGGTGGTGTGAGAGGCGATAAGGGACGCCAGGATCAGAAAAACGTATCCTCCAGCCCAGTGCATTTTCTCCATCTGTTGGTGCGTCACCCACGGGGGAAGAGACTCTGTCATTCCTCCTGGTTACCCATCCAGCACACTGGCTATCTCTTTGAAGTAGAAGGCAATTTGGTATTCAGCTCTGTGGCTTGAAACATCTCACTAGAAAACAAGAAAGTGAATGTTAGTCATAATGCAGCAGGACGTAACCACATGTGCCTGGGGAACAAACTGATGAGGAAGGAAGCTGGTTTTAGAACTAGCACGAACACACAGGAATGCACTCAATGAATGTTTTCATATTGAATACATCAAAATAGTACGTTCGTTAAAGACTATATTTGTTCTTGCATCACAGCAGCTCCATTTAAAAGAAATCAAACAAGGACAAATATTATGACACGATACAAGGAAACAGACATCAACATACCATAACAATCACTGAAGACAGCATTATCAAGAGCCTCTGTCTACATTTGGCCTGGGTTTTAACTGTGTATTTAACTTGAGGATTGGCTGGTGCTCAAAAGAGTGCTTCAGTCTAACTTTAAATCGTGGGACCTTGTACCTCTGATTTGATGATAATAAATGTAGCTGTTCAGGACGTGGTTTGGGTCAGAGACAATGTTGTTGTTATGGTAGGCTGTTGCATATGGTTTCTCACAGTGTTGACCTACAGTCTCTGAGCAGATTTTCAGCTGGTGGAGCAGTTTTGACTTTAAAGCGGTAGACTGACACTAGTGCCATGTAGTATTGCAATACTGTAAAGAGCTGTGGTGACAACTGCATCTCAAAATTCACCACAGCCCAGGGTACAATCTGCAAGTATCTGATTTGTAAATCAACCCACACCAAAAGGTACAAAGATATTTAACTTACAACTAGTCATTGTGTTGTAGATTCATGATTTCACATCATCAATCAGCACTGAAATCACTGGCTGTGCTATTGCTCTAACATAGGGAGCATATCATATCCATGTTCGTTCAGTTAAGTAACATTACAGCATTATGTCTGTTACACAAGGACTAGCTTCGTGTTCACAGCTAAAAGCAGCTATAAACATTCACAATACATGTAGGTATCAAAAACGTGCAATAGAGCTACATAAGGTCATCTGAAACTTTAATTAAACAAGCAGATGCATCCTGTTTTTTCACAGAGGTGCAGTTTTAGCTTGATTTTAAGGGAAAACAAAGCCACTGCAATATAACGGAACTGTATGTGGGATCCGTCTATGTCCACGTTCGCTTCGTTGTTGCCACACAAACAGCCCCCGAAGATGGCATTTCCAGCTTTTAAATGTACACCAGTGATTAAAATCTTAAAGAACGATAGTTCATTGGATTATATTATTCATATCATGAGAGAAACCTTTGACAATTCAGTGCGGTTTGACCGCCAGACATCACCAAACAAGGGCGTGGGACACGGCTACGTGCTGGAAGGTTTTACATCACGGGACCCTTTTAGAAATGTTCCGAAAAGCGAAGTAGATCTTTCATAATCAGACACATTATTGAGGTGTTACTACAGTTAACGAAACATATTATAGGAATAAGGATAATGACCTCAAAGCGGAATTTGTGTCGAGGGTTGCGCTAACGTTACCTCCTGCAAACGACCAACTTATCGTCGACGTCAGCAGCTCAAACGTTGACATAACGCCTCTTTAATAACATATTTTACAGGTTATAAATGAGTATATTCATACTCACATCATAGTCTGTCGCTGTCATCGTTTAGAGGGAAACACCAGAGGAGTGGTTGTCCGTCGTTAGCTGTTTCTCCGCATCTCCATCCTCCCCCTACCGCTTGTGGTCCGCTATGTAACCCGCAGCTCCAGACTACAGACTGGGAGGCAACGTCGCCCAGTGTTGGCAGAGCAGGTGGAGCAATATCAACATTTATGTAAACCCTCAAATGGACCTTAATTGCATGTCAGTACATTTTAAGAAGAAATATGTATAATATGTTTGTGTTCTGGTGTACAGCTCCGGAAAAAAATTAAGAGACCTCTCCAAATGTTTCTTAAATCTTAATCTCTACATGTACGGCAGTCATTCTAGTGGCTGTTGAATGTCAACACAGAGACAAATTGTCAGTAGTTTATAGAATACAATAAATACAAATCATTTAACTCAAAGACATGTCTATAAATAATAAGACAAGAGAACATGATCATGCTGAAATGGTCTCTTAAATTAAAGAGGTGCTCCAGAGTGTAAGAATACTCTGTTACAAGTGAAAGTCCTGCAATGCAAATGTTATTCCAAGTAAAAGTACAAAAGTATTTGCATCAAAATATACTTAACCAACAGTAAAAGTACTCATTGTGCAGATTGGTCCATATCAGAATAATATGATGTGTTTTGGTTATAATTATTGATGCATTCATGTGTTTATCAAAGCTGGTAAATGTGCAGCTAGTTTGAATGACTTTGTTTACTGCAAAGAGTAGCTTGTGAATTTAAGACTAAAGTCTGATATAAGTGCAAATGTTTTAGAGTTCGGTGATAATGTCCTTTCATTTGTCAATACAAGCTACCCCTTTCCCACTTCACTTAGTCATCAGTGCAACTTGAAAGGAACTAAATCTCAACCCAACAGATATGCAACATTTTGAGGCTTACAAAAGCACATTTTTGTTGTTTGTCTTTTGTTTTGTCACTCATCTGTATTCGTGACGTTTGTCTGTGCAGCCTGGCCTTGAAGCTTCCTGAGCAGACAGCAGCAGCTTGGCAGTTTTCCAGTTTGTCATTGAACACAAAAAGATGACCTTGAAAACCTTACTTGCACAAAGGTAAAGTGCTAGTGCATCTAATTTGGTTTTGCAGGTATTCAACCTTTGAGTGCTTTAAGACGTAGAACACAATAACAGGTAAACAGACTACGCTGGAAACCCATCCCCTTCTGCATTCATGATCATTGAAAGCTAAAAGGTTGGAGTAGGAAGGACTTTAAGGATGACTGCAGTGCTGTGGATAGATACAATATAAATAGGACCAGGGGCATAAAACGCAGCAGGGAACAACACACTTCCCATTGAAGCAAAACTAATTCCTAGAGGAAAATGAGGGCAGCACAGAAGCTCTTCTAAATAAAGACTAGGTCAGGGTTATGTTTGTGTACAGGAGTTGATAAGTAACTGACCTTGAAACCACTGTTAAAGTCTGAAATGGACACTCTGTAACAGGGCCTGAGCAAACATTCAATAATACTCCATCTATGTATAGAAATATGGATATTTAAAGTAATGCGTGTAGCATTAACTGTCCCCTAAGTACAGTTTAGAGGTTCTGGTACTTTGTTTTTATCATTTCTCAAATACTTGCATTTGACTACTCACATTTTACTTTTACTTCGAGGATTTCACTACCTTTTCTTCAGTGCTGCAAAAGCCTGATTTTTAAGCCGACCCTCTGACCCCATTTCTCTACTCGGGTGAATGTTTCAGCTTAACACAAACACTTCTGAGAACTCGGCCCCTCTGCTCACAAGGTGCTACATATTAACACAGCGGGGAGAAAGTCTGTGCAAGGGGAAAAGAAAACAGTGTCCAGCCACTCACAGAATGTACTGATCGCTTATTGTTTGTTCGGCTCATCAGAACACAAAGAGGGTCAAAAGATTCAAAGGCACAAACAGGAGATTATCTGGCACAATTCAGAACACGTGGAGTTTAAGAAAACAACTTTACTGTGAAACCTAAGTTTGGACTTGTGGTTTTCTTCTGTGTCAAGTCAACACTTGTGTCAGTTTCACAATCCAGATGTTCTTGATGCTGCAAGTGTTGCTAGAGTTTTGATCCTTGAGGTTAAAAGATTGTGCAATCCAGAGTAGAAAGAGTTCATGATGATTTAGACGACCTTCCTTTTGTACCAACTTTAGAGGATCCACCTCTTTATGAATGTGTTGTTAAGTGGTGTTACTACTGTATCCACGAGGGAAATATACGTTGTTTACGAGCATAAAGACTCAAACGACAAAATACAAAGTGATACAAAAACGTTTATTTACTTTTTTATACAGTACACGATTCATGTGTAGTGTATTGATGGAGCACCAAGTAATGAGTTTAGCATCTGTAATCTTTTAACTCAATGTAGTCTACATGGATTCTGGATTCAACATTGAGTGTCTTGGATAATTATACTTAAATATATATTTAAAAAATAATCCTTCGACAATAACTTAAACAAAATGCAGCATCTTTAAGGGAAAATATACATCATTGTTGATCACAAAGCCTCTTTGATGAGAGATGAGAGTCTTCTGAAAGCCTGTGGAAAAAAATTATGAGGGATTAGAGTCTTGGAAAAGTGTGTATGTTTGTGTGTGTGTGTGTGTTTGAGTGTGTGTACCTCGTCTATCTGCTCCGGTGTGGAGAGGGAAAATGCCGCTCTGACGTAGGGACAGGGGTCACTGCTGTTGATCATGAAGACGCCCCCGGGAACCAGAAGCACCTACAGCACACACACAGACACATGATAAACCCTCAATAGTTTTTACACTTTTTGATTTTGTACGGATCATCCCACTCAGAAATAACATGTTAATTACCTTGTTGTTTGGATGGATCAAGGCTAACTGTTTCCCCTTGCCTTGAGTATTTGTGCTAAGCTAGGCTAACCCAACAGGAGTTATCTTCAAATCTGAAGTGTGGTTTCCTCCTCTGTAAGCAGAGCAGAGACTGAATGTACCCACTCCTGTTTATACTCGGCGAATCAGCTATTTGCTAGCAGGGATTGAAATGCTCTGTGTGGGAGGGGAAACACTCAGTTTCTAAACCCTCTCACAATGGCAGCTTAGCATCACCATCCTACACACTATTCAGACACAAAACCTGCTTTGCCCCTGAAGCAAAACATCTGCGAGATAAACAGAGCAGGGGAAAGCAATGGAATGCATTCTGGGTACTGATATTAGCATGCTATAGTACAGAAAGTTAACCTTCAGTAAGGAAATTGGGTTTTGTTTCGTAATAGACCACAAAGAGGATTAATTTGTGAGAGTTAGAGTGAGATACAATAGGAAAATGTTGTACGCTGACCTCTTTCTCCAAGGCTTTCTCCATAATGAGCTGCTGGGTATCGGATATGCCCTTTAGCTTGATCCACAGGAACATGCCTGCCGATGGGGCGTACCACTCTGCCACGTCTGAACACACACACACACACATTGGGAGAAAAAAAGGAAAGCCTTGGGGTGCGCTTCAAGACTCATCACAACTTTCCTTCTGCAGTCCTTTCTCATCAATTGAACCAAATATGACTTTTTCACAAACCTTTGAGCCACTTGTCTGCAGAGCTGATCATGGCGTCACGTTGTTTCCTGTAGAACTCAATCACCCTGTGAGAGGAGAGGAAACTGTGTCATGCACCGCTGCAAGTGTGGCCTAGTGACTTACTAAAAAAGGGCTGTATGTGTACATCAAATATCTTTATAAATTAGGAGTGTAGGGGAGGTGTGGCTGTGCAGCTGCATTAGGGGAAGTGACATACCCGTCTATGTGTTGAAGGAAGCCCTCTTGGCCCCAGCTGTGCAGCAACTGAGACACCATGAGCTGTGGAGAAGCAGGTTAAGTTATATACTGTACAATGACCCTATGATATAAAATCCACCCTCAGATCTGTACATTTGGAGTGAGACACCTTTCTTTCACTGTCAATGTTTTCTCCTTTCATGCTTCTAATTTGGAATCTTTCTGAGTTAGAGCAGATTATATAAAAAAGCAGAGGCGAGGTTGACAGCGGATCCTAATTAATCTCCCTCTTCTTCCTTTTTAAGCCCTCCTCTGCAGCTGCTGCAGATCCACACGCACCACAAAGACTCGTTTGGCCTCAACACGTCTCCTCGCTGGTGAGTTTATGCCAAATCAGCGTTACCCGTGGGGAGGTAACAGAAGCTGGCAGTGTGTGCAAGTCTGCGGTGTCACTGTGTGGAGAGAGCATGACTCAACCGCCCTGATAGATAGAAAGATAGAATCGGAGGATTTGTCACATACATGCACACAGCAGAGCACACACAGTCCATATTTCAAGTCTGTTTGGGGACTTGAACCTGCAACCCTACAATTCCCAGTCCAAGCCCCTACTGACTGAGCCACTACTGGACAATGATGTGAGCTTACTGCTGCATGGAGGTGTGCATGGTAAAGCGGTGTAAATGTCAGGTTGCCACAAAGAAAGCATCAAAGACGTTAGCCTTAAAATGCTAACTACAGTATCTGTGCGGTTATTTCTGTCATACTTTAGAATTGATAAATGCCTCCACACAGTTCAAAGCACAAATATGTTTTGTTTGCAACTAAACCAGTAATGCAACAAGTTTATTGAGCAGGGTGTGGCTATGATAGATGATGGTTTTATTTACCTGTGTGAAGGTGCTGGTGTGCATGGTGGAGGCCTGGATGTGCAGCACCACTCTGTCTATCAGTGGCTTGGGACCCGTCACAAAGCCTAGCCTCAGCCTGAAACAAACAAAGAGTCAAAGACATCAACAAATAGTTTCCTTTGCTTAGTCTTTAATAGAAACCCATTATTCATTTTAAAGTGAGACAAACAGAAAAGCAAGGAATCAATGAACAAACGCAGATCTGATTTGGATATCCTGAATGACCTTGAAGAAAATTTGGCTAACAAATGTGCCATGTCATCATGCAAAGTCAGCACAACTAAGCCTAAAACACGTTGAGGCATGATATAACCATTTCAAACATCTGAGTTTTATGACTTGGATCTGAAGAATGTAAACGGGATCTTAAGGTTTAACATGCTTATGGGTGTAATTGTAAAAGGATGTGTATATAATATGTAAAAATGGCCAATTAACTAATAGATCATGTAAATAAACACTAAAATACATAAACGTTGAGGTTCAAATACATATCATATAACTGGAATTAATGTGCACAACTGTGAAAAACATCCCCATCAGCCCATACTCTGCGTATGATGACACATCCTGTTTATAAATCAGGTCCTGACTCTTTAAGGAAACAAACACTGTGCTGCAGCATGTTAAGAGCAGAGCTTCACACGCTCTGGGTCTGAACACACAGATTGAGACGCTCACCCTGAAGACAGGATCTTAGAGAAGGAGTCCGTCCTGAGGATCCTCCCGTCGACATCCATGGAGAGAAACGTGGGAGCCCACGGCTGCCAAATAATGAGACACAACAAGTGTCACTTTTGATTGTCTCTACTTTTATGGTAAAATATGAAGCTGTATTCGAATATACTCAATTGAAGATTTAAAAGTGTGCCAGTCATTACAGCCCTAAGATGAGACTAAAACGTAGAAACAAAAGAGACTAATTAAATATTTCACCTTTTTAAATGTGAGAAAATTAACTTTCTTTGCCAAACAGAGGAGGTCAGCGATCTGTCTTTGTACCTTGTCAAACTGCAGGAAGTAGTACGGGTCGTCCTCGATGATCAGCATGTCGTACTGCCTGGCCAGCTATGAAAGACACCGGGGACTTTAATTAAAAAACGACAAAGAGAATCCGCAGGGAAATCAGCTTCAAGACGAGCTCTAATTAGCAGCTGAAATTGCCACTTTGCATAAATCAGAGAAGAGGGATTCATGAACCATCTGCAGTGTGAACATGCAGTCATACTTAAAATCTAAATGAGGCTGTGATTTGTGACTGCAGCGGGAGACCAACCTCGTACACTTCCTTCTTCCTCTGCGCCGTCATGGAGGCACCGGTGGGGTTTCCTCCGTTGGGGATGGTGTAGAGGATCTTGGGGGCGGTGCTGCCGGGTTTGTGGACATCTGAGGGATCCCACCGAGACAAAACGTCCTTCAGGGCCGCAGGTATCATGCCGTGCTGATCGCTGGAGACGTTTATTAAGTTGCAACCAAGAGGCTGGAGCTAAAAAAAAAACAGGGAAGAGGGTCACGGCAGCTGGAGGGACTGTAGGTGTGTGTGCAGCAGAAATAAAGTATTTTTTCTCACCGCTGCTAATGTGCCTGAATAGGTGGGAGCATCCAGCAGGACGTTGTCTCCAGGGTTGACCAGCATCTCAAACACCTATAAACCCCAAACATCTGAACCATCATCACCTGAAAACTAGTTCATATGCACTTCTTATCAAATATATAACAGTCAGGATTTTTTAAACTGACAACACATTGTTGAGTAAAGGCTGTTAAAGGACCACTGGTAAACAACAGGTCCCAACAACATTGCAGGAAATAACTGTCACTTTTTATGTGGTTGTCAAAACTGAAGCATTAAATTCCCCAGTGTGTGCTTTACACTTAGTCAATATAGAACCCTCTGAGGAATGTTTTGCTTCAATGGACTTCATTTACCATCATCATCCTTAGCTGATTCCCATGACACTATGACAGCTAACAGTAGAGGTGGTGTCAGTACCTTACAGAGCCCCTCCTGGCTCCCTGTCGTCACACACATGTCCATCTGGCTCGGCGGATTGTGGAGGTCCTTCTGCAGTTTCTTCATCCACGTCAGCAGCTCAGGGATTCTACGCAGGGATGAAAATGAACTCTAAATCTAAAGTAATGTCACTGTTTTTGTTCTGGAGATTCTCCTGGAAAAGTGACTGTTTTTAACAAGAGAAGGACTCCTGTCTTCATCTCTCACCCATTAGAGGCAGAGTACTGCAGAGCCCTCTTCATCAGCGCCTCGTCGAAGGAGAGCGTCTGTCCGTTCTTCAGCCTGATGGATGCTGACTGGAAGGGGAAGGTGTTGGGGTTGGGCGCTCCTCCGGCCAAAGAGATCAGAGACGGAGGTGACCGCTGCTGCAGCTCGGCTTATTACAGGCAGAGAGATACATGAGAGGGATGGATCTACTAGAAATGTAGGCATAAACAAAGCCAAACTGGAATCTATTTTCCACTTTATGTACACATCAGTTATGTTATAAAGCATATTTATGTGTACAGCCAGGTAAATGGATATTTTGCCATTTCTTCTACAATTATTTGGTTGGTTGATCAATAAAATTTAATAATTTTTCATTTTCCTGGTCCTCAAAGTACTTTACAAGCAAGTAAAGAAAATCAACAGAAGTGACCCACAGTTCAAAACCAATAGCAGCTGCACTGCTAAACTCTGCCTGCCATTGAAGTAGTAAGTCTGTACATGCAGAGACAAAAACACCAGATACCATGACATTTTCACTTCGGCAATTTTTAAATAAAACAGGTGTTACATTAAAAACGTAATACGTATTTAATTAGAAAATACTCACTCAGCATCCTGATAGGAGAGGGCTTTCTAGCTGCACTGACAGCTGTCAGAAACCGAGCGTAATTCATGATCCTGCAGAATTATAAAATGAATCAGAAATATTGACCCTCATGTATTTATGAAAACATTGCATCAGCTTCCACCTGTTGCTGACATAAAATAATTCCTACTTTCAACATGTTTGCAGGCAGATTAAATGACTGGAATAAATAATGCTGTGCTCAATCAGATCAACAGCACTGCACCATTAGATTCATGTTCCAAAGAAACTCCGGTTAAGCCAACATAAAGACACGTGTTTTTGGGACACTGCAGTGCAAAGGTGCACGCAATTATACTCGATACATGTCATGAAGTCAACACTAATAAAAGTATTATCTCGACCACTTTCAGCTTTCTGCAACTAACCTTGCGTAACCCGGCATGACCGTGGACTTTTGTCCAAGACCTACAGTGGTCATCTCGCGATATTTGTAACGTGAACTAATCCTCCAAGATGTAACACATTATGTAACAGTTCAATGACTTCTCAATAAGTTTTGATATTATGTGTTTTGGTTTTAATGTTAGTTGGATTAATTCACAACACACACGAGTGAAGATCCGTACCTCTGTAAAGTCTCGTTCTTGTTTCGCCGGTTATTTTGTTTTTCTCCACTAGACGCAGTGTACCGGATATCAACACAACCGGAAGTCACGAAGAAGAAGTAGTTCCTTCTTGTTAGCTTAGTTTAGGCGTGTTTACTAGAATAATAACAACGTTAAGAAGCGTTTAAATCATTACAATATAATTATTGTTAGTTATCTTTACTGTTAGTCCATTAAAATACATTTGCCTCAGGTTTGCAGCGAGGGCTTTCTTTCGAAATGGTAAATCTTGTTTCTAGTTTTTGCGATGAATGTATCCTAGCTTGTGTGATGAGGGATCATATGGCTAAATAAGATTAAAGCTAACAGCGAATTAAAAACGAACCTTATATAGTTTACTGAATTAACATAAGGGTCATTGCTTAGCTTACTTAACAAATACAGAACATGTACGTGCATTTAACGTAATGTACCTGTGCCTTCTTCCCCACTACAATTCAGGGGTAAATAGTGTAAAATGACTTCACTACATTTGATTTATTATTGAATACATTTAGTTACTTTGCAGATTTGGATTAATGTGTGAAATATAATCAACACTTACACCATACTTTAGTTCCACCTGGAGTAAATTCAGCAGCTACCCTGCAATATACAAAGTCATTAGCTGCACCTTTACCAGCTCTGAGAACACTTTAAGGATCAATAATTATAAAACATATCAGAGATATTATTCTGAAATGAACCAATCAAACAATGACTACTTTTACTGTCGCTACTTTAAGTACATTTTGATTTGAATACTTTGGTACTTGATTAACATTTTGAATGCAGTACTTTTTCTTTTAAAAGACAATCTGGTACTTCTACTTTTGCTCAAGTACAAGATCTGATTACTCTTCCCACCTAATTTAATATCAGGTGTGTTTTCCTCTTAGTTTTCCAGATAACCTGGAGAGATCTGCTGCCATGTAGAGCTGCTCACTGGCTGCCTGTTCTCCGTGTTTACATCCCGTGGCCGCTCCAATGGGGAAAAGGAAAGACATGATCCACCCCAGGTTCCTCGGTGAGTAAAGAACAGTCCTGGCATTTACAGTAATTCTCAGTGTCTTTGGTACATTTCGTTGTACCATTTTTGGTTCAAACAGTCCGTCCATACATGACAGTACAAACAGTACAAGCGTAAATGTGAATCCTGTCAAATCTCTCAGAATAAATACAAAGATATAATGTTGAATCTGTTGGGGCGTTTACCAAAAATCACTGCAAAAAATATTGAAGGACTAAAATCATTGCGCCATAAACTTCCTCTTGATCGATATGAAGAAATATCAATAATAGCAACTATAATTCTTGGGTTTATTTGTGTCTTCCCTCTCGTCCTCTGCAGGTGAAGGCAGCTCCAGCCTGCACAGCGTTCACAAGCGCAAACACAAAAAACACAAGAAGCACAAGAGGAAGCACCACAGCTTCCCCGAGGCGCCGGAGCCCGAGCCTGTCGTGGTCCCTCGGCCTCCTCCACAGCTCCGACTCAAGATCAAACTGGGAGGGCAGACGCTGGGGACCAAGAGGTGAGGGGGGTCGAGGTATTTCATTTATATAATTTGTATCTGAACCCAGTCACTCAGAGAGCTATTTCCTGTCTCCCAGTGTTCCCACCTTCACCGTGCACCCTGGTGTGGCCTGTCCTCCCTCTCCTCTGATGATTATTAACAATGTTGATAATGGTGATGACTCCGATGACGATGACTCAGATGATGATGACGACGACGACGATGAGCCCTCTGTGCCTTTGGAGCAGTATCGGGCCTGGCTTGGTAAGTGACCGGTGAAATGCTAAGATATATGGTGTATGGTATATTGTGAGCTAAAATGTCTGTACTGCTCATAAATCATACCCACACACAGGTCACACGTCAACTTTATCTCATTTTAAGTGATCACACGGCAAAAGGCTTGCACAGTGGATGGATGTTAGCCTCATGTCAGCTGTATTTCAGTTGTACCATGGTTAGGAATTTATTTTGGCCCGTCTGGATGCCACATTCATCATGTCTATCCGGTTTGTATTGCGTCAGACGAAGACAGTAACCTGGCCACATCCCCTATGCCAGACATAGACTCAGACTCCATGATTGGGGTGCCCGTGGACGAGGAGGAGAGGTGGCTGGAGGCTCTGGAGAAGGGAGAGCTCGACGACAACGGGGAGCTGAAGAAGGAGGTGGACGAGTCCCTGCTCACAGCCCGACAGGTGAGGAGGAGGAGTAGGAGGAGAATGTGAACTCTAAAAACTGTGATAGTAATTGAACTGATATTCAACAAATAGCGTGTTTTTATTCGTGTGTTCAGAAAGCCCTGTTACACAAGCAGCAGAGCCAGCCTCTCCTGGAGCTGCCCATGGGCTACAAGGAGAAGGAGATGACTGCGGAGATGATGCAGAAGAGGGAGGAGCGAGCCCGGAAGAGACGCCTGCAGGCGGCCAAGAAGGCGGAGGACAGCAAGAACCAGACGATCGAGAGGCTGACCAAAACCAGCAAGGCCAAGATCAAGAGCATGAGGGAGAGGAAATCCAAGCTGAACCAGAGTCCCATGGTGCGCTACAAAGACAACGCCCTGGGAGTGGCCATCTCGTTCCCCACAGGGGTTCCTGCTCCGACACCGACTCCTCCCTCTGCTCCACCTGCTGCCCCCGTGAACTGCGGGGTCAATGGCTGCACCAACCTCAAGAGGTACGCCTGCTCCAAGACCGGGGTTCCCCTCTGCAGCCTCGAGTGCTACAAGAGGAACATGTTGCTCATTCAGAGCGCAGCTTGAACTCTAAAGGACGAATACTCTCCAGGTGTAGATGTGCTACTACATCTGGTTGAAGCTGCTCAGACATTTTATGGAGTTTACTGCACAGATTCGCCTGGAAGGGATCAATTGAACAAATCCTTTCAGGACTAGGAATATGGATTCATCAGTCTTTTTTTTGTTGTTGCCGTGTCATCTTTATAATTATGGTTTCCCTTGGTCCCACAATTCAATTATGAACATTATGAAATGCAGAATTCTAAGATATGTTTTCCAAGTATTAAACAATACTGATGAGATGTATATTTGTTGTATATGTTTGGAGAAAGGACTGCATTATTTCCACTCCCTTTGTCAGTTGTGAGGAATTATGTTATGGAGACGGACAAACAATAAAAGAGAATTGCTTCTTTAATTGACTTCATTCCATACAAAACTGTACATCTTAAATAACACTTGGACATGTTTCCCAACACTGTGTAAAGATTGTGATTCCAACCCTTTGAGCTTTCAACACGAAGATGTGTGCAGTAGCTTAGTTTGAATCAGTCCAGCTTAGTAAACTTTAAGGCGTCTGCTCCTAATAGACATTGTCTGAGGTATTCATTGATTGGCTTCTCTATCTCTCACACACACACACACACACACACACACACACACACACACACACACACACACACACACACACACACACACACACACACACACACACACACACAGAACATGACCTGGTTAGAACTCGCGGCTATTTGCTTATCGCTGCTGTTATCTGCAGAACATCATCTCTGAAATACAGTCCCATTGTTGGATCCAGTTAGCAGACAATCCCCCAATAGAACCGTGTCTTCCTGAGTTGTAGTTTGTGTCCATCGTGGTCACAGATCCTATCACAAAGCCAGGCCAAAGGAGAGTCTGAAGGCCATCTCTACGGGAACCTCTGCCACAGAGTCATGGAAACACACGTAGAACTCCTGAGGGACCGGCTCCAGCAACATCCGACTGAGAGACGGAAAAATAACTTAGACTGGGCTTGATATTTTCAGCAGATTATCCAATATGCAATTTTGGAAAATGACTTCAGCTACAGACCATCATCAAATTAATGAAGCTTATTTACTTGATAGGTTTTAAAAATACTTAAAAGCACAAATTAAGGCAAAAAGTTTAGACTCTAAAAGTAGAAAGGGGAATTTTGAGTCCTATTTGAATAATTCCCTCCAGGTTTTCCATACATATCATGTTCCTGATAACAGGATAAAGTTGATGTACCCTATGACCCAGTAGGTCATGGTGGGAGCAGGCTTCCTCTGGTCGGTCCAGTTCTCAGGTTTGCACTGAAACAGGACCCCATGTTCCTTCACTGGACCGAGACCCCAGCCCTGGGGCCGGTCTGCAGCCCGGCGGCCCTGCAGGAGGAGGAGAGGTGGTTACGTTGTTTCATCAGATAGGTTCTGCGGTCATGAAGATATTTATCCATGGCGCAGTAAAGCAGACTCACCCTGGCCGGCAGGCTCTGCTGGAACGCAGACCGTATTGAGAGGCAGCAGTGGTGGAAGTTACGAATGAGCTGAGGGTGGATGGAGCCGCTGAGCTGAGCCACCTCCCTGTGGGTTGGAGCGATGAAGATCCCCTGAACACTTTCCATCAGGACGTAGTGGAACAAGGTGTTCTCTGCACCTGATGTCAGCCTGTCACAACGGGCAGATTTAGTTCTAGCCAAAATGAATAATACATGCAGCGTAAATTAAAATGGTTTCCCATCACCCACTTCATGGTGTTGTACATCTCCTCTGTCTCCCTTTCAGTCAGGGTCTTCTTTAGGGTGCCCAGGTAGAATGGGTTCGGGTGCCTCATCCTGGGAATCTGTTAACAAAGCATACATGAATCCACACTAGTGGATAAATCATTTGAATAACATTTAGTCTATTACTTCAAATGATTAAAATGCAAAGAACATTTCAATCATTTCAAAAGAAATAAAAGTTGTGACCTTGTTTTGTACTTCTGATTCTATATGTCAATGGTGTTGGTGTCCTCGTTACCAAATATGAACAAATATAAGCCTGAATAAAACATACAACTGTACCTTAAAGAGGCCTCCACTGCCTCCACTCCCCTCAGACCCTCCAGACCCTAGGGAGTCCCGACGGCCCCCCAGCTTTCTCCCCGAGTCAGGTGTAGAGTGTGGACTGAGGCCTGGAGCCATCGATGTCCCAGCATCCATCTGTCCCTCACTGCCACTGTCTGACAGGCTCCTCTGCGGGCTGGACCTCCGGGCCTTCTCTCCAAACAGAGCGCGGCCCCTGGACCCCGCGGAGGAGCCTTTGACGGCCCCAGCGAGCTTGCTGAAGACGGGGGAGGAAGAGGCCAGGCTGTCCAGGCGGTCACGGGCCGTTGCGGCGGGGAGGAACCAGTCGGCGCAGGACAGGCAGGGAGCCGGTGGGGCATTCAGACGTTCCTCAATACCGGCCTCCAACACTTCCAGCTGCAGCAAGGTGGCCTTCA
The DNA here is from genome assembly GCF_036324505.1 of Eleginops maclovinus. Taxonomy (NCBI): domain Eukaryota; kingdom Metazoa; phylum Chordata; class Actinopteri; order Perciformes; family Eleginopidae; genus Eleginops; species Eleginops maclovinus. The sequence goes on from NC_086359.1 coordinate 9,179,655, forward strand.
CCTGTGCTCAGAAAGGAGTGTCACTTTATATGCTTTTTTATTCTACACCTTGGTGTGTGTTTGACAATAAAAACCTTGAAAAATGAATTTCTAGTTCAACTAGAAATGCACATCCTTCCTCGTTAGTATAGTGGACAGTATCTCCGCCTGTCACGCGGAAGACCGGGGTTCGATTCCCCGACGGGGAGTTTTTATTGCCCTCAGGGACACCTAATTTACATTGTTTAGGCTGAAGAAGTGACTAGGAAATAGGTTACGAATTTGATTTGAAGCATAACAAGTGTAATGGCTACTTTGCTGTGTCGATGTCCTATATTTAGTTTGCCATTATTTCACAGGTGAGGTTGAGTGATCCAGACGCAATGCATACCAGATGATATCCAGTCGTTGAATTGGTATGCTCATCTCATCCTGTGTCCTGTTGTTTCCCTGTCATCTATGACCCCTTTTATACACCCGGTGCAGCTAACCCCCACCACCAAGTGTTCAAAATGATATAGCACTATAAATATATATTAAATAAACTGACATGCCAACGACGGCACAAAATGGCTCCTACAACAAGGTTCACCTGATCCACGTAAACACAGTCGGGTCCTGGAGAGCCCAAAGCTGGGGAAGCACAGCCGCCTGCCTCCAACAGCACACACTGCATGAAGTGCCTCTGAGGTGGAGAGAGAAAGAAGTACAAGCAGGGAAACTGCTTACATTACTTGTACCATATAAAAATATTACCATGAGTAGAAATTGAGCAACAAGGAGTTAAAATCAACCACCAGCAGTGATTGGCCTCCTTACTAGCCCCACTATGAGGAGGAAGTGGCGTCCTTGAGGCTGGCTGTAGCCTGGGCTGGTGCTGCTGCTGTGGTTAACTCTCTGCTGGGGAAACACCTCCCTCCAGATGACCAGCTGACCCACTCGTTGCTCTGAGGCCAGAGGCAGCAGGCAGTAGTGCTGGCAGTACAGGCACACATCCAGCAGGTCTTCTTTGGGCAGGTGGTTGGCGATCAGGTAGGACTGGAAGGGGAGCGTGGAGACAATTTAGTGGAATCTTTATCAAACACATGTGGGTTTGAATGTGAGGGAAAATACATTTGATGGAGCATAATAAAACATCTGGATTTCTCACAGAGCCATAGAACCATTGTTCTGCCATCGTGTGTGAAAGCTTCTGATAGCTGGGTGGTGATGCCATTTAAAGAAAGCTTTCTAGATAATGGGGTGTCACCTGGGGAGGATATGAATAGGGCACTGAAGCATGTTTGTTTTCACTGAGACACCTACCTTGTAGAACAAACAGGAGCCGAGAATTACATACAGACGCCTCAGGCCGAAGAAGTCCTCAGACTGTTAAAGACACAAGGAAATAAAGATAAATACAACCAAGAGAGTATAGTAGATAATGTGTGGCCTATTATTTAGTAGGAAAACCCTAGTATACTTAACAAAACGTGGCGCGATGATGAAATAAAAACACATTTTAAAAAGAAGCTTCAATTTCACTCAACCCCTTCCTGTCTCGATACCCCTCCCTATCAGTGTGTTCATGTAATCAGTTAACGCTGCACGCACCAAGAACACCAGACCCCATTAGCTTCTCATTAAAAATACAAAGCGTACACGAACACAACTCTAAAAATACCCTGACCTTTCCTCCCCCATGCTGAGGCCAGAAAACAGATGTCGAAGGCTAACATGCCCACTAATAGAGCGCCACAGGGAGGACGTAATTTTGTAGGCCGACCCGGAAGTAAGCTGCGCATTGGTTCCTTCGACCAAAAGGCAACGCAAATTCTCCATAGGCTTTTGGAATATTGTATGGATAAATGCACGTTTTGTTCAGCCGGATAATCTCCACATGTCTACCCTTGAAGCATAAATCTAATCACCAGAAGCAAAATGCTATCGTTATGCTATAAACGACCAACAGAGGAGTACAGCAGGGTCGCAAAACTTCAACGTCAGGCCAACTTAAGAACGTTTCAACTGACTTTTGTGCGCTTGCATATTTTAACAAAGCTTTTTCCTTTTAGCCACACTGAATTTAACTAGAAGTATTTCAATGTTGCGGGCACTCTATAGATAGCAGAATTAAGGAGCATAACAAAAACATGAAGATCTAATGTGACTCTGAAGTCTACTCAAGCAGCACTGTTTTGTAACCGGCTAAATCGTTAAGATAAATGTCCAATCCCAACAGGTGGCATACATCTAAAAGTATGTAACACTTGACAGAAGTACTGGTGTGTTTTCTTACCATTTCTCCAAAATCTGAAGACTCAAAATCAGAGAGAACAGTGTCCACCTCCATCTGTAGAGAGAAAAATCAAATAAAAGCTTCATAGCATTTAATTTAGTTACATATTATTTATCTAAAGTCTTTGCTCCGGCATTGATCCACTTTAACCACGGACATCATTACATTATTTTAAACACAGTCTATATGTTGTGCATTTCCAACAGTGGACACTAGAGGGCGCCATTGCTACATTTATGATAAATTTTTCACAATCAACATTAAACAGTTTGAAAAAAGAGAATCTGCCATAAACAAATATCTATAACCACTGCATCTACTTCTTCCCAAACATGTATGTACATGATATTCTATCCCCGTCCCCTCTCTACCCCACAGACAGGAATGAACCTTGATTTCTGGAGGCAGTGTGAGCCATCGGACCGCTGGCAGTCCGTCGAGAAAAAGGGTCCCTGAGACGTCTGTGGGCGGGGCTGAGGAGCCGTCCCTCAGGCGAGACGGCTGGATGAGCTGCTGGAAGAACAGGCAGAAGAAGTGGTCCAACCTGGGGGCGCGGTCCGCCTGACAGAATGCTCTGAAGAGGACACAAAGAAGAATCGCCATATCATAGAGATGAATTATGACCAGAAGAAAAGTGGGTAAGAAAGTGAGACAAAGAAGTCTTTGAGGGAATTATAAATTGGAACACATGTGTTTTTCTTTGAATATATTCAGCATTAAGAATACAAAATGACTGCCAAAAGGGAAAGTTCCATCCGGCTCTCTCAGCAGGACCACAGGAAAGCAAAGACCCACCTGTCCAAGGAGCCGTACATAACTTTTAGAGTCCGGACCACGTCTCCCACCACCGTCTGCAGATACAACAGAGGAACTCTGGAAGGAAGTAGAAGAATGTAGAGCCCAGACATGAATAAATTCAGATGTCATCAAATACCTGGACTCAATGCCAGGAACCACAAAAACATTTGTCTAGGTTGTTGTTTTTTCTAAACGTGGGTGTTCCTCAAAAATCAATCTGTGTGCTTTTAAGCATGAATGAATTTCACAACCGAGATGATGATTGATTGTGTCGGCCTGGTTTCTAAAAATAAAAGAAGTTGGGTTAAATGAGTCATCTCATGAGCAACCACAAGCTCCTCAAAGACGTTTTCATGCTGCCAGCAAAGGACAAAAAGAAGACCATACCCACATTGAAATGGTTTCTACAGATACTCCTCTTAAACATGTCTCCACTTCTTACAAATAAAGCTCATTCAAGTCAAGCACACGTCATGCTCAGGAAATATATAACCACACCAGTGTCAGTAAGCACATTTTTTAAAATGATCTTCTAAAAATGTGTTGCTGCCAAATGAAATTCAATCTTGTCGGGTAATGTCTACGTTTCTTTTGCTGGAGCTATTTTATAGTATCTGTGTGTTTGATGCTACCTCTCTGCAGGAAGACCGATGACTAGCAGATTGTTGCTTTCCTTCCAGTAGCCCACATGTACCAGCTGTTTCCCGAGCAGGAGAGAAGAGCTGTGGGTGAAGAGACAGGGACATATGAATATCGAAGGGAAAGTGAGAAAAATACAGAAAATGGAGGAATGAGCTGAGAGAAAAGTTTGTTTTTCTTATCTTCACCCACCTGAGTATCCGCCCTCCTGTGACGTTCTCCAGCATGTCACACAGCGTGAGGAAGATCCCCCTCACTCCTTTCAGCTGGCCCGATGCTTCAGACGCCGGGTACTGGTACAAGATCTCTTCCTGCAGACAGAGGAACACAGAAATAAAAGGTCAAAGTGTTGCTCTGTATATATTCAGCAAAAAAAAACACATCTCTGGTGAACCTTTCAACCAAAAGAAATGTGCAAAAGAGTTTTACTGTTCAACCCATTTCCCCTTGGGAGCGGATATCCAAATGTCACTTTAAAAGATTAAATGTTCCTAAAATATGTTTGAATTTCCAGAGTAAACAAAAGTAGATTCAGGAGGTTAAGGAATTTGACTGAAGCTCAGAGAAACTCATCTGTGTTCCCGGTACAGGCCGTGCACACAAGTAGATTCCTACTTAAATATATTGATATATATTTCTGGATGAAGTATGAACATTACTTCTGACTACAGAGTGCTTCAGGCTGATTCAGTATGTTATTTGATTGGTATTCCTCGCTGCATGGTTGCAACTTTAAAGAACACAGAGTGGATAAGAGCGGACCCGCTGAATGGATAAAAGGACAGAGGACTGGGTGAGGGGATAAAAACCTTGAATGAACGGGCCCCTTGTAGCCTAGCCAACCAGAACAAAAAAACATCAACAACAACAACCGACACTTAAGCTACGTCTCATCGGTACGTACAAGCCAAAAAATGCTCAGATCACAAAATCCTCACACAGTTAAGAATCAAAATACCACTCCGGTTTCTACCATGCAATCAAAAGACTAAAACATCAAAGTCGATGTTCCGGCACGACACTGTCATTTAGGAAATCAACCGCTGGCTCATCACATACTCTCCACTGATGTTTGGGTAAAAAAAAGAAGAAATCTGGCTTGCAGATTCCTAAAAAAAGGAACTGCAGTACAACGGTACAAGAAAATAAAATCCTGCCAGTAGATGTCCACAGGCAAATGTGATTATAAGTGTCTAGGAAATTAGTTTGGATTGTCTTTAGAGGAAGTAAACACACACTGTGATAGAAAACAATATAAAATAGGGACCAAAAACACATATAGACTGCTGCACTTAAGCAAGACTACGCAAGTGTGGATTCACCCTAAAGAGATTTAAAATGACAGGCGCTGTGCTTGGGGGAAGGCGCCTCAACCCCCCTTTTCTCTGTTTTCTGTTACTGGCACCCACAGGATTTGGAGACCGTCCAGAGCAGTAGTTTTCTCTAGTAGTCTGACCTACACCAGAGAAAGCTTTCCACTCCTGGGCTTAGGATTTCCTATTTAGATCAGGTCATTCTGAACAGTCAGTTAAAGAATATGACTGCTTTCTTCTGTTTTACATCCACTTTTATAGCTGCTCAGTGTCGATCAGGATCATGTTTCTCAAGACCCACTTTCTTTCTATAGGGATAGAAAAAATGTGGTCCGAAAGCCTATTTCCACTAAATCAATATTGACCCTTATTCTTCGTGTTTCTCATTCACATGCTGCTTATTCATACACAAAACACTCCGTCCCTGGGTGGGCTCGAACCACCAACCTTTCGGTTAACAGCCGAACGCGCTAACCAATTACGCCACAGAGACAGCTGCACCATATAGGGTGTGGTCTAACTATAAGCTAAGGGGAGGGGGTTGCCTGCACTGAGTGGCTGAATACCGGCAGCATTTCCTAAGCAGACACTGGGGTATGTTTGTTTTTATGCCATTTTTATCATCTCACACAATAGTTTTGAAAATAGTTTTGGCATTTTCAATCTTATTCTTTACTGTACATCCGTTTCCCAACACTTTTTTCAAATTAATAGTCATAGTCTCAACAAAATAACCTTTTAAACGTGTATTTGATGGCTGTGTTTTTGAAAAAAACACATAAATACATCAAATTTAAAGCAACCAGGGCAAGGAAATTTAGAAAGCAATGCATGGACAGATGAAATTGGCTAAAACAAGGTTTAAATTAAAGTTTAGACTGATTTTCATTAAGGTTTGATGTGTTGTTAGCCTACAGTTAAGATAGAAGTCTTCATTAAAGTTTTTTTTATTTGGAGACTCATTAATGTCTCTTACTTTTCACACACACTGACTGACCTCGTCCTGCGGTGACGCCGAGTCCAGTTTGAGCGAGAGGTACATGACGATGTGTGGGATGTGTCCGATGGACATCTGAAGCTCGGCTGTGTCCTCCCCCCACAGCAGACGCACCAGCTGGCTGACTGGAGGTGCGGCCTTCATCTTACGGACTGATGAAGTGTCCTCAGCGCTGCTGTCGTCCAGCGGAGCCAGCGTCTCCAACAGCAGCCTCACCTGGCAAAGGGGAGGAGAAAAATATCACTCAATCAGAGGAAGTGAATTTATAGAGCCCAATACCAGGGCTTTACAGTTCATACAGAATACAGTCTAAATGCTAGGAAGAATAATGTGTCTATATATAAGAAGAAGATGAAGATGCATGTCAACAAAAACACATTTATTCTGCCATAATTAAAATTATGATATAATTGCATCAGGCTGCCTATAAGTCCCTCCTAAAAGTTCATTCATTCTTTAAAATCAGCCACTATGGCGCTGCATGATTATACTTGGCAGTGCTTATGTGGAAAATAGAGGTGTGCGTGTGGCGCGTTGCCAACGGGGAGAAACACTTCAATCATTACACGATCATTCAGGAGAAAGCGGAAGAGTAAACAGCAGGATAAAGATCGTCAGGGAGAAAATCACACTCGCATCCAGAGCTAACCGCAGCATAACAAATAGCAGGGATCTGTGTTGGGGTTTTTTGTTTTTGTGCGCTTGACTAAATTATAACCAGACTTCTGAAACCCAAATGAACAGGGGAAAGACAACAGACCACTGATCTTCTCTTGTCCATGCAGTCCATTTTTTTTAACTTTCCAGACCACATTTCTCCATTGTACACAAGTCACCATCGAAAAAGAAATGGAGCAGCACGGAAAACATACAAGCACTCACAACAACCTTTTGTGATTGAATTATCTTTCTATTAGGAATAATGCAGTGTGTCCTGAGGTCTGAGGAGCTTTCCCTTAGCAAAGCATTTAGTGAAAAAACAGAACAAACTCAAAACAGAGGAGGTTCTGCTGGGATTCGACCTCAACACACTACTGACCTTGCAGATCCAGTTTAACCACTAACTGGATACACCCCAACTACATTATGGTGTTTGACTGTATATGTTATATGGCATTTTATTGAACACTCACATACAGCGGAGTACAGATCCTGTTTCTGAGACTAACCCAAAACAGTATGCTGCGCGAAATAAATGGGGTGTTGAGGTTGTTTCTTTCCAAAAGATGAGGGTCAGCATATTATATGGTACCTACCAAGTACATGGTAGGAAATAAATATCATATTCCCCGTTCAAAAAGGTTGAAACAGTATTTTTTTAAATCCAACCCTCACTTCAAGAACTCCCCAAGGCTTGTCAACGGGAACCACAGGCCAGCAGGCGCCTGCATCTGGGCTGCGAGCCATTACAGCCAAATGTAGGGGTTATTATTAAAGAAGAGCCCAACAGTGGTGGAAAAAACCAAGTGCCGGACTTTCAGTTGGTGAGTCTAAGTCCTTGAAGTCGGAGGTTGTGAAAGGGATATCCACAATTCCTTGCCAAAGCTTTGTTTATATTGAGATGAGCGAATCGAATTCATGAAAACGGTTTAGGCTAACCTCAAATTTAACAAATCACGGGGTAAAGAGGCTGAGAGGGCAGCACTTTCTCTCGTCATAAATAAAAAGGCTGTGGTTAGTCCGGAGGGTGCTCTCGCTGGAATTCCAGTCTGTTGATGTCAGTCATTCAGCCATCGCTTATGGATGGACACACACACTCTCATCAAGGAGTAGCTGAGGCTTCTCCGGCTCTAAGGGCACGGTGGACTGACTCTAATACTAATATTTATTCCTCCAGAAATAATAGGTACTGTGTGGGAGGGCTGGCAGACCCAAACACAATCATCCTGTCAGCAATACAACTCTATTTCAAGTTGTTGGACGGTCATCGTTGTGTCTGGGGAAGCTTGTATTTTTCCAAAAAAATCTTCCCCGCTCTTTTCCCTACAATGTAATTTAGTTTCCGACTACAACTTCTAATCAGCTGAGCTTCCAAACCCACAACAGCTTCCTGTGGGCGCCGAAAAAGAGTCGCACCGCAGTCCCGTCTGTCCGCCACCAGCCCGTACACACTCTGTCATTTGCAAATTCCTACTTTTTCATGGTCTGCTTTCTCGGTGGAAACGCACGACTGAGGCACGCACTATGGATATTTTAGCTACAAATCAAAGGATCATTTCTCCGTAATTGAGGGTTTTCTAAATGTCAAACAGCGCTGACTTCTGCTTTCTATTCACATTTTAGCAGCTTAGATGAACCCATGTATTTCAAAGTGCTTTAATGTCTGTATTTACTGTCCATGTTTGACGCAAGCTGCTCACATTGTGGGCCTCCGATAGGAAAGGGAATAAAATCAACATCAATATCGATTGCACACACCTAACCACTGTTGTTGCTGTGCCTTTATTTAAGATTTAAACACACTGACCTGAGTTGGTCCTGGGATGCAGGACAGAACCCTCTCGATGTTTTCCGAAGTCACGTCCACATCGTCCACTGCCACGAGCACATCACCTGAACAAAGCATGTGGAGAATAGCAACATTTATCCGACCTGGCTCAAATCTTAGATAGAAAATAAAACATACTAATAAATAGTGTTGATATTTAACCCTCTGACATATTTGAATTTCATTCCATAAGTAATTGGAAGTAGAAAAGCAAGAAACAGAGGAGAATATAGATATATAAGGTGAGGGTAATGCTGTCCACAATAAAGGACATTTATTTCACGAGAAAATTTAAACAACGTAAGCATTGTATCAACGATTTATGACAGCTGGGAGGTGTTTATCCCGATGTGGCGAACAAAACGGTACAAAAAGGATATGATGTTTAGCCAGTGGCGGGCCGTGCATTTCACACCTAGGCCTTCAGTGATGTCCTACACAGTCCTACCTGAATTATTCCACCTCTTAATACCATCATTATGACGCCATGGCTCTAGAAACTATACATTTAGACAGAAACGCAGTATAACCGGGCGTTGCATCACCTTAACATAGTCAAGTACAACAGAGTTATATGAATATTTCTGAAGCATTTATAATCAGTACATCAGCATTTACAGTTAACTTAATTAATCAGATTATCTGACAGACCGCTCCTTGACACCTGTGTCTGTCACATAACGCAGGACAAGTGCCAGCTGTGCTACATTACCCACATCTGACGTCTCGTCCACCATAACAGCGACAAAGGGTGCTTTTTTAATCTTCATTTTGATCTCTTCTCCCATCACTTCAGCAATAGCATAAATCAGGTCGTTTTGTATTTTGCCTGACGTCCCAGTAAACATGTTGTTTGTGTACAGGTGGTAATGCAAATCTGTGTTGTTCTCAGCAAGAAAAGAAAGAAGCTCCACGTAGTTTCCTCTGTTTCTGGACTCGGCGCTTTCATCGTGTCCCCTAAATGAAAGTTCCTGTTTACCCAAAAACAGGACACAATCAATCAGTCTTTCAACATTTCCCTATTTTTGTTCACCCTTTCGTTGTGGAGCTCCGTTTCCCTGCGCACTTGTTCGTTGAGCTTTAGATCCACTCGGGTGTCCCCAAAGGTTTTCAAAAGCACCAGTGCTTCCAAGTGCCCAGCTGTGCTTTGGTGTCTCGTTGCTGCCTTGGTTAGACAACTCAAGTTTGCAAATTTAGTGTGGCTCCAAACACCAAATCGATCAGTTGCAAATACCAGGCATTCCCGGCAGTACAATTTGCAGTGCCTCTCGGAGGCTGTGAGCCAGGGGTACCGCTCGTAGTTTCCCTGCTGTGCTAGGCTCACTAGCGTTGGAGTTGGTCGTTCCCTTTTCAAGATGTCTAGCTTTACTTGAAAAGTTTGTTTTGAAAATGGCGTTGTAATTATATCTTCGACCAAATTGATCTCTTCTCCTCCTTCAGCCATTGTGGGTTGAAAAAAATAGCTTGTAGAAATCTACACAAATTAGCTCGCTCAAGTTCTAGTTCTGTTTGCTAGCTTTGCCCATAGACTGTATGGCTCTGCCTACTGCCTAGCTCTGCCTCTCAATAGTGCGTATCCAATCAGAAGATGTGCACGTGCTAACGTTAGCGTACGCCTGCTAGCTGGCCCGTTGTCGCCACCTCGAAATCTGATTGGTTAACGCCACAGCTTTGTTTGCGTTCACTTTAAGCTACAGCCGCCCGCACTGTTGATTCTGAAGGCCTAAGGGCAGATTTCTTTGACCCTAGCAACACATTATGGCTGAAATATGATTGGATAAAAGCTCTAACATAAAGGCCAGCCCTCCAAATCTCGTTCTGAGGCTGGAAGCAGCGCAGCCAAGACGAACGCTATAAAATGAAGAGAATAGACTATGGGGAATAATTTAATACATATTTGTGGAAAAAATATATCAAAATGTAATTTATATTCTGATGATGTTTAGGCCAGCAGAGAAGGCCTTGCTGGCCCTGACGGCCCACCACTGTGTTTAGCTATTGTCTGTGTTGTCGAAAAATGAGTGTCACGATGGGTACAATAACCCCCGAATGCTTACAGAATACAGTAACCTGATCCTTAATCTGAGCTTCTGGAAGACAAACTGAAGCATGTGCAAACGGGATATGCTGCCATCACAAGTGACAAATTAAAACCCTGACATATTTCTCAGCCTGGAACAATTTGAGATGAGATAAATGCCTTTAAATGTTTAGTTGGCTTAAAAACATGCGGAGTTTAACTGCAATGTGCTTCTGCCCTATGCTGTATAGACCCAGTAAGAGGCGATAAACAGCGCCACCTGCTCTGAGTGCAGGGAGGCTGAGCACCATCTCAGTAACGGACCTATTCCAGGTATCTTACCTCTCTAATTGTTTAAGCATGCTGCGTAAAAGCTTCTCTAGACAGTAACTTGTGTGGGAAGTCCTTTGTGTTGAAGCTAGGCCAGCGTTCCTCTGTCTGAGGGTAAAAACTGTTCGATCATTAACCCTGATGGGAGAAAATAGCTTCAGAGGAGACAAACTTTCAAACAGACATTCAGAGCTTCATTTTCTGATCTGAAAACTGAAATTCTGACAAAAGATTTGATCACTTTGTAGTTGATGCTATTGATTAATGTTTCTGAAAGACCTCTGCGGACAAAGGGTAGTTCTGAGTGTACATTTACTCACAATAATATGGACTCAATGTGTATGCTTTGGGCTCTTTTCCTACCCTTTTAGGACTCTGCTGTATTATTTGCAGCCCTGTGCTTTGGCAGTGCATTTTTGTGGTGTGGAAATTTAAATGACTCTACAGATGACTGGTATTGAGATCAGAACAAGCTGCATTTTCCAATTGTTTCTTTAGAGGACGGAGAAAGGGTTTTCTGCAGGAGGTCAGTCACAAAAGCATGTCATATTTATCAAAGTCAAATATTTGTTTTAGTTTTGCACAAGGTCAATAACTGCTAGATCTTGGAATTAACCCATGGTCTTACCAATCAGGATTTGTCCACATTTGATGGCCGGGCTGTTGGGAATTAATCCATGAATGGTCAGTCGGTCCTCCTGTTTGACCTCTGAAGGGTCTCCCAGTCCTCGGGTCCAGGAAGGCCGATGCACAACGCCCAGCAGCGCCTCCAGCAGGCCTCCACCTTCAGAGAGAGGTGTAGAAGAACCTGCCAGACGTTTGGGGTTGAGGTAGACACACACTTCCTTCAGCTGCTGCTGCTGCACTGTCACACCCTGCCTTTGCACTGGCTGGTTCTTCAGGATGGAGGCTGGAGCTGACGATAAAGCAGAGTTCTCTTTACTCCCATCCTTTCCCCCGCCTTTGAGCTGAGATGGCCAGCGTTTTCTCCGCAGGATCCTGGCTAGCCTTTTCAGCGTGGGCTCGCCTTTCGCCCGTGAGGTGCATCGCTGCTTCTTGTTTTGCTCTGTGAGGATCTCGGCCTCTTTTTCGCTAAAGTGGACGTGATTGGTGGCAACACCTTGATTGGCGCTGGCTTGGGCCAGTGCAGCCTCCTCTTCGCCCTCACTTAGCTCCAGGTAGAAAAGCTCTCCGTTCTTCTGGATGTCATCGAGCCATTCTGGTTCCAAGTCACTGAGAGAAAAATTAAAATACACTTATTATCAAAGGTAGTAGGAAATGTCCAGCCAAATAAAGCTACACTGCCCATGTACAGTAAAGGACTGTCTTATCCATGCAGTCTCCGTATTTCTTCAGTATTCTTATGTCCAACTTGTTTCAAAGTTATTGATAGATAATGAGCTTTAAATACATTTTTGTCTTTCTTTATTTACTCCTGTCAGTTCTGTATATATTCACATGTACAAAGCATAATCACATGTGTGTCCAAAATACTGTGAGTTAAAAAGGAGATATTTCCTTGTGGTTTTTCTCTATTTAAACCTGCTTTGTAGAAATTGTGGTAAGCAGCTTTGACGTAATATCCATAAATTTAGTGAGGATGGCAAGAAGCATACAATTATTTATGGAGGTTTACCTCCCAAATTGAAAACAGTCCATGAAGAGCCATGAAAAGCAAAAGGGAGGAGAGATGGAAACTGAGTGGATGTGAAGACACACTCCCTCTGGCAAAGCTGGGCACTGACTTACATTTACAAATACTTATTGTAATCACAAAACAACTACTATTCTATGTGTAAAAACCCAGAGGTGTAAAGTAACTAAGTACATTTACCCAAGTACTGTACTTAGGTACAATTTTGAGGTACTTGTGCGTGAGTATTTCCATTGAGTACTACTTTGTACTTCTACTCCACCACATTTAAAAAGGGACATAGGGTTATTTGTTAAAACAGCTTACGATTTTGTAGCTCGTGTGTCGACAAAATCCTGTAAATTGTTTGAGTGTCAAGTTACAGGATCTCCTGCTCACTATCTTTTCTGTGGGATAGCTTTTTCAAACATCTGTAAAAGCTTCAGTAGATTTACGGGGTTTCATATTGTCAACTCCACTCTGTACACGGTGTGTTTGCCTGTTTGTCTGCAGTCTAAAAGAGGTGAAATGATGTTCTTACTCGGAGTAGTCGGAGCTGTTGAAACTTGATGTGGATTCACAGTCGCTACCGTGAATTTCATCACCGTCTTCTACCGTTTTTCCTCCACAAACATTTTTATCGATACACTTTCGGGCATCTGCAGTTGCCATGTTGGTTTCGAGATGTTTTATTCCCCGCTTAATGACGAGGTACTCCTTTATAAAGCTCAACTTTTCATCAAAACAAACGCTGATATTCTGTCGCCATGTTGGAACCAGTTGATGAGCTGGCTGGCCACGGTGTGATCACGTGATTCTAAAGAGCGCAATCCGATTGGTGGACAGGGCTGTTGCCCCTAACAACGCAGAAGCTTTCGGTTGCCTTGCTGTCTGGCACGGGCATGCAAAGCGCGTGCCAGTTTACTTGTCAGCACGAGACTCTCGCACGCTAAATAATGTATTTACCTCACAGAAAACACCACCACGTTATTTTTACTATATTTACAGGAGCATTAAATTAACCTTGTACATATAAACACCGGGTTGTTAGATTTATTTTAAATTTCACGGTGTAAAATACATCAAAATGTGTAAGAACAACACTTGAAGAGGGACAAAGCATACAATAACAACTAATTAAATGTACTTTTGCGCACATTTTTATACTTTATAGTGCGTTGGTGGCATTTTTAAAGCATGTCCCCTGTATATCTCCACCTCCCTGCCGACCTGCACGAGTTATTTAAATCCCCTCCGGTATTCAGCAAAGTCACTACGACCAACCAAAAGCACCAAACGTTACTACTTTACGCGTGTAATTAAAGATAATGCATCGTGTGAATGTGCTACTGACCTGTACAGAAGAACACTGCGAATTGAATCAAAGTCCTCCAAGTTTTTAGAGAATAAACCTCCATCTATAGAAATATTAAACATCATTTGTGTGTCATTTTTTATAGCCGGGCCAATAACGCTGCGTTAACTCCAATTGTTCGGTGAATGAAGATGCAATATAAAACTCCAAAAGGTCCAAAAAAACAAGGTTGAAGACACGTATTTCCCGATCAAAAATAGTCCCTTTTCCTCTGCCTCTGCCATGTATGAAGTTTCTGCGCCACCATGCAGGATGAACTGCGTCTCCAAAAGCGCAACGAATCCTGCTCCAGTTTCTCACGTCAATCACTGGTTCAACACCAACCCTATTCAAAGAGAGCAGAAACACACTGGTGCTTTTTTAGGTTTTGAGTGTTTCTCCAGGCCAACTGAGTGGAATTTGTCGCAGTGGTTTTCTTGGCAGGTGGGTCAAATCCCCGCCTACTCTGGGCTACCAACAAAACGCTCCGCAGACAAGCCCACACTTTAACCGTTTTTATAAGCTATTCAAGCATGGGAAAATAACGTTACTTAATACCCACATCAAATCACGTACCGGTACCAATGGAAGGAACACAGCACGTAACAATGCAGATTTCGTGGGAGGCTGCAGAAACAATACCCATCGGTTTTGCATGCAATACAAATAATTTGGAGCATCTAAAAGAACAATGCACACGTTGTTGACATTCAGGTTGTAGTACACAATCACTGCATGAATATTTATATTGAACACTGAAACACGGCCACTCGGATCATACTCCCTCCCTCAAAGCCCCCAGAGGAGGCAATGAACGGTCATCAATGGCAGAGAGCATAAGAACTGAATCAAGTCTCTGTGCCCGCTTCGCGCTCAGGAAAGAGTATCACCATCTCTTCATCGTGGTTAGCGAGACCAATCACTTTAGAAACACATTTCTCGAGTCAGAAACTATAGAAATGATCCCTGAAAGTATAGTCTTAACCTCCAGAGTGCGCTAGCCCCACTAATAGTACGTGGAACATGCGACTCACAGTCATGGTGCTCACTTCCAACACTAAAAATCAGACATTAGTACTTTGAAAATAAGTATATTTGAGCAGCTTTTGATAGAATATTCTTTCAAAAGTGAAGTAACTAGATGGAGTCAAACGCATCACGTGTCATTGTACAACACATGTGAACCACAGGGGCAATGATCACATGAAAATGGATGAAGTTTACAATGAAAACAACGAGATATTATAAACCACATCTCATCTACTCACAGCATGCACATTTAATTTCAACACTGAAACACGGCCACTCGGATCATACTCCCTCCCTCAAAGCCCCCAGAGGATGCAATGAACGGTCATCAATGGCAGAGAGCATAAGAACTGAATCAAGTCTCTCTGCCCGCTTCGCGCTCAGGAAAGAGTATCACCATCTCTTCATCGTGGTTAGCGAGACCAATCACTTTAGAAACACATTTCTCAAGTCAGAAACTATAGAAATGATCCCTGAAAGTATAGTCTTAACCTCTACACCGTTACAGCCCTACTACTAGTATGTGGAACATGCGACCCTCAGTCATGGTGCTCACATCCAACACTACTATGGGTGGCTGTGGCGCTAGTGCGATGATTCTCACCAGGGAAGCACAGGTTCAATCCCTCATTGACGGCCACAGCATGCCGGGTACTTTGACAGATTCCCCCTTAATTGCTCCTGTGGGTATTATCCACAGTGCTGATGTATTACATGTGTAATATATGCAATATGTAATGCGAAAACGCAAAAAAAATGCCATTAATTATTATACATCAGATGATAATAATGAGGAGAGAGGTTATTTTAGCTCCTTTTGGTAGTTCATTCCTTCAAAACGGAACCATATTTAGTAGTTTTTAAAGTAGTTTTATATTTTTTGACCTTCTCTTACAACACAGTTCCTTATGTTGTTTTTGTTTGCACCTCTATCCATCAGAGCAAATGCCTTGTATGTGTAAACGCACCTAAGGCTCACTCAATGCACTTTAAAAGACTCTTTTGTATTCATGTTATTTATGTATTATGTAATGTGTGTATTTTCTATGTAGCGTTGTGTATGTCAGTTATGTATTGTAATGTTCAGAACATTTAAAATCAAGTTTTTTAAAAAGGGAAACTTACCTGGCAATAAACTATATTCTGATTTGAACATAATGGGTTGTAGGTAAAGCCGCAATATGCAAAGTAACTGCAGCAAGCAAGGAAATAATACTCAAGTATGTAAGTGGAGTGGAGTCAGACACTTCTATATGCTTTTGTAATTGGTGTAAATTGCACATGCATCAAGTCAACAATCAGGGGCACATATTAATTTAAAGAAGGCTTCTATAACAGCAGCATGTTGTAAACAACCGTAGTCTACATACCCTATCATGGATATGAAAAACAAAACAGGTCAAATAAATAAATGGAGTGGAGTAAAATGCATCATGTGCGATTTTGCGATTTTTGCAAAATACACACATGTAATCCTTTCTTCACAGTGCACATCTAATTTAAAGGATGCTCACCCTACATACTAATATTTGTATTGAACAATCAAACACGGCCACTCGGATCATACTCTCTCCCTCAAAGCCCCCAGAGGAGGCAATGAACGGTCATCAATGGCAGAGAGCATAAGAACTGAATCAAGTCTCTCTGCCCGCTTCGCGCTCAGGAAAGAGTATCACCATCTCTTCATCGTGGTTAGCGAGACCAATCACTTTAGAAACACATTTCTCAAGTCAGAAACTATAGAAATGATCCCTGAAAGTATAGTCTTAACCTCCAGAGTGCGCTAGCCCTACTACTAGTACGTGGAACATGCGACCCTCAGTCATGGTGCTCACATCCAACACTAAAGACCAGACAATAATACTGAGAAAATACGTATATTTTAGCGGCTTTTGGTAGGAAATGTACCAGGACATTAATCCCCCTCCCTCACACACCCTTCCCTCATCCAGCACCAGTCACTTTCTATTCTCAACTGCTACTGGAAATGTACTTTGCACTAAAGACCTACTTGCACTACTGTCAAACTGTGTTGATTGTGTCTAATATCTGTATATATTACTGAGTTGTTTTTGTATACCCCTTTCTACTCCCCCTTTTTTTTCTAGGCTCTTATCTTTCTGTGTTATATGTTCTTGATTATATTTGAACTGTGGGACTGCCAGAAACGGCATTTCAATGTTCTGTATGTATAACACATGTGGGACATTTTGACAATAAAGTGGACTTTGACTTTTTACTAGTTTATCCTCTCATAATGGTAAGTTTCTAGGTGGAGTGGAGTATAACGCATCATGTGTCAGTTTACTGTTGATGTTAATTACACATTCAATGATTACAAGACCAGGAATCAAAATCAAGTTGCAACTCTGCAGTGCTCTTGTGGCTTTATGTACCACAGTTTACCTTTGATTTTAAACACTTTTGCACTACCACTCGGATCATACTCTCTCCCTCAAAGCCCCCAGAGGAGGCAATGAACGGTCATCAATGGCAGAGAGCATAAGAACTGAATCAAGTCTCTCTGCCCGCTTCGCGCTCAGGAAAGAGTATCACCATCTCTTCATCGTGGTTAGCGAGACCAATCACTTTAGAAACACATTTCTCAAGTCAGAAACTATAGAAATGATCCCTGAAAGTATAGTCTTAACTTTACACCGTTACAGCCCTACTACTAGTATGTCGGACATGCGCCTTACAGTCATGGTGCTCACATCCAACACTACATCAGACAGCAATACTAAAACAAATGAGCACAGAGCACATCTAAAAAGCTAACCGGGGGATAACACTAAATAAAAGCCACATGTAACACATGTATATGTATTTCTTAGCACAACTTCATAACATTTAAAGCGAAATATAATGACAATATTTGACACAAAATATACATTTAACAAAGTTATACTGGCCATAAAAACAACAACATATACATGACAACGGTTCCCTGAATAAAACCTTATTAACTGCTCAATAATCTATCAAATATATTTTTAGAGAGTACCCACAATGCTGTCTGGTAGTATATTTCTCCTCTGAGTGTCTCTCATTGGCTGCTGTGATGCTGCATGGTAACGTGGTAGCTTCAAATGCTAACAACAATAGCGTCAAAATCACTGTTTTAAGAGCCGAACTTTGAAACAATCCTCATTATATGTACATTGGCTGAATGCTGGTTTAAAACTCTGTTAAATAATCTAATACAGATATAATGTCACACATAGAGACGATAAAAGTCAACTTTCACGTACGCTACAGCTGGTTTAGCAAGAGTACAAGTGTGCACCACCTTTAGGCTTCCGACTTCAAACGAGAGTACACGAGTGTTCCGGTTTGCGGTAAGAGGAAACGCTTGATGAAATACAACTGAAATGTTCAATATGTTTAAATAACTACGAGTGTTATAAAACATTATAACTGATTGTAATAGCAGTATTATTCATGCAATATTATACATATATATTTAAAAATAGTGTAAATAAATGTAAACAAAAGTCAAAAGCTTTTATGGTCAATGAGCCTAGTTTACACTAAAATGTTTTTTCTGACACAAGGCACAGTAAATGGTCATTTCCATTTACCTATGTGCAGAAACTTATATAATTGGCTTTTCATTTTTTGTGTGTTTTTATATTTGCATCATAGGCCTACATGTGTTTTGGTTCGCACATAGCATTAACGGCCAGGGCTAGGTTAGCCTAGCTTAAATATCATTAGCTAAATAGCTAACAGTTAGCATCTAAGGACATTTACTGCGCATCTGTCTGAACGTCTTGAATTTATTTGACTATCCCAACTAAAGTTTGTAGGAAATGTTCTTTTATTCGAAGTCCAGGAGTAGATTGAAAAGAAAACAAAGTGAA
Source organism: Eleginops maclovinus (assembly GCF_036324505.1). Taxonomy (NCBI): domain Eukaryota; kingdom Metazoa; phylum Chordata; class Actinopteri; order Perciformes; family Eleginopidae; genus Eleginops; species Eleginops maclovinus. The sequence goes on from NC_086359.1 coordinate 9,198,376, forward strand.
GCTCCTCATATAAGTTTTAAAAGGAGTATTTAATAAAAGGATGTAGCAGTAGGTTTAACAAAAGTTTCACACCTGTGGCTCATATACCGGAACACGCGTCCACAGGCCACTGAATGAGTGGAGCTCATCGTAGTTGCTGTCTGGCGGTCGGGAACAAAAGAGATTGATTTTACAATACAAACACAATTCATGGTACGATCCCTTTCCGGTCATAAAAATAAACAATTTCAAAATAAGACGAGCTCCGGTCATTGGTTGGTAGTGGGGGGCTGAGTCCTATTGGCCCCTTGTCGTCACATGGGGTTTTCCGGACTTCTATTGGCTGACGTCGTAGGGGGGTGGGTCCTCCTATGACGTCACTGTCGCGATTTTCTTAGTGTAGTCATAAAGCTTCTACCTACGATATGCTATTATGCAATCCTTCTGAGGTTTATCAGGTATTAAACACGTAATAGTATTATTGCAGCATCAATGAGTGAGAGGTAGAGGCGGTGTGTTTAGTATGTAACTCCACGCGTCCTTCTCCCTCTACGCATATATACAATACAATATTAGCTATCTGAGGCTAAAACAAACATCCGGTTACAAAATAAACAGTTTCAAAGAAAAAGGGTTTTCAGAATAAGACAGTGTTGTAGTTACACCTAACATTGATTATTATTTCTTACAAGTTACTTCTCGGATTTAAATAAACTCCACATTTATATTTATTTGGCTATATTTACCAACACAATACAATTATAAACAAGTTAATTTACTCACCCTATGTAAGGTGTTCACAGTTAAGTGTTCCTCGCAGAAATAGCGCCAATTTGCGTGTTCTTAATCAGGACAGGAAGAACGTTCACAGTTTCACTACTTAGTTTGTCAGACAAAGTTTGGAAAAGTCTGATTAAATAATAAGAAAAATGTGTGCTTTTACTGATCTGACTGGTGGCTTGATTAGTTGGCGTTATCTCCAAAAATGTTGGTATCTGAGCATGTATTGATTAAAGTCAATTGGAAGTCTATAGGTATTATGCTGCCATCTTCTGGCATGCATAGGGAAACGTAAACTACCACTGGTACTGGCACTGTGCTGTTTGCATCCCCCCCGCCCACGTTGTTTTCTCTGACGTCATCAACATGAGCCGCAAGCGACATCCTTTTAAGCTTAGGCATGTTGTAATTTGTCATGCAGTTGGTGTCTGGAAAAAAATAAACCAAATCAAATAATTCACAGTTGGACACAAATGCCCAGACAAGTGTTGCATTCACAGCATAAAACAATGAGGTTGTTTAAGGGATGCATTGTGAGTCATTAGACTGACATGGCACACATTGGCTCAGATGTGTATGAGATGCAGCTGAATGGAGTTTCAGAGGTGATGGATCTGCTGCTCATAGACGTGGAGACTGATGTGGGAGACAGGCCAGGGAGGGAGGCTGCACAGTCTTCAGTAAGTTACCTTAATTTTTAATAAACACCACTTTAAAACCTATTCAAGCTTGCTTTGGTTTCCAGGGTAGCAGCTTTACTGACTTGGCTACTTATTTCAAGAAGAAAGTCTTTACTTTGCTTTATGTTGATTCTATGGTGGGATAAATATTTGCATACATGATTAGCAGCAGTGTTCATTTGTTTATTTTGTTATATTTCTATATAATCGATCCTTACTGTATTTATTGAAATTTTGTATGTGTTTGTTCATTATATATATTTACGTATCATATATGGGTCTTGAATTCTAATGCAAAAAGAATATTTTAGACATGTAGAGCTATTCTGCACTGTTAATGTTGTGTTTCTGTTGATTGAACAGAGAAATGTGTCGAGGAAGCAGCAACACTGGGAGAGGCACATGGCAGCGAAGAAAAGCAAGAGGAAAGAAGAGAAGCAGCGAAAGAAGCTCAACCGTGAGAAGCAGTCAGGTAAAGACAAAGTGAAGCCAATCAGACATTACTTTGCTTTTGCATCGAGATTGGAGCTGGAAGTCCTGGATAGTCTTTCCTGTGTGTTTTGACATGCAGGTGCTAGCCCAGATAGTCCTCAGTTTTCCAAACGAGTCATGAAAGCCATCACCAAAGAGCGTTTAGCTGAGGCTCAGAGCATAGGGCTCAAACTGTGTGTGGACCTGAGCATGAGTGACAGCATGTCTGACAAGGTAAGTGCCTGAAACCAGCATCATTTACTGTCAAACAGTCTCTTTTTAAGTACAAAACAGCCGGTTACCTTCCAAATAATGGTATTTAAAACACATTTGTTCCCCCGTCTGCATTATTTCACGTATCCTATTTGTGTATGTGTGTGATTTCAGGAGTTAAGTCGACTGGCTGGCCAGTTAAGAAGGCTGTACGGGTCGAACAAGAAGGCCACTCGACCGTTTCACCTCCTGCTGACAGACCTGAGAGAGGACAGCTGTCTCTACAGGGAATGCCTGAGAAAGAACGCAGGCTTCCACAACTACATAGTGAGTATGGCCATCCCTGTACAAACTCCTAGGGAAAGATATAGCAGAAACCTGCAGGAATATACCGTGATATGTGTTGCTTTATCTTAAAACTGAATATATAAGAGGGTACAGAATCTGGAGCAGGAATACTTAGTGTATTTACTAATACTGAGTGTCTAGGGAGAGAGTCTTTAATGTTTTATTCCCTTTGTACCTTTATTTCAGATGGACATAACAGAAGAAAGCTTTCTGGATCTTTTTCCTCCAGAAAATGTGGTCTACCTCACCCCAGACGCTGAAGAAGGTTTGAAGGATTCGTCTCAATGGAGGAAATGCACTTTTATACATGAGCATGAAAAGATTATAGTTGAAATGCATTTTGAGGCCAGCAGAGGACGCCTTCGGACCATGTGGCCGTCACTGAATCAGAAATACTTAATCCGAGGAAAAATGGGTTTTCGTGACAGTTGTTCCCTTACAGAATGACTCAAATAAATACAAATCAAATATAACAGACTATATGATATAAGAAGTCACGAGAAACACTACTACTACTATTCATAGAACTATAAGCACTTAGTGTCATTTTCTTTTCTTCGATACAATTTTAAATATATATCTTTTAATTCCAGCTTTGAAAACAGTGGACGCTGACAAGGTGTACGTCCTCGGTGGCCTTGTGGATGAAAGCATCCAGAAAGTAAGACTGCCAACAACTTACACTATAGTTTGGTTTCAAACCAGTATATCATTTATATGTTTAACATCAATTACCAACCTTGTTTCAGATTGGTTTTGTTCTGGTCAAATAAAAGTGAATCACTTTAGTGAGAAATGCAAGAATATTACAAAATACCCCTCGCCACACATCCGACAGTCTGACACAATCATCATGTTCACGTCCTTCCTGAAACCCACCTGTTCAGATCAGCCTACTGTAGTGCTACATGTTCCCTGCTACTGTCCTTTTGGAACATTTTAAAGAATATTTATCTTTTATTATTATTGAGATTTATGTTAATGCTCATGTGATATTTAGTCTGTGTTCTACTCTCTAGAAGTTGAGCTTCTCGAGGGCGAGGGAACTGAGCGTGCCCACGGCGAGGCTTCCAATAGATGAGTACATGGTGAAGAAAGACAACGCCAAGAACTTCCACTCAAAGATCCTCGCTGTTAACCAAGGTGAGTAATTCCACTTCTTTGCGATACAATGCTTCACGTTTGTTTTTGAAGGATTTGCCCTCTTTGTGTCCACAGTGTTTGACATCCTGTTGACGTTCTGCCACACCGGCAGCTGGACAGAAGCCCTGCAGGCATGGTTCCCCCAGGGGAAAGGTTATGTTGTCGCACCACTTTCTGTCGCTGCATCACACACCTAACATGTGATTATATTAATACCTGAGGGGAGTCGATACACTGTATAAGTGCCTGGTTATAGAGCAGCACAGTGATGTTTACATTGAAACATTGAATGATCCTAGAGCTAATCAATGTTCTCTGACTTCAGGAATTTAAGGACCTTTTTATTTTCAAACTTTCTCAGGAGATTTTAGGTTTCTTAAAAAAATAGACACATTCCTTACGTTTAAAAAGTAAAGTAATTGTCTGCAATTCAGAAATTGCGTCTTTAAAAATGTATTTATTTATTCAGTTTTATGTACCTAAATACTGATGCTTTTGTGTTGATTTTATTGACAGTAAGGGTTTTATTTGACATGCACTTTCCCTCCAACTTCATTTAAGGCAAACCAGCTGTCTGAGATTTAAATTTGTTTAGCTTTAAGCAATTTCAGAACTGTTGTCAGTGAAGTTATTTAAGAGGCAGCTTTTGTTTTTGGCATTCATACTCAAAAGATTGTCAATTGTAAGATGTATGACTATTGTTATTCCTTATTTTGTATGTTTTCTGAAAGCAGCTTGAAAGTTGATACTCTTTTCAGGCTTCCCAGAAAACTTTCCTCTTTTTTTCTGTCAATTCTTTGCTCATAACACTGGATTCATGTCAGTTTAATGTGTCTGTTCCTGTTTCTCTTGTTTTATAAATATCTGATTTCCTGATAATAAAAAGGGGTGAGTTCATCAAGGGCTGGCATATTAAACCGAGTGTTTGTTTTATGTTCTAAATAAATTATATGGTTTATTTTTTTGCGTAAGATTGAACTTATTTTCACAGCAATGTTGCCAGAAAACCTCCTGAATGCTTTGATGTGCTTCACATTTCTAATTTTATTGTTGAATGTTCACCAATGAAGACAAAATGGGGAAAGTATGGTTAAATCAAACCCCCTCCGGAGGTAACTTTTGGGATTTTAGCCTTTGCAGACCATTTACATGCACTCAATCCTATATAACACACAACAGAAAACAGAAAAGCCTAACAGGGCCTCTTTAAGATGAAATCAAATCGTTATTTAAAGATGTGCAGTTTATGTGGAGCATGTATTTAGCTCGGATTACACTTTTTTTTCACTGACTTTGTTTTGGCTTGTGTTTCAATCTAGTTGCAAAAGTGTGATGGTTTGGAAAGTAACTTCCATCGAAGACAGCATTGTTGTGTTGAGACCGCTTTGCTGACAAACAATCGCTGCTGTTGTTCCAGAAAGTTTGATATCAGGGATCCTTTTTTTGCACATGCTTTATTTTATTTTCTAAGTTTTAGGCATTGATAGAGAAATGCGGTTGATTGTAAATACCCATAAAAAAAAAATTCCTGAGGGCCCTGAAGGTGTCAACCCTTCTCCCTTTTTAAAGCAGAGTGCGGAGGAGTATGAGAAGTTCCCTGGTAGAAACGTAACACTTAAAGATAACACCAAAAGCTGTGGGAACATGTCAGACAGAAACTAAGTATTTAATGACACATTAATAGACAATGGGAAATCAACCAACAGAGTTTCATGTCTTTTGTCTTTTTTAAAGATATGTTTTGGGGGCTTTTTGCCTTTAATCGGATAGGAAAGTGGAGAGTGACAGGAAAGTGGGAGAGAGAGTCGGGGTGGGATCCGGAAAGGACCACGGGTCGGGAATCGAACCTGGGTCACCGGCGTACGGTGCAGGTGCCCCAGCCAGTTGCCAACAGAGTTTCATATCTGAGGGCTGTTTCATTTGAGCAAAATTCTCATCTGGAGATTTCATATTTCACATTAAACGCAAGGCAGGAGACATTTTACTTTTTAAACCTTTATTTGTTTGCTCAAATTGGACACTACAGCGCCAACATTGGGAAAAGGGGTTTAACAGAGCAAGTGATTTTTGCTTCACAAAGTAAAGAAAAGGATGTCACATGTTATGAATATTACATATTAAATGCTACATAGTGTCTGCATCCGACATACAACCAAAAGTTATATAAAGAGGAACAGTTTATACTCATTCACACTAACAAATTCAACATCATGCGCACATTCCTTACTTACTTGTTAGTAATGCTTAGACAAACAGTGCTATTTACACACTTCCTGTAATCCCTTGAGCCAAAAAGAGCATTCAGCCAACACTAACACTATAAATAAGCTAAACAAACTGTTTAATATGAATTAAACAGGTACAACAGCAAGGCTCATCGTTGCAGACAGACACTTCTTTCTGACAGATTTTATTGCACATTCTTTCTGGTCCTTATAAGGAGATTATGCTTGAATGTTAAGAGGGGATTGTCCTCCCTGATGAAGTTGTTTTTCAAGAACAAAGTGGATGAGCTTCTTCACCCAGGAAGCCCGGGGGTTCAGGCACACTTTGTCTCCGCTCACCAGTCCAGCTCTGTCCAAAGATAATCAAGTCATAACCAGGTTTTTTTTAGAAACACAGAGATTGTGTTTCCAAAAGTCGACTGCCTGCAAGAGTTTCTGCTGTCCTATGTAAATGTTGATGCCTACAAAATGATCTCAGTTCATTAGAAAAATACGTAACACAAATGGCATGAGGATGAGTTTACACCACTACACTTGTTTTACCTTACCTTACCTTTACCTTGACCGTTATTAGGACTCTTCATTGGTACCATGATGAGCATTCAATAAGTGTACACATTTGCCAAACAATCACCAGGGTAATAATACAGATAGAAATTAGGAATCTGTTAAATAAATAAGAGAAAATTAAAAAAAGAGACTTTATTAAACATTCCTCAACATGAAGGCACTTACATGACTTCTATGTCGGGGCAGTGGGGCCCTTCAGGGACCAGCTTGATGCTCCTCAGTTTGTTCGGCGGGATGATTCTCGACTCCACCTGAACGCACCGGCAGCGAGTGTTGTAATCTCTGCCGATCGGCGGCATTCCTGTCATCAAAAGACATTTAGTCAGGTTTTACAGCATTTCGATAAAGTGTCAGAACAGGGAGATGACCTAAAGTGTTTTGAGGCTTTTAGTAATTAGATTTTTTGTTTAATTATCTCTTGTTTTGTTTGTTGAAATATCAGGTTAGCGGTTGAGAAATCCTGTCAGTAGCCTATTGCAAAATATCCAGTGATCCTAGCATATTGAAATACGTAAATCCCACGTCTGATGACCTTTTTTGTTTTGCTGAGAATTTGTCAGAATTCGCCAGAGGTCACATTGATGTTTGCATAGTCCAAGAAATGAAATGCTGACAGGTCCACACTCTAAAGGCTTTCATCACTACACACTGCTGCTGGGTTGCTACAAGGAATACTTCCACATTTTTTCCTTTAGTCATCTTCCTGTTCACTACATCGTACATTCTCCAAGTCATGATGTAAAAGTTTGCTGGGTTACACAATTGGGTTCATCAAGGTGAACACCAGTCGAGTTCTTGAATGCATTTTAAAAAGCTAAAAAAGCAGACACTATATGTCAGAGGCAAATATTGTACTCTCGACTTTAAATTGGAGGCATATTGATATATTTAAAATTGATATAAAAATATCATGTCAATAAATATGAGACATTTGGATCATGGACGGTTCTCCAACGGTGGCCAGTGCCCCTGTAACAATGACCTTTGACCCGATTTTTTGTTTAATTATCTCTTGTTTTGTTTGTTGAAATATCAGGTTAGCAGTTGAGAAATCCTGTCAGTAGCCTATTGCAAAATATCCAGTGATCCTAGCATATTGAAATACGTAAATCCCACGTCTGATGACCTTTTTTGTTTTGCTGAGAATTTGTCAGAATTCGCCAGAGGTCACATTGATGTTTGCATAGTCCAAGAAATGAAATGCTGACAGGTCCACACTCTAAAGGCTTTCATCACTACACACTGCTGCTGGGTTGCTACAAGGAATACTTCCACATTTTTTCCTTTAGTCATCTTCCTGTTCACTACATCATATATTCTCCAAGTCATGATGTAAAAGTTTTCTGGGTTACACAATTGGGTTCATCAAGGTGAACACCAGTCGAGTTCTTGAATGCATTTTAAAAAGCTAAAAAAGCAGACACTATATGTCAGAGGCAAATATTGTACTCTCGACTTTAAATTGGAGGCATATTGATATATTTAAAATTGATATAATAATATCATGTCAATAAATATGAGACATTTGGATCATGGACGGTTCTCCAACGGTGGCCAGCGCCCCTGTAACAATGACCTTTGTCCCGCCTTTACCCTCCTCTCCAAAAGAAGCGTTTGTAATGATAACACAATTTGAGCCGAAGTGAACTCGACCGCAGTTTGTTTTTCAAAATGTATTTAATAACATTTTAGCTACTGACACAAATTCTGTTTGCTATGACTTTATACAAAACAAAACATGTTGAACACTGTCTTTCGTCTCATATGTCCCGCATATACTGTATGTGACCCTCTCATAAAAAAAACTGGCCCCAGAATGGCCCCCCAAGTAAAATCGGTCTACCACCGCCACTGGTTTGGATAGATAACACAGTAAAGAAATTGAGTTCCCCCTTGATCATTTTTATGCTAAATGTGAACCATTACTTTTAATACTTCAAGAACATCTAGCTGATACTTATTATTTAATTTTACTAGAGTGACATTTGACACTTTGGCCAACACAGGCTTTTCAGATCACAACATGTATATTATAATGGAACGATAAAACAACCAAGTTTAAAGCCTCTGCAAGTTGATAGTTATACTACAGAAAAAAGAACAGACTCCAATAGCTAGAAAAAATGTCAAAGGAAATCTTAAATGCTGCAAAAAGTGATCAACAATTAATTTACCTGCAAAAACACAGCTTTGGTTATTTTATGTTTTAGTGTATTGCAATACAATGTGGACCTTTAGCTATGTTTCTCAAGGGAACATTTAGGATACAGGTAAGCTAATTGTTGCTCCAGCAGTTCCACTGACTCACTGCTAAAATGATCTAATAGGTAATGGCTTTTACATGGTGTTTAATAGCGTCAGTATTCTGCAAGCAACACGTCTGTATCTGCAGTACACCCGTCATTCTAAAATCCCGAGCTTTAGTAGTTTATTTAAACACAGCAATACGAAGTCAAAGTAGTTGTGCTCTTACCGTAAGCAAGGACAATCAGGGACCCAAACGCAAGCAGGATGCAGAGCTTCATCTTGTTTATGCAGCGACTTGTTGTCAACTCAGACTGGTATCATACCGCTGCCAGAGAACATGTATATATACACCCTTCTCCAACAAGACGATCATGTGCTTCATAAAAGCACAAGACGTGGGAAATTAAGAAAAAACCCAAATCGTGTGTGTGTGTGTTTGCGCACGTTGGTTTCACTTTGGTGCATTCACATGTGCAGCAGAAGGCAGTCATGGGATGGTGAGTTCAGGGACAGACAAGAGGCCCAGTTGAAGGTGAGTTCGTGGTTTGCAGATCCAGACGGAGTTTGTCTGTCTGAACGGCTTCATGGCTCTTCTGCTTGTCTTATCGCAACCCTGGATTTTCCCTCGGGCTCAAAGATGAAATGATACAATAATAAACACATAAATTACTGTATGCATATCACGGTTTGACCCGCAGCTGCTACTTGTTGTTTTTTGTTCCTCTGGGCTTGTTCTGACCCTTTATGTACAGCACAATAGAGTCACTATGTGAAAGAGTATTTCAGGGTTACTTCTTGCACTGTTGTCAATATGTTTGCAGAATTTTGTTCTGTGTTATCAAGTGGATTAAATGACTTTATGTCATGTGAAATGGGTCACTCATGGCAAATTTACAGAGAATTATCACCCAATTCAGCTGTTTCCTTCTGCTCCTTTGAGCGTTTTTGCTTCTTTCAGCTTGTTGTTTTGGTTTTAAGGCTCAATTTTACAGTTTTGGTTCACTGTTGCGTCTCAAGTCAACATTGTTTTCAGCAAAATAGCTTGGGAAGGTCTCTGTACGTAACCAGGCCACAGGTAATGGCAGTGAGATACAGATACAGACCAGCTGATGAACAGAGTTGAGCGTTTGGCCTTTAAAGACGCAGGCATTTCCTTTAGATTTGGTCAGGAACAAAAATGATCAAACAAGCGAGAGAATATTTGACTAACATTTATCAAAGCCAGGAAAATAACTCAGAATACATTATAGTGACTAGTTAAGTCGTTTCGAGGAGTTCTTGTTTTATACATATTATTTTTGTACTGTTTGAAAATTCCCCAAATGTTGCCACCCTGTAAACAGCACTAAAAACATGAACACTTCATTCATTTCACTTTCGCACTCGGGTGCCATTTCAATTCAATTCACAATAATTCAACTATCACCTGGTATTTGTCTTAATTTGTCTTAAGGAGAGCTTTTTACAAGCTATGCAGTTTCAAAAACACTCATCTGGGAAATAGATATTAATTTGATAATATATAAACTAGTCAGAAGAAACACTTGTACAGCATTAACCAACATCTACACTGGTTCAATAGAGGAGGTTTGAGGCTATACAGATTCATTGACATTGAAAATATAATATAGAGTTTTGTTTGAAGTCTATTTCTCTGAGTTTATTTGTCCGAACGTTCCTTCCTGTTTCTGTTCATCAAAGTTCAGTAAGTGCAATGGTGGCAAACATAACAACCACAATCATATTTGGCTGACAAAGCACTTACAGCCTTGAGAAATATTGCTCCCTCATGATTGAAGGCATGTGTCTTTATCAGACATTGGGGTCAGTAATGTGGGATAACAGTGGGTCATCATGCAAAGCCTCAAGAACACATGACTGTCAGAAATACAGCCATGTATTACAGTATGACTTGGCAAAATTGTAAACAAAAAAAAAACCCTTTTAGTGGGAATATCCACCTGAACAACGTAAATACTATTATATTGCTTACTTTAGATAACTGTGATTTCAATGTGGAGTTCCAGAGACCAAATTCTTCACCCCCCCTGTCTGTTTCTACTTCCGGTCTCTGTGTCTTATGTGGAAGCGGGTAATATAGAGTTGTGTTGATTTAGTTTCGCCTAGCCTTGCCCTTTGCTACCTGAATAAAAGCTATGTTTCTGTTGAACTGTTGTCTGCATTTGACTCTAAACCCCGACAGACGGACCGACACAGAACAAAAAGTGTTTTCAAAATGTACGTTGATGTATTTTTTATTACTTATTAAGTTTTACAGTATTTCATCAATAGCATCACATGACAGTAGTGTACATTATTATTGCATTATATACAACATACATTTCACAATAAAACAAAGGTCTAAAAAATGAACCAAAACAACAGTGCACATAGTGTACCATTATTTTAAAACGTCCTTACTAAACCTCACATTAGGATGTAAAAACGCCTCAGTCACATCGAGCACAAGTATTAAACAGATGCAACTACAACCTGAAGGTTTATCAAGAAAGTGTGCAGTGCAGGTCTTTTTACAAATTGGTTTCATTGCATTGGTGATAGGCACATTTGCAGTATGACCATGTTGGTGCTACTCATGCTGGGGTTGATGTTGTGGTTGTTTAGGGGCTGGTGGCGAGGTATTGTTGGATTGTTGGTAGAGTTGTTTTGCTCCTCATATTAGCCGTTTTTTCTTTCTGCCTGTAAAGAAAACACATCATGTTCAATTAGAAAATGTAAGACTTAAAAAAAGACTTTATGCCTAGTTACACATCAACATGAACAAACGTCTACTTCCAGGTTGAAGGTGTGTATTTAAGATATGTGACTTCATTCAACGCTGTATTAATATCCTTTTAAGAAAGTACTTCAGACCCCCTTATAATCAAATGTAGATTTTCTTCTGCAGAAGTCATTTAATTATCTCATGGACCCCCATGCTTGTCTGAAAAATTAAGTAATCCAAGTGTAATTACATGCAACTGCTTTGTCTTCAATATACACAGACGGTGACAAAGTCCTGATTTACAGAGCAATAACAATAACCCCCCTGATTTCTCTTTATGTACGAAAGCTTTTTCTTTTCCAATTACATAAATATCACTTCAAGCTGTGTTGAACAATGGTAAATGATAGCACACCGAGTTAGAAAAACCTACCTTGATATTGCTAGCAAGAGTTTTTTGGTGAATTCTCCTTCAGGGTCGAGACAGTACGACTGCCTATCTTTCAGGACAACACTGTAGGAGAGAGAGGAAGCGTTAATGTGATACAATTCAAAGCAACACTGAAAGAAACCATTAATCAACACTTGAAATTGTGTTCATGTTAAAGTAAATACTAACATGACTTCTCTCCTTTTGCAGATGTGACGAGGTGGAAGGTCCTTGACATTAGCAATGAGGGCAATATTTATGGTCCTTCTGGTTGTTAAACACTGGCATTGCAAAATAACTGGAAAAAAATCAGCACAAAAGTGAAGGTGAATGAATGCAGAAATACAACAAAAAGTTTAAAATGCTTTAAATAATTGATCACACTTACACGGTGAAGTGCAAATGGTCATGGTAATGCATGCCAGGAAAACGATGCAATGGATGGCAGTGTTCATCATCGATTGGTAGTGAAAGGAGATGATTTCCTCTCCTCTGTTCTGGTGAATCTCCCTGTGCTGTGTATCCTCCTCTGAGTGTGCAAGACCCATATTTTCTGAACCCTTTTTTATACCCTTGCAGTTTGATTTGGACTGTTTCCTGAGAAGTTCCTCAGAATCCACTATCAATCCCCATGACTCACTTCAACGGAAAAGTCGCTACTCATGATTAAGTTTGTTCATAAAGGAAGCAAAGCATTCATATTTTGAACTGTTCACATCTAGCTTCTTCTTTTTTAAGTCTCAATTCCTCTGCTATTCGTGAACGCTATCTGTTGCATGTTATGCCTTTTTGGTGGTAACTGGAGCTTCACGACTTCTTCCTGGGTCCTTTATTTTCTATGGATTAGTCATTGTTTTCATGTGGATTGTCTATGTGGTTTTTTGGTTTGTTATCTGGCTGGACAATCGTTCACAGCCTCAAAACTAAAGGAAAGTAAACTCAGAAATCCGCCCTTTGGCAGAAAAATTCTTTCGAACCTTTTTAAACCTTCATTTGTTTATAACTTGGATCATTTTATTTTAAATCCAAGTCTCTCACAAGGGAAACATACAATTTTAGCAGTGAAGCAACACTGTTCCCAATCTGGGAAGGATGTACTGGCACTAAATGTAGAGAAGACTGAGATTCCTTTCGTGAAGGGAAGAGTGTAGATGGACCTTTCCAACACTGTTTTGATCCCAGTTTGCCTTACAGTCAGGAAACAGGCTGTTAACCTCGTCGTTCTCAGGATTAGATTGCAGCAGTGACCTTGTAACTATTAGAAAGCAAAATAACCCTAAAGAGGCCCTATTATGCTTAACTGAGTTTCCCCTTCCCTGTAGTGTGTTATATGACTTTTTGTGCATGTAAATGTTCTGCAAAGGCTCAAATCAAAGTTGTCCGCCAACCACCCACCTCCCCTGCCTGAAACGTGTCAATTGGACACCTTTGTTCACTTCCGTAACTTAGTGTCCTTCTATTGGCTAGCGCTCAACACATTGTACTTGATAGGCTAAGGGGCGGGACATCTCTAAGCGGTTGACAGAAACGACCTGCTAACCAATCAGAGCAGACTGGGTTCTGGTTTCAGACGGAGGGTGAAAAGAGGTGCTGCAGGGTTAGGAGGCACAGGCAGAATGAGAACAATAAAGAGCTTGGAGAAAGCATGGAGACATGTCACAGTAGAGACACTGAATACACCTGAAAACGAGCAAAGCTTAAATTTCAGCTAAGATGTTAAAATCATGAAGCACATTTGTCCTGAGATTTAAAAAAGTGTACAGTATATAATATGTGTATTATCTTATGTTATGTTTGTTATTATCATTTTACTCGGCTGTTGAAACCACCGCATGAGGTTGTAAAGTTTAGTTGCATTTGTAGACTGGAAGCTCAGAATGTTTAGTTGAAGTACGACATCTAGTGGGTGTGCGGTGGTAATGCTGGTTTGTCACCAGATCTTTTTTAGTCTTTGGTTTGTATTACTTTGTGTGAAAAACTCAACACAGCCCGACAGAAATAATTGATTTCAGGAGATTATTGTCCCACCTCTCTCTGCCCTCACTTCCTCTCATTTGAACTATCTACTAATACATAACATGCTTTAAACAAAACTAGTTCTTCCACATCATTGGTGGAATACCTATTATTTTTTCACTATACAAGTCGTTTTTTTCATCCCAATCATCAACTTTATCCCCACTATTTCAACATGAGCACGGTTAACTTACAATGAGATGGAAATGACTTGGCGTGTGCATTCAGGTACGCCCAAAACAAATATGGGGATGTGAATGGGGAAATTATAAAACGCTTACAGTAATTGAAATCAAAATATAACCTTTGTCACCTGAAGGGTTATAAATGTAGGGCTGTCATATTGTTGCTTTTGTAATGACCAGATAAGCCCTTTTATGGCTCATTTAACTTCAGTCTTTATGATCTCACAAACTAAACTGTCAGCATCAGCAGGTAGGCCTAACCTTTTTCTTCAAGCAAGCCACCCAAATGTTCGTCTTATCAACATCATATAAAACAAGCTCATAAATGTTATCATCATGACTGCCTTACCGCAAAAAACGTAATAATAAATCTGTCATTGGGTGTGTCTACATGAGGAACTGAACAGAAAAGAGGTAAAGTGAAAGTAACACAACTGGAGTGCTGTAGGTTGTTCTAGGCACGTAAGAAGCACCACACCTTTTACAACTTTTGAAGCTCAGAATCGCAGGTAAAATGGATGAATTCAAACATCCTCTGTTCTTTGAGGCGAAAGACATGACAGACAGAGAGATCGCGAAAGTCTCGAGGTACTTTCAGAAAAGACGGGATTCCGGTGGAGGTGATTGTGGTATGATTGAAAAGGCTGGAGGCAACACGTATAAAATCTGTTTCAAGGAAATAGAAGGTAAGGAATCCTATTTAGTTCGATTAGTAATGTGTAGTATATACTGCAAGTTGTGGTTTGGAGGTCAGATGTTGTTGAGACCTTGGTATTTTTGTTTCCACAGACCAGGAAAGGGTTTTGCAGAGGAAGTTACATCATATTTCTCTTCCTTCTGGCGAATTATGTCTAAATGTGACTCGAAGTTATTGCCCAGAGAACTTTGATCAGCCTTCTACAAGTCAACAGAAGGTATGCAAACATTCTGCGCCAGCCTTTTTGTAGTTTACGGGAAAAGATACGTCACAGTCAAATGAGTTGCCAAATCGGTTTGAGGGGAATTCCTATCAGTCAACATCTATCAATAACAATGTTAACTACATTGCAGTGCTGTTGTAAAAGCACCTTAATTAAAGTTGTATAATATATTATGATTTACAGATACATTACCTTAAATTAATGAATGTGTTCAAATGTTCCTTTTTCTTCAGACACTGAAAAAAGTCAACACAAAAGGCCTTGAGAAGATATTCCAGCTAGATATTTTCCTCATGTATTTCCTGAGAGACAATGTTAAAGCATACACACTCTTACAGAAACAACTGTCATGTATCGGATGTCAAGTAGAGTTACATTTCGATGAGGAGGAGACGGTGGTAAGGGGGGATATTGAAAAGGGTCCTGGAGGAGCTTTTGGTGCTGCAGAGAAGTGGGAGTTACAGGTCGATCGAGTCATCATCTCTCTCACCGAGAGCTACCTCTGCTATCATGTGGTTGAGCAGAAAAAAGCCCAAATCCTACGGCAGGACCTCTCCTTTGTGACAGATGATATTAAAGTGTACAAAGAGGGCGGTTATCCTGTGGTTGTGGGAGAAACTGAGACTGTGAATGCGAAAATAGCAATGCTGGAAAAGAACCTCCCAACCCGGAAGGAGTTACCTATTGTGGAGAAGCTGTTCAAGCTGGTAGAAGAAGTGTTTAGTGGAGAAATGCGCGCACAATACCCAGAAGTTAAGGTCACCATAGGCAGCGCCATGGTGACCTTAGAGGGGCCTGACAAGGAGGTGCAATCAGGAGCCGACAAACTTGAGGAGCTGAATAAAAAGGTAAAGGAAAAGCGACTTAAACTATCACCAGCCCTGTTGCTCTTTATAAAATCCAGCGGTGCCGTATCCAAGTACCAGGCCCGCTTCCAGCAGCGCCTAAGAAATCCTGTTTCCTTAGAGGTTGGGTCAGAGCTGGTCATGTCCAGTTTGTCCTCTGATGCCCTAGATGAGGCCGAGGCAACGCTGCAGAGAGATTTTGATGTGGCCAATGTCCCGCTGCAGGCGGCTCTAGCTGCAACTTCAGATCTATGTAGAGTTAGGGAAATGCTCTTTAAAGCCAAGAACGAGGCTAACTCTCGAGAGCTCAGAGTGGACGTCAGCTTCATGCCAGGAATCGATGGAACTCCTAACACCAAAGTACATCTGGTGGGCTACAGAGAAAATGTGAATAAGCTCAAAGAGGTTCTGCATGACTACCAGATCGACCAAGTCTGGACACAAGAACTTCTAAATGTACCGAATCCTGAACTGCTTGACTGTTTTGATAAGATTTTGGTAATAATTGGCATGAAGCAGGACAAAGTGACCTTGAAAGTCTCGCTTTTACCATACCCTTGTGTTGTTGTCTCTGGTCCCTGTCGCCTGGTCAAAGAGGCCCAGCAGGACCTGATCTCAGCTCTAGCTAGTCTGACATCCGACACTTTGATTCTGGATGGACCAGGGGCTCAGCAGTACTTCCAAGCAGAAGGTAAAGTGAGCAAGGAGTTGGTAGAGAGCTCATTTCAGGTTATAGTCAAGGAACAGCAAGGTGTGCCAAGTAAACCAAGAAGCATCAGCAGCCCTGTAACCAGCGGCTTGGCACCCGGACCGCTCCCCGGATTGCTCTGCAGAACTACTGGTAGCAATGTGGCCATGAAGACGAGCCTGGAGATCAAGCTTGGCAGTCTGATAGATGCTCAGGTTTGAACATTTTTGCTTAGCTATAATTATATTAATGAAAGCAGCAGTACAATCACTCACATTTATATTGTTCCACACTGTTTCCACAGGGGAATGTGATGGTGGTCCCCATGCTCAACATGAACCTCGCTTCTACTATGATTGGAAAATGTCTGATTCAAAAAGCCGGGAATGCAATCAAGTCAAAGTTTGACTCAGTGGCAGCGATTTGTACCGTTGCTCCTGGTGAAGTCCTGCAAGTGGATGCGCCTCCATCTCTGGGCTGCTCCAAGCTCTACTTCATTGAGTGCTCACCATGGGATGGAGTCAGAGGTCCGAGTGTGGAGGTAAAGTTAAATATGTTATGGATTTAATACTGTTGCAAAGAAAAACACGGGCAAAGGCTGAGTTCAAATTCAAGTTTCACATGCTGCGTTCAAACGGCATAGATTAGAGCAAAGAACATGGCTAACTGAAATCTGTACCTTATTATTGTTGCTTTTAACAACCGATCTTCTAAAAACACAAGCACAGCAAGTATTGTGCAATGCAGGGTAACTTTTCTGATTTCTGTCTGTTTCTGATTTTTGTTTTGCAGGCACTTGGTAAAGGCCTGAAGACATGTTTGGACCTTTGCGTACAGCAGCGCTATAACTCAGTTGCCTTTCCGATTATTGGACCCTGGAGCAGTTTTAAAATACCCAACGAAAGAGGCCATTCAAGTGCTGATGGAGAACATTCGCCAGTTTGGATTATCTGCGTCCCCTGGGTCTCTCACCACCATCCAGATCTTCATTAAACCAGGCTATCCTGACTCTGAGGAGGTGACTATGATCACTTGTTTTTTAAGATGTGTAAATGCGTGATTTCTTGACACAAGTGTTTAATGCTGCTGTTTTTATTTACAGTGCTACGAGGATGTCTACAGGCACCCTGGCCTAAATCTGAACCAAGAAGGACAAGGTGAAGTGCTTAACTTAAGTATTTAGCAATTGTCATCAGCATATTCAATGGCCAATACAAAAAAAAATCTGGCAAACATTAAATATATTGGGGCGTTCCTTATCTTAGCAATCTTTAGGTCCCTCACCAGTGACCTCGATGAAATCACAATGACAGTGGGCGGCGGGGTTAAACTACAACTGGTGTTTGGTGACATCACCAATGAGACGACAGATGCTGTGGTGAACACGACCAACTTTGTGGATTTCCAGAATGGTGAGTGAGAACTAAGGTGCTAAGATGCTAAGAGGCAGAAAAGTACTGTATGTAGCTAAAAAGTTACATCCCACCACTGATTTTAAAAATGACGGTTTTCAGGTGTGTGCAAGGACATCTTAACTGTAGCTGGACCAGACGTGGAGGCAGAGCTTAAAGCAGGTAAATAAAAAAAGAACCTGCTAGACATTTTTAAGCAACACACACCTACAACTTCTTCAACCCAGCTCTCCTGTTTATTGTTGTGTGTAGCAAAAATCAGTCGCAGGGACGTTTTTGTATCCCAGTCGGGATCGTTCCCCTGCGAAGCCATTTTCCATGTCAGTGGAAAAAAGAATGCAATCGTCATCAAACAACTGGTGATTCGCATCGTTGAACAATGTGAGTCACATCAGTTCAAGTCAGTGGCCATACCTGCTATCTGTGCTGGTGAGTATTCTGTAACACTTCTATAGATATAAGGATAGAAATGTGTCAGGTCTACTCATTAAATTCATGTGTAGGAGCTGGTGGGATGGACCCTGGTCTTGTGGCAGCAGCCATCCTCCAAGGGGTCAAGGATGCCACGTCGTCCGTTCATCTTAATTTTCTCACAAACATCCGCCTCATCCTGATTAAGATCAACGTCTTCTTGGCCTTTAAAGAAGAAGCAATGCAAATGTTTTCCACAGCTGTGAGCAACAAAGGTGATTTACCTACCTAGAAATCTGTCGCTTTGTTCTTTTGGTATTGTGACTAATTATTATTGTCTCACATACCTCGCCTTGCAGTTCCTGTACCTCAGTTTCCTCAGGTACAACAACCACAGCCTCCTCCATCTGTGGGAGCAGATCTAAGCATCGTCTGTAACAGCTCTACAAGTCAGCAGTCCGTCTTCCAGGTTCTCGGTGTCTCCAGAAAGGATGTTGACGGTGCCAGGGCAAAGCTGAAGGACCTGTATCAGGCTCAGTGTTCTTCTCAAACCTTCAAACAGGAGGAACTGAAAAGCCTCACCCAAGATGACTTGAAGGATCTGAAGCAGCTGGTGGAAACCGAGGGTCTGTATGTCGAGTTGAGCCAAGGCACCTTAAAAGTTAGCGGGCTAAAAGACGGCGTCAACAAGGTAACGCAGATGATCAACGCCTCTCTACATGGCAGCCTCATAAGACAGGCGAGAGTCAGGGAGGAGAAGGATCTGTACGCCCGTGTGGCTTGGTGCATCTTGGGACAAACAGGCAACTGGGAGAGGTTGCCCAAAACAGCCAATCACAACCTGGAGATTAACCACGTAGGAGAAAAGATAGTGGACGCTCTGGGCAACAAGTGGACGGTGGATCTGCCGAGGATGGAGGCAACAAAATATTTGGGTGGTAAAACGACAAATCTGAAACGACTTGAGCATCTGCCAGGTGAGAAGATGGTTTGAGGTGTTACAAACAGAGCCCTGCTTTATCAATTCTGGTGAACAAAAGTTTTGAAAAGTGAAAAAAATCCAAAACGTTCTGTCCAAAGATTTTGTATATATTTTGTATTTTGAAGTTGGAGAGCTAAGGAATTAAATCCTGTACCAAGTCATTGTCAATTCATTACAATGAAATGTCAATACATTAACAATGAGACAACGTCATAAACAAAGTGACAGGAGGCTAGTAAACCTTGTAGATATATCTCATTGGTTTTGGAAGCAAAGACCATTTACCTTCTCTCTCTTGTCCTCCAACTTCTCTCAGACTTCATCCTCCCGCTGTACTGGGACAACATGGCTGCCGGTGAAACGTTAAAGACGGTTGAACTCCTTCCTACCCATGCAGAGTACCGGACAGTGAAGGAGGCCTTCAAACGAACTGTCGGCAAGACCGTGCTGAAGGTAGGCGATTTCACCATCTTTTTTTTAGACATTGGGGTAGGGTCCACATGAGCTATTTATATCATGTCTTGGTTCTTTTTCTTTGATTGATAGATCGAGCGTTTGCAAAATGTCCATCTGCGGCGTGCCTATGAAGCGCAGAAGAAGCAAATCTCTGATAAGTACAAACAGCAGGGTGGAGAATGTGAAAAGCTCCTGTACCACGGGACGACGCAGGACAACTGTGAATCCATCATAAAAACTGGGTTCAACCGGCGCTTTTCTGGGCAGAACGGTAAGCATCTTTTTATTTATTCAGATCTAATCAGTGCTCTTGCATCCGTTTTTAGAAAGCATCATGTCCCACTCTATGTAGCGTAGGAGCTCTTATTGAGTTCGGACTATCTGTTGGTTATTAGTACTTATTGGATGATGGGAGAAAGCGTTGTCTATGTAAACACCAAAAGATCTTTCAGGAAGGAAGGTAAGAAAATACTTCTGGTCATTCAGCGACTGACATTTGAAGACTTTACTCACCATAAAAATGTAAATATTCAAGAGGTTAGAAAGGCTTATTGACAATTCCTTATTTCCTTTTATTTTTTAGCAACTTCTTTTGGTGAAGGAACCTACTTTGCTGTCAAAGCCAGCTACTCTGCTCACCCCACCTACTCCAAGCCAGCTGCTGACGGTTCCCAGCTCATGTTCGTCGCACGAGTGCTGACCGGCCTCTACACTCAGGGCCAAAGCGACATGAGGGTGCCTCCACCTGTCAGTGACCAGGACGGCCATGACCGCTACGACAGCGTGGTGGACAGAATGAACTGCCCCCAAATGTACGTCGTGTTTCATGATAACCAAGCGTACCCAGACTACCTCATCACTTTCAAGCAGTGGTGGGCCGTCAGGGCCAGCAAGGCCTTCTCTGCTGGCCTAAACATCAACAGAATATAAATTAAATTTTGATATATTTTTTCCACAAATACGTATTCAATTATTCCCCATAGTCTATTCTCTTCATTTTATAGCGTTCGTCTTGGCTGCGCTGCTTCCAGCCTCAGAACGAGATTTGGAGGGCTGGCCTTTATGTTAGAGCTTTTATCCAATCATATTTCAGCCATAATGTGTTGCTAGGGTCAAAGAAATCTGCCCTTAGGCCTTCAGAATCAACAGTGCGGGCGCCTGTAGCTTAAAGTGAACGCAAACAAAACTGTGGCGTTAACCAATCAGATTTCGAGGTGGCGACAACGGGCCAGCTAGCAGGCGTACGCTAACGTTAGCACGTGCACATCTTCTGATTGGATACGCACTATTGAGAGGCAGAGCTAGGCAGTAGGCAGAGCCATACAGTCTATGGGCAAAGCTAGCAAAACTAGAACTTGAGCGAGCTAATTTGTGTAGATTTCTACAAGCTATTTTTTTCAACCCACAATGGCTGAAGGAGGAGAAGAGATCAATTTGGTAGAAGATATAATTACAACGCCATTTTCAAAACGAACTTTTCAAGTAAAGCTACACATCTTGAAAAGGGAACGACCAACTCCAACGCTAGCGAGCCTAGCACAGCAGGGCAACTACGAGCGGTACCCCTGGCTCACAGCCTCCGAGAGGCACTGCAAATTGTACTGCCGGGAATGCCTGGTATTTGCAACTGATCGATTTGGTGTTTGGAGCCACACTAAATTTGCAAACTTGAGTTGTCTAACCAAGGCAGCAACGAGACACCAAAGCACAGCTGGGCACTTGGAAGCACTGGTGCTTTTGAAAACCTTTGGGGACACCCGAGTGGATCTACAGCTCAACGAACAAGTGCGCAGGGAAACGGAGCTCCACAACGAAAGGGTGAACAAAAATAGGGAAATATTGAAAGACTGATTGATTGTTTCCTGTTTTTGGGTAAACAGGAACTTCCATTTAGGGGACACGATGAAAGCGCCGAGTCCAGAAACAGAGGAAACTACGTGGAGCTTCTTTCTTTTCTTGCTGAGAACAACACAGATTTGCATTACCACCTGTACACAAACAACATGTTTACTGGGACGTCAGGCAAAATACAAAACGACCTGATTTATGCTATTGCTGAAGTGATGGGAGAAGAGATCAAAATGAAGATTAAAAAAGCACCCTTTGTCGCTGTTATGGTGGACGAGACGTCAGATGTGGGTAATGTAGCACAGCTGGCACTTGTCCTGCGTTATGTGACAGACACAGGTGTCAAGGTTTGTCAGATAATCTGATTAATTAAGTTAACTGTAAATGCTGATGTATTCATTATAAATGCTTCAGAAATATTAATATAACTCTGTTGTACTTGACTATGTTAAGGTGATGCAACGCCCGGTTATACTGCGTTTCTGTCTAAATGTATAGTTTCTAGAGCCATGGCGTCATAATGATGGTATTAAGAGGTGGAATAATTCAGGTAGGACTGTGTAGGACATCACTGAAGGCCTAGGTGTGAAATGCACAGCCCGCCACTGCTTTCAAGTGACCGTGAGGGAATAGGATTTATCATCCCGGGTGGGAATGTAGAGGAAAAAGCAATGAAAGATAGTTCTCCTAAAGTCATACGGTAAAAGAGTATGTGTACGTTGTATTAATTAACAAATATAAACATAAATTGAATGTGAATGTTCACAATGTCCGTGCAAAGCATTCAAAGTTTATATGTCAGATACCAGGATATGAATATGCTGAACAAACTGAAACGTTGACTTTAATTGAATGTATGTAAACAGATTTCACTTTATTAGGTTAGTTGAAAGCTATAATAATAAGTTGAAGAAACAAAATATTGTAGCTTTCAAATAACCTAAATAATTTGGGGGGGAAATCTGTTGACTTAATACATTTAATTAAAGTCAACTTTTGCATTTTTTCAGTTAAACTTAATCTGCTGTTTATTGTAAATCTACACCACGTTAACCAAACATCATCTTATATTTTAAATGAAACAATTCGTGTCCATATTTATTTACTGTTGTCTAAAACCAGGATAGAGCTTGCTGAGAATTTAAGGAGGAGTTAATAGGAGCACTTATAAACAATATACATGATGTCTGTAGGTGTCAAGGAAATATTCATTCTTTATTTGCACCAGTTCTATTGTTTAGATCTGAGGATAAATGATCCGATAGTCTGGGAAAGTATTGTTTAGGTATTAATTCTTAGAAATATTCCAGAGCCCAGTTTCTGAAGTTTTCTGCACTTTCACATAACTTTATATTTTTCCACATGAAGGATTATTCATCTCGGTATGAGAACGTTATGCCGATGCATTTTAGATATTGGATTACAAGATCTACTGTATCTGGTTTTGAATTTGATTTAAATTCACTGCCAATAAAAGCATTAATACAATTCAGAATCATTGATGCCTTCTGTACACACACACGCACACACACACACACACACACACACACACACACACACACACACACACACACACACACACACACACACACACACACACACACACACACACAAACACTATATGTTGTTGTGCCCGTTTGAATGTTTTTGTTGTTTGTGAGCACTAGATGGCGCAATAGGGCACCTTTTAGGTATTGAGGTGAACCCAAGGGCAGTGTGGTCAAACAGGTTTGCAAACACACACTGTTTCTGGGTTAATAAATGGTATTGATATCAAGAATGTCCTGGTCGTAATTGGACAGCGTACGTCTAACTGAAAATGACAGTATCAATCCATCAATCCATAGTTGTCACAAAATCATGCTGTTATTAACCTTTTATTTGGTCATTTGCACAAAAACAAATGTAAGGAAACTGATTTTATGAATCGATATGAAGAAGAGCTCTTTATGGTACTCAAGTGATTGATAATGCAGGTTTGACAATGTTAAAGCTGATTTAATAACTATTGTGTTGTATTGAATGAAACTAAAATGTAATGGGTAATTAAAACCAAATAACAACCTGCTTGTTTTGGTGTAATTGTGTCCCCTGATGGCCAAAATGAAAAAAAAAGACACTTTAGAAGCAATCCCAGATTTTTCCCAAATGTATTTTCTTATCCACAAAAAAAGTACATTTTGAATTTACCCTTGGTTATCAGAAAAAAGTTTAATTGTCATAATGTGTTGATATGCCTTTTTCTTTACACAAATTAGACTTCTAAAATAACTGTATTTCTAGATAACAGATATCTGCACTTGCTTTTCTAAATGCTGAAGCTACATTGACTAAGCTGTAAACCTACAGATACACAACTACTTTTATGCTTATATTGTGTGAGAGTGAATGATGTCAGTCAGTGATCCTACACTGATCCTCAGGTCTGCACGGTGACAGACGCCTGGCCGTACACCTGCCTGAGAGCGGGGCAGTCCAGAGAGGCGATCACTCTGCTGCTGCCGGCCCTCTGCGGGGTGAAATACTCCGTCCAGAAGAGGGAGGTGTGTCCCTGGATCAGACTGAAACCGGCAGGATTAGGGTTGAATGTCAGAAGGGCTGAATCAAGATATTCTATGCTTTGCATGGTTACTTGTTTTTGCTGTGCTAAACTCACCTGTAATATTTGGACTTGGCCAGCATGATCCCGGGTCCTTCCATGCGGATGTAGACGCCCTCCAGGCTGTAGGAGAAGGGGTTTGTAAACTCCACAGTCGCAGTCATCTCCTCGTTCACTCTGCCGCCCTCCGACACCTGAAGATCACAAGGTACACAACATCAGAAAACATGACGCAAAAAGGAACTTTAAGTCAAGTTGTTGAATTTATTAGCCACTTGAGTTTGGCAAAAGTAATTTGAACAAAAAAGAAAGTTGTAGGAATAACTTTTGCATTCAGGATTTGTACCGGATTTGTTTTACGTATAGTCAGAAAAAAAGCAAGCATTGTTTCAGACCGTGACGATGAGTTTGGGGTTGTGCAGGGTGACGACTTTCATGGCGGTGATGATCTGCCCGGTCTCCTGGACTTTCCCAGTGGCGATGAAGTTGATGTTTGCCTGTTCCACCAGATGCTTCATGTAGTTCTTTGACTCGACTGTCACCGACTCCTTCACACCTGGAGAGCGCAGAAACACAACACTGCTACCTCTGCATTGACACCTTTCTATCTATGATTTCTGAGGAAAGAAATGATCCAGCTAAAATATTCCTCATCTCACTTTTGTTTGGGCCAATGGTGACGGTGGGATTCCTGAACAGGAACTCGGTGCTGGTGACTCCGGTGTAGAAAACCACGCTGCCGCTGATGTAGATGTCCACAGGTGCGACGCTCGTCGCTGCGGTTTACGAACTCCAGGCTCATGTCGAAGTCGTCGCCCACGCTGATCTCCAGGGTGGGCAGGATGAGGTCCACGTCGGCCACAGGAAGCTCGGACTTATCGCGTTTACAGCCGTACTCCTCCGCCTTCTCCAGGACGGTCCGCTCCTCTGTACTGCCTGGATAGGAGGATTGAAAGTGTGTTTGTGACTAGGTTTTCCTCACAAATGTAGCTTTTTCTGGAGACATCAGGACTTTTTCTGCTTGAAAGAAAACTAATTTGGTCGCAAAGTATTTCCACAACCTAAATCCTTCCTTAATCTGGCAGACACATCGGGGTACATGGCTGCTCTTCTGGTGCCGTAACAAAGCCGACTGTGCAAACACACAGCCACCATGATCCCAAATTAACCTGGTACCTGTCATTTCTGCACAGCATGAAAAACCAATGGACTAAACATCAGGGTAAACATGCAGCCTCACACTGTGTTCCAGTTTTCATTATGACATCCAGGATTCATGTGTGTGCCTCTTTCAGGGTTTTAGTGGTTGTGGAAGATTCATTTTAGAATCTTTTTATTTTAGATAAACGTTTGTTGTCTAAATCGGGAGCTGAGGCTTTTAAAACGCTGCACTTTGTGTTCGATGAAGTCTCTGACCTTCAGGGAACTTGTACTGATCGGTGATTTCGCGGCGGGTCATGTCTCCAGGAGTTTTGGTCAAAACCATGCGGCCTATATGGGTCCTGTTCACTCTGACAGGCTCCATGGTGCCATCTTTGTTCCGGGAATAAAACACCACATCGCTGTTGACCTGTCGGTGAACAAAACACTAGCTTAAATTTATGCAATTTATAAAAAAAGAACGCACTTTTCTTTACAGGAAGTGACACTGAAATAATGTCCTTTTAAAAGCTCACCTCAGCAAACACAAAGGCAGCATCAAATGGGAAGCAAATCTGCCCGTGTTTGATGGCCTGGACTGAAGCAGGGCCACATCTGTACATGCCTTTAAAGAGAAGAGAGGAGGAGATTCATTTTCTGCAATGCATCTGGTAAATAATTCTAAGAGCAATACATCTGTTACTAATATTTGTATTTACCATCACTGGTCTCCTGTGGTGTAGCATCCACAACCTGCCAGCCTCCAAAGCCAGTCGGGAGGTCGGGTCTGGACATGTAGCACTCATTCCAGCAGTGGTAGTTCCTGATCAAAACATTTCAATGTAATGAAAGTCCTCTTCTGTTAATAAAAACCAGTGTGGTACTAAAGAGGCCTTCACATCTAAAAGGTTCCTCTAAGGAAGCCTGAATGTTTGCAGCTAACTTCATCATTTAATATGTTGAGGTTTGGTCTGCCCAATCGAAGGTCTGGAGAGTTCAAAATCAAAAAGGGTTCACCATCTGAGGAGCATGAAAGTGCTTAATTGATTTCATAGCAAACTGCCGATTAGACTTATATATTCTTTGAAAAAGTAAAAGTCAGGAAGTCAGTTCTTAGGATTCATCCTCTGTGGACCATGAATATTCATTACAAGTGTCACTGAAATCTCACCACTCATTGAAGCTACTTTTTAATCAATATCTCAGTGTAATGCTAAGTTATGTAGAGGATGATACCAGATAGAGTCTTTGGTGCGACTGCGGTCGATTCTGCCGTTCTCGTCCAGGATGATGTCCATCTTCAGGTTTCCATCGTTGTCGTGAGCGGAGTAGAAGTTGGTGACGACCCGCGACGGGATGCCCAGGCAGCGCAGGACTGGAGGCAAAACATTAAAGGACAAGAAAAGACGGAAAGTGAGGAGTGAATGGACAAGAACGGAAGAGAGGAACGCTGATCAAATGTGACTGCATGCTTTATCTCAAAGACGGTAGGGATGAAATCCTCCCACAATTGCTTTTGCAAGGGGTTGGAAAGGAAAAGTATAACATTTATTTCTGGCACTTGGCTCCGGTTCTTACAGCTGTTGAAGACGGCGGCGTAGACCCAGCACTGAGCGTAGCAGACGGGCATCTTGGCGCTGGCGTAGGTGAGCAGGATGTCAGTGCTGCCGGTCCAGGAAGTGGGCGCCACTCCGTAGGTGTAGTCGCCGCTCCAGTTCCCCACCAGGACGCCTTCGTCATCGCGAGAGTTCAGCTGAGTGTGACAGAGAGCTGATTTTTAACATTCATAAAAAGACCATTTGACAACGAAATTACTACTCGTATTATTTAATTCATTACTACAAGAGTCAACCCTCATCAGTGTATAAAACACATGTACAATTCCTAGATATATGGCTTTGGGAAGATAAAGGATAGAATAAACAAATACAGTTCTTTTCTAATTATACGTAATCTGGAATTATTCTTTTTTACTGAAAAAGTATTCCAGAAAAAAAAGAAATCAACATTTTATGTGAGAAAACCCCAAAAATGTAGATCACAGCTCATCATATTTCCAGCAGGTGTCACACTTTAAGTGCAGTCTCATTAAAGGAACAGATCAAATCAATAATTCTGTTCGCTGTTTCAGTGTATCGAATATTTTACTGCACATTAATGTTCTGAATCTATTAAAGCAACACTTAACTGCATAAATTATGTCTCTGTGCTTTAATGGATGTCCATGAATATTTTCTCACCATAGCAGAGGCCTTCCTGGTCACCCTGATGGGGTCTCCTCTGTTGGTGATGGGCATGTCGGACTGGTCCATGATGTACAGACAGGCATCCAGGACTCCATAGTTAAACTATAAGAAAAGAAAAAACAAGGCGAAAGTTATTTAGGAAAATCTCTTTTGAAGCTCTAGTTTTTCCTTCTACCTGTCCATAGTTCCAGTTTCTCTCAGCGACGTCATCAAAGGCGCCGTGGTAGATGATCCCCATCTCATTCATCACACACTCCTCCCTCTCTTTCTCATCATCCAGAAACACGGCATCAGCTGAGGATAAACACAACAAGTCAACATGGTTATTTTGGCATATATAAAGCGGTTTAAAAAGAAAGTTCTGGGCGCCTTAAACCGACCTGAGGCCCAGGGATTGAAGAGGATGTAGAGGTCGCGGTTGCTGTCCTTTCGGGTCCTGCGGATACCGAAGGGCGTCACCACGGCAACGTACATGTGGTACTTCCCCACGAAGCAGGTAGCCGCAGCGGTGACGCCCATGGTGACCGTGTTGTCGGCGGTGTTAGTGATGTGGCCTTCCCAGGGGCTCGGACGCTCCTTGTTGGGGAACACGGGGATGTAGGTGCCCTTGCTGAACTGAGGGCTGGAGCCTGGAGGAACCAGGGAGATTTGACATTAATACAGACTAAAGAGTTGTAAAGTGCAGGATGGAAGATATTAGTTGGAAGACGGGCTCTCACCGATCACAAACTCCACAGCGAACTTGTCTGAGGCAGGATTGTAGGGACGGTTGAAGGTGATCTTGACCTCGAACTCTTGTCCTCGACGCACAACGAGGTAATCCGAGTTGTACAACATGGTGTGGTGCTGCTGCTTGTTGCTCTCCTCCGGCCGCCGCTTCATGTCCACGTCCAAGATGTCAAGATAGTCTGAATGGACAGAAGGGGGAAAAAAAGAGAGCAAGGTTTTCAACAGATGTCATTACATTTCAAAAGATTTGAGCCTCACAACAAATGCCAAACTTGTATTGTACACACATGATGTTTCAGTTCTTGTTTTCAATTTTAACTTAGTTCAGTAAATAAAATCCTTAAGATAGAAAGGAGCAGATGCAAATGTTTTAGGCATTATGCAACAATGTCCCTTTAAGTAAAAAACTGTGTACTGCCAATATAGATGTTGTGTCATCAATACAGTTCAAATTAGCATCCATATTAAATGTATTCTATTAGTGTAACTTAAAGAAACATTTGATAACTTGTAAACAATACTACACCAAACATCAAATGCTACCAGATATTTGCTCAACAAATTAAAACTTGAAAATCTAGTTGGATAATCAGTGGGGGAGACCAGTGCTCTGTAAGTGTGTCAGCAGTTTATCAGAAACTCAGTGATGGGTTATTATTATTTGAGTTATTCTTACAGCCGCTCATTTGTTTTCGTAGGCTGTCATCTTGTGCGACAGCTGCATGAAGAGATTAGAGTGCATCTTGCTTGGACGTCGTTCATGTGTCAATCATGTATAAACTACTGGAAACTGCATCAGTGTCGGGAAACTCTTCTCAAACCAGGAAGTGACATCTCCTTCAATACTTACTAACTATATAAATACTAACAATCCCATAGAATAGAGAATAGAATAGAATCGGAGGATGAAGCCCTCTTTATTTGTCACATGCATGCACACAGCAGAGCACACACAGTGACATTGGTCCTCTGCATTTAACCCATCCTAGTACTAGGAGCAGTGGGCAGCTATTGTGCAGCGCCCGGGGAGCAATGGAGAGAAGCGATTGGAGGTGTCCGGTACCTTGCTCAAGGGCACCACAGCAGGGCCTAGGAGGTGAACTGGGACCACTCCAAGTAGCAGTACACTTTCCATATTTCAAGTCTGTTCGGGGACCCTACGATTCCCAGCCCCTACTGACTGAGCCACTGCTGGACCTACCTAACTATACATACCTTTTAATGGAAAATATGATTTGAACTTTATAAAACTTAATATTAGTAGCCCTCCTTTTTTTTGTTTGACAGTGTTCTCCCTCACCAGTCAGCGGTGGGAATCCTCTGGGGCCCGGGAGACCAAAGGGCTCAAACTCGGGGATTTCGCTGGACTCGGTGTTGGAGGTTGAGATGGGAACTGCAGTGCGTCCGCGGTTTGTCATCTTGGGTCGGGGTCCCGTGGGAGGAGGGGGGGCGGGAGTGGGGGTCGGGGTGGCGCCTTGATCAGACATGTTGGCGGTAGCTCAGGGTGGATGATCTGAAAAGATTGAAAACACAAAATGTTTTACTCTGAAGACTCTTATCATCGAGCTCCGTTCATTCCTGCATGAAGACATTTTCAAACCCATCTGCTTCACATCTGTAGATTAACAACATTCCTGTGTGTGTGTGTGTGTGTGTGTTTGTGTGTGTGTGTGTGTGTCATTATCCCTTTGTTCCAAAATGAAATCATTTATACAAATTGGAAAAAGCAGTGTATAAAATAATTAAAGTGTGTGAGTAATGAACAGTATGAATACTTTTATACCACATGTGGTTTCCATGTGTTTGTTTGTTGGGTTGGGGGAAGTTTACGGTCAATCCACACCCTGAAGATGCTGGTAAACAAAGACACTGTTAGTGTTTTATTTTCACCTCGTGATCACGGAGGGAAACCACAGAGAAACTGACTGTGGTTTCCTCTGGGTGAAATCATGTGCTTATGAAAAACACAATATAAATACCCCCTGAGACTAGTACAGAGTATTGCGTGCAGTCCAATTTAGTCCAACCAACAGCAGAGTTAATCGTTTTTAAATAAAAATAATTGTTGATCATTGAGTTGAGTTTTTACTGGTGGTAAATGTTTAGGATAAAAAGCTGAATTTATTTAAATGGACAAAACAAGGCTTTGAAAATGGTCTTACATTGCACAGACCTGTTGAGAAACACATAAATGACCCATAATGAGTGTTTATGTGATTATAAGTGATAAGTGATTATGTAATAATGATTAAAAACACACAACATTTTTTATTTGTGTGCAATACAAGTAGTGACGATAATAAAGGAAGACTTTGTTAAAGGGGCCCAAACTATCTCTTTGTATTAACGGTAAACTCAAGAAGGAACCCTTAGAAATGTACATTCTTTGACCCATCCTAGTGTTAGGAGCAGTGGGCTGCCATATGTACATTAAAGCATTAAAGAGACGGTGCCTTGCTCAGGGACACCTCAGTAGCACTTGAACCAGTGACCTTCCCCTACTGACTAAACAAATATCGACGAGGATGGGATTCGAACCCACGCGTGCAGAGCACAATGGATTAGCAGTCCATCGCCTTAACCACTCGGCCACCTCGTCTGTAGTGCATGCAATGAACAGAATCTGAAAATCCGGTTCAAACACATTCAACTGCTGTAAACAAAGACTCTCAGTGTACTCGGGATGACTCATATAATCCTAAAGCAGAACTAAAGTGACATAAACCCACACGGGGTCTACATACGACACCCAGCAGGAAGGCACTGCCATGACGATTATGTAACCATGTGGGAAGGCTGATTTAACACTCAAATACACAAAAGGTGTTTTCATGAGGTGCTCGCTGGGTGTACAGTGCGTAAGGTTTATGGTACAAACACCTGCCTGAGAAAGAGGCTCACTGTTGCATAATGTGGGCGTGTGCTGGACCAGGAGAGACTGCATGAGTCACCATTAGAGACAGAGAAAGCTCTGTTCCACCTCAGAGAGACGTGCCTACCTTCTGCAGACTGGCACAGGGACAGGTGGGCAGACAGACAGGCGGCAGCTCATTGGTTGAAAGTAAATCACAACTAATTACTTGTAGTAGTTAAGCACCATTTTTGTATTTTAAAACACCCCATAAAAAGAGTTACAAAAATAAAAGCAGCCTGCAGTTGAGGACACGTTTTGAGTTAAAATAACCATTAGCACATAAACACCTGAAACATGTCAGAGGGTTCACTTAACAGTTTGAGGCACAGCGAGGCAACACTTTTGAATATTACACAGGAACAAATGCTAATTTATGTAATGTTATTTAATTGCTCATCTCAGCACTACCACTCTTTATCTTGGGATCATTTTAAGGGGTTTCCTAGGTTAGGAACCACCGACTCTACAACCTAACTTCATGAAAAGTATTTAGAACGGTCTCTACTTCAGACCAGCTGAATAAATAAATGTTACTTGATAAAAGAGGAATTTGAAGGCATCATTTTGACTTTTGTTTGAGTATTTCTTACATTTTTGCATTTCTACTTTCTTATTTGTTGATTTGAAGCCATACTTATACACCCGACAAGATTCATGTTAAATAAAGTCATACTTATTCTTCATGGGCATTGCTGGAAGAACTTCAAAGTGTTTTGCTAGTATAGTATCAGTTCTGCATAAAGGAACTTTTCAAATGATGAAATCTTGAACAGAAGTTTGAGTGGCATACAATGGTAATAGTGCAAAGTATTAACGGTTCTTAATTTCAGGGTTTAAGTAAACGCATACAGTTTCTTCCCACCTCTGCATATTGCTGACCTAAACCGTTCCCAGTTCTGAGACACTTGTTACTTTTCTGCAAACAGACTTTTAACACAACTTTGGCAAATGCTGACACAGGAGAAAGCTCTGCATGTTAACCAGCAGAGGCGAGACCTTTAATGCTCGGGGAGGCTTTTTATTTGCCATAAAACTCTCCATACTTTACCTGGAAAAAACGGCCCGAGTGTTGCAAGCATTTTAGACATGCTACAGACAAAACAACATGCATTTTAACGGTCTAAAAACCTGAAAACAATGAAGGAATCACAGCTTTTCGTTCTATTGTTTGTTACTTCTACAGTAACTATTGTTTAAAACGCAGGTAATCACACTGGTACAGTTACTCCTACTCCTTTGGATGTAAACTAGACATTAAATCTAACTAACAGAAAAATGCATTAAGTATGATATTCATCCTAAAGATGCACGAAAGGCTTAGTTTGAGTTTTCCAGAGCATGTTTGAAAGATTGCACAACAACTCACATCTGGAAGTTATAAACAAAAACAGATACCATGCAGTGGAGGAATGTCGGGGCAATGAAACAGAAGCATTACAGCAACTTTTGTAAACATAAAGAAGGTTTAAATGCAAAGTGGACGCACCTCGGATGAAGTTGGAGAGACAAGCTGCTGTTGGATGGAGTCGATCCGCTGCTGCTGCTCCGTCTTAGGACACTTCTGCTTAAATACCCTACAGGGGAGAGGAAGAGTCATCCATGAGTGTGTGTGTGTGTGTGTGTGTGTGTGTGTGTGTGTGTGTGTGTGTGTGTGTGTGTGTGTGTGTGTGTGTGTGTGTGTGTAAGACTATGCCAGCAGTGTAGTTGTGGGTGTAACTGGACAGCCAAATTTACGAGCAGGATGTGGAGTCCACCATCGCTGCCCAACCCACAGCTGGATGGAGCTCACACAGATAAGGTCTCTGATGTTTGAGATCTGCAGCCTTTTCGGGGGGGGGGGGGTTATTTTGTCCCCCCTTGTGTCTAGATTAGGGTGTGGTCTTGTGCTGAGGAATCCACTCTTTTGATGGTTTGTGGTGGCATATTTAGATGCTTTTATTAAAAGTGTTGGTTTGTGTTCTCTTTACACAGGTGTGATACTCCAACTGCTCCACAGATAGTTCCTCAGTTTTTGGGGTTTTAGCCTCAGCTCTAAATAAAGAGGGCATAGGTTGTGGCCTCTTTATTGAGGTTTTAGTTCAGTTGGTGATTCCCGATATGCTACTTTTACTTATAAGTTCCTGTTGACTTGACTTGTGCCTGACTTGTGATGAAAGACAGGAATATTGCACTGGTCAGTTTTAGAACGACTGAAGTGGCACCAAAATGGGATTGCGACATCACTTAAAAAGTTACCCAATATTATTTGTGGAGCTATTTGTGAGCCGATTATTAACGCCAATAAGACCTTTGTTGTATGTCGTGCCCCTCTCGGTCTTACCCACACTTTGACTCTGTCCTCAAGCAAACACCGGGGAAGAGAAAGGTATTCGGGTTTTTTTTAGAAAACAATCTTATATATACATTTACCAAACTAATGAACAGCAGCGTGTGAATTCTTTGCGACATTTCACTTTAAACCAAAAGCAAGAAAATGACTTTATTGTTTTAAAATGATACCTGTTTTATTCATAATAACCTTATTGCATATTATCCGGACTGGTGCAAGAGTTGTATTCTACCCTCTGTTAGACTTTTACCTGGTTAATAAAGGACATTTACTGTATATATAATGTGTACACATCTGTACATCTTTACCATCATGACGACTTTTAATGCTACTTCTTGAGCAGTTTTCTTTTCCATACTGGCCCCCCTACTTTGTTGAAGCGCAGTAAAGAGGAAGAACTCAATCACCACTTTTCGTGTGCACAACATGTTCTTTTTCATTCATTCATTTAATCATATGCTGCCACCATGAGGAAGAATTTCCATAAGTACAATCCAAAACATTAACATTAAATATAGCTTAATTTCCATCTAAAAGCAGAAAGAGGCAAGCAGCTTCTTATTTTTTGGCAGAATAATAAGAGAGGGAGCTGTACTGTATGATTCTGTGTTTCCAAAACATATTATTCTGATTTATTTCATGGGAAAACTAATCAGCCAATGCAAATCTACATGTTGCATTTAAAAAGAACAACCTTGAGATTAAGTGTTGCTGTGGTGGAATTATTTTGTGGCAGTTTTTTTATTTATAGTTTGGAGTTATTTAGATGCAAGCGTCATTTGGAGGGAAGTGGTTTTGCCGCTGTGAGTCCAATAAAACATAATTCATTTGACATTTACAAAAAGGCAGCACTGTAATGAAAAGGCATCCATCATAGCTGTATTCACCGAACACTTTACAGACCTCAAAACAAACTCCACTCGGGTTATGGCGACAAATCAATATGGCTGACTCAGGCCTTTCCAACAACATGGTTTGTTTTTATTAACCCTGACTGGAGCTGAAGGAAAGGGTGAATCATAACGAGTGTGATACAATATGTGTTTTTTAAAGGACTGACTGGCGACGAACATGTTGTACCATGTATGCGGCCAGCGAACGCAACACATCCAAGTGACAGCAGGCAAGCATGCTGAGAGGATACTGGCCCTTCATACAATGCGACGACTGTTAGGAAGTAAATGCATCACGCTTAGAAATTCATCAATCACTGGTGTTATTTTTGCACCAGTGTGGATTTAGGTGTTAGTCCTTTATACTTAGAGAGGATAAAAAGATTTGTGTTGCACTTTTCCAAACTTGCAAATGTCAGGTTTGAAGCCGCACCATATGGACCAACAATTTTAACTTTTTGGAAAAAAGGCAGAATTTTAGGGAAAAAGTCAGTTTTTTTTTCTTCCTATATCTTTATTATTCTATGGCAGCATTCACCAAGAAAACATTTCCCAATACATTGTCTTCGGTGCCGTTACAGACTCTATTCTTGATGACATAACAAACTTCAATTTTGCAAATGGGCATAGCTCCTTTATAAAACCCCTAGTTTAGCCTTCGTTATGGTTTATGAAATATTATAATGTAGTTTTTGTTTAGCAGATGTAAGCTTATTTTAAAATATTTCATTTATGTTCTCAAGGTTAAGACGGCACTTCTAAACTTCCTCTCAACAGGGAAGTGATAGTTGCAGCAGAATTATAACTGGTGGCTGACTTTATTCTAAAATGAAAGATTGAGTCAATTGAGGAACACACGGTATATTTAAAATAAACTTGATGAAAGATGCTCCTCATCATTCGTTGCTGTTCCTTCCAACAACAAAGGTGACATTTTGATGTTTGGCACTTTGACAAATTGAGATTCAGCCAACAATCATAGGTGCACTTAGTATGAAGCCTTTGTCTGCCAACATTGCACTTTCATGTACTTTTCAAAAGGCAGGAACTCTTTACCACAAGGCAGCTCAGTGTCAATGAGCTTGTGGGTAAAGGAAACAGAAGTGACACATGTTCACCACAGGCAGCATCGGTACACATGCTCTGAAGCTTTCGACATAAAGTCTGCATACGTGTGTCATCATGCATGTAAACGCTCTGTATGTGCATGAGTGAATCTTTGGAGCTCTGTGCAGCATGCATGTGTGTGTGTTTTACAAACATGTGCACGTTACTGTGTCAAAGAAACTCACCCTGCCATCGTTTCACTTCCTGTCGTCTTGAATGACAGCATGTCAGAAAACCAAACTGTGGCAGGTGACATGACAAGCGTTCCGCTTTCTGTGTTCAGTTTGTGTGGCACGAATCGTCATTTTGAAATTCACTACGAAGGGTTTTCTTTCACAATCATGGCGAGTAAACTCTTCCTGTAACAGACACACAGGAACTATAAAGAGGAAGAGGAAGAGAGAGGACGGAGAGGTGATGGACACGACAAATGAGAGCTTTAGCCCAGTCATCGTCACGAACGGTGGTGAGTTTGTCAGAGCTCTTAGATTCTTTGCTTACCTTTTAAATATACCTTGTTTTACTGTTTTTATGTTGTATACAGGCTCCTTAGTGTCAAGTAAATAAAACAAGTTTTCTTCCTTAAAGCAAATACAGAAGAAATATATTTAAAATATTGCTTAAAATGCAGCTTTAGAAGTGGAGCAAAGCAGATGACTCCTTCTACCTACTTCTGTGTTTTGTGTCTTTCAGCTTACCCGGTACGAAGCACTGAGGAAGTACTTCTGCCTTTCTTCACAGATGAGAGTCTGCTGGACGCCATGGACTCACAACCCCCTTCTGCCTCCCACAGCGCCCCACCGGCTCTCCCAGAGCTCAGACTGGTCCTACTGGGCAGGAAAGGAGCTGGGAAAAGCGCGGCGGGCAACACCATCCTAGGAATTGCGGGTGGTTTCGAGAGCGGGAAGCCGACGGAGGAGTGTGTGAAAAGGCGAGCTGATGTGGCGGGGAGGAAAGTCACAGTGGTGGACACCCCGGGGTGGGAGTGGTATTACCCACTCAACAGCACCCCAAACTGGGTGAGGAGAGAGACTTTAAGAAGTGTCTCGCTTTGCCCGCCTGGACCACATGCTGTGTTCCTGGTGGTGCGATCCTGCGCCTCGGTTACAGAGGACTATATCAGGGAGATAGAGGAGCATCTAGAGCTGCTGGGAAAAGGAGTTTGGGAGCACACCATGTTGTTATTCACCAGAGGGGATGAACTAGGTTTGGTTTCCATGGAGCAGCGAATCATGACGAGCGGCCCGGCGCTGCAGCGGCTCCTCCAGAAGTGCAGGAACAGGTATCATGTTGTGAATAACCGGAGCAAAGGAGATGGGACTCAGGTGAAAGAACTAATAAGGAAGCTGGAGGAGATGGTGGCGAGGAAGAAGGTTGGAAGCAGTCATTTGGAAATGGATAATACAGTCCTGGTGGGTCTGGAAGCTGACGGGAAGAGGAGAGCGAGGGAGAGGAGGAAGAAACAGAGGCAGATGGAGGTGCAGATGCAGAGAGGGACTATCAAAGCAGCTCTAACGAGTAAGTTCTTCAGTTGGTTCAGTTTGTAAAATTCAAGTCCTTTCAACTACATGAAACCCTATCACAATCAGGCACAGAAAACCTATTGGAAACTATAAGTGAATACTTTAAGCTACACTAAAAAATATGACTAGGTGTATGTGAAAAATGTCACCTAAAGTGTCAAATCCACATGCAGAGGGAAGGTGTCTTCAATCACTCCTCAAAATAGCATTACTGTGTCACACCGCAGATAAAAGTAGTTTGGTCTAATATAGTAATGCTCCGCCCGCAGTGGCTGTATGTTTGTTGGCTTTCTGATGTGTATCTGGTGTATTGGCTAAAAAAACAGTAATTTAGCTTTAACATCAACTTTGCCTTAGAACAAAATAATAACACAAACTTGTTTACCTCTCTCCCTTCCAGATGATGGTCCTCAGGGTTCAGATCTGGACGCCCACCACTCGTTCTCCAAGGCTCCGAGACGTTTACCCGAGGTCAGGCTGGTTCTCCTGGGCGAGCGTGAAACAGGAAAGAGCTTCGCCGGGAACACCATCCTGGGGAACATGGACTTCTTTCAAGGCGGGGTTGTAACAGAGGAGTGCATCCGTCAGCAAGCGGAGGTGGCCATGCGGCTGGTGACGGTGGTGGACACTCCAGGCTGGGAGGGAGGCGTAGCGGGGGCCACACCTGAAAGAGTGAAGAGGGAGATTGTCAGTAGTGTGGCCCTCTGTCCTCCAGGGCCTCACGCTCTCCTGCTGACTCTCAGGGTGGATACACTAGTGAAGGCAGCACATGTGAAGGAACATCTGGAGCTTTTAGGTGAGGGTGTATGGAGACATACAATACTGCTGTTCACACACGGGGATCAGCTTCGGGAGGGGGTGGATATCGAGCAGCACATCCAGGCTGGAGGCAGGGACCTCCAGTGGCTCCTGGAGAAGTGCCGGGGCAGGTACCATGTTGTCAGCAGCGTAAATGGAGGAGGGAAAGGAAATGGAGACTCCAGTAAAGTGACGGAGCTTCTGCAGAAGGTGGAAAAGATGGCCGCGATGAACAGATGTGAAGCTTTTTCCAGCCTGGTGCAAGACGTCCGGGATCTGAGCCGGCAAAGGAACGAGAAGTTCAACCGGCACCTGAAGGAGATGGGAGATAAAATGCTTCGTCAGGAGGAGGAGTTGAAAAATATGAGAGAGCGGGAGATGAAAAGACTCAGGTGGTCTTTTGACTGGAAGAAAAAGGTGAAATCGCCCGGAAAGGCCGGCGTTCTGAGGGAAGAGGAGGAGGAAGAGGACAGGAGGATGTGCGAAAGGAAGAATGATATCGGGGATCTAGAGGAGAGGATGCGATGGCTGACAGAGGATAAGGAGAAAGAAATTCAAGACCTGAGCATAGAAAATGCGAGAATCCGCGGAGCACTAAACCAGAGTCAAGGGGAAAGGGAAAAGGCCGTACTCAAAGTGGAGCTAAAAGAAAGAGAGATCGAGGAGCTGACAGAAAGAATTGATGAGCAGCAGCAGAAGATGCTCGACCTTGAGCGCGCCACTGTAGAAAATGAACATGAGAGAAAACAGTGGGAAGATAGCATTAAAGTGAAGGAGCAAGAATGGAAGAATGAGGTGGAGAAGTTGAAAGAAAACATAGAGCTGCAGAAGAAAGAGACAGCAGAGTGGATGGAAAAAGTGGCTTCTCTAAAAGCAGAAATGGACAATACTAAAAGACACCATGAGGTTATTCTCAAAAGGAAAGAACAGGAAAAGAAGAAAGACATGGCAGAGATGGAAGAAAGACTCAAACAAGAGATGGAAATAAAAGACAAAGAGCAGGAAGAACTGAGAATGAAAGCTTCAGAGGAAAAGCAGGAAATTCTCAATCATTTCAAGCACTGTGAAAAAGAAACAGAACGGACAGCTGAAGAAATGAAATCACAACACGAGAAAGACATGGAGAGAAAAGTCAGTGAGAAAGAGACAGAGATACAAGAAATAAAACAGCAGCATCAGGAAGCGATTGCCAGAACAATATGTGAAATAGAACAAATGATGGAGGCAATGAAAGCTCAACACCAAGAAGAAGTTGATCAGAGGTTGAAAAACAATGCAGAAAATATGGAAAGGGTCAAACAACAGCATGACAGAGTGATAAAGGACATGCAGGAAGAGAAACAAAGTAAGATTGCAGAGCTGAAAGAGCAGTATTCAAAGGGAACAGAGGAAAAGATGCAGGCAAAAAAGAGAGAGATAGCAGAGACTGAGCAAAAGTTTTTAGAACAAATTGAAACAAAAATACTACAATATGGAAACGAGAAGGAAATGATTCATCTTACTTACCAAAAAGACATGGCGATGATGAGGCAAGAGAGAGAAAAAGAGGTAGAAGTGATACAAATGCAGCATGAGGAAGGAATGGCAAGACAAATGAAGGAAATGGAACAACTGATGGAGACGACAAGGGCTGAACACAAGGAGGAAGTGGAAAGAAAAGTGAAAGAGAAGAAAGAAGAAGTGGAAAGGCTCACACTAAAGTACAGTGATAAAATCAGTATTATGGAGCAAGAAAGACACACAGAGATGAAGGAGTTGAAACAACAGTTTGCAGAAGAGATTGAGAAACAATTGCAGGAAAGACAAAGAGAGATAAGAGAGCTGGAGCAACAGTTTTCCACCAAAACAGAAGAGATGGTGTTAGAAAATGGAAAAGAGAAGAAAGCGATGATTGAAAATCATGAGAAATATATTCGGCAACAAATGCAAGAGAACGACGGACTAGTGGAAGAGTTAAAACTTCATCACATGAATGAAACCAAAGAGAAAATGCAACAAAGTGACCAGGAAAGGAAAGAGATGGAGCAAAGACTGGAGGAAAAACAAAAGGAGATAGGGGATATCACACTGGTTGTCAAAGAAATGAAGGAAAAGCTGCAAGAAAAGGAAGAGAACCATTTCAATTACAAGCAAGAAATGGAACAGAAACTGGAGGAAGGAAAGAGGGAAACAGAAGGGATCAAAGAACATTTAAAAGACCTGGAGCAACAATGGCAGCAGAAACAAGAGGACAGAGAGAAAGATCATTTAAATCACCAGAAACAGATGGAGCAAGAACTCCAGGAAAAAAAGAGGACGATAGAAAAGTTGAATCAGCATATGAAGGACATTGACGAAATCCTGCAGAAAAAAGACGAACAGAGAGGAGAGATTATTCTGAGTCAGAAGAAAGAGGCAGAGCAGCGACTGCAAGACAGAGAACGAGAGATGGAGGAGACGAAACTCCAGCTTCTTAATGACGTGGAGAACAAACTGAAGGAAAAGGAAACTGAGATTGAACGTTTTAAACAGCAGGTCGATTCCAAAGAGGCAAGATGGAAGGAAGAGCAGAGGAAGAGGGACGAGAAAGCGGAGAATGAATTGAACCGACTGACAGAAATCATCGACAAGAAAACTGATGAAATAGCACAAGCCCAATGTCTTCTGTCAGAGAAGGAAAAGAAATTAATGAGGAAAAAAAGATATGTGCCAAGTACTTAAAAGAAATGGAAGAGCTGAAAGAAATCAACCAAAACCAAGCCTCTAGTATCATTGAGATACAGCAGTGTCATGCAGAGCAGGAGCGGAAAAACGAAGCTGAAACGATGGGAAAACTTCAGGAGAAAGATGAAGAACTGACACAGAGAGACAGAGAAAACGAGACGGAAATCATCAAACTGAAGTCACTTATCGAGCAGACAAAGTCAGAGCTGAAGGAGCTCACCGCCAAGATGGAGAAGGAGATGACAAGCATGATTCAGGGGTATGAAAAGGAGATTGCGAGAAGAAACGAGAGTGTAGAAAGTATAGCGAAGGAGAGGGATTACGCTATAAGTCGCTCAGAGGAAGTCGCAGGGAAATATGAGGAAAGTCGGGGGAGGTTCGAGGAGCTGCAGGAGGAAAACGAGAAGCTGAGGAAAGACATAGACAACCTCAAAATAAAACACGAGGAGGAAGTTAGAAAACATCTCGAAGGATATGAAGAGCAGGTGAAGAGCATAGAAGAAGAAATTGTTAAAAACAGAGATCTGGAAGTCAAGGGGTTGAGGGAGGCAAATGGCAACCTGCAAGTAGAGATAGAAAGGATGGGAGGGGAGGCAGAGAGACAGATGAAAGAAATGAGGGACTGTGTCGAGAAAGAAAGAGGGCTGAAAATGAAGGATGAGGATTTCTTGAAAAGAGAAAAAGAAGTAGAGGAAAGGGAACAGGCTCTGAGGAGAAGTGAAGACGAGTTGAGGAAAAGAGGATATGAACTTGATGCGAAAGAGGAAAGGCTTGCTGAAAAAGTGAAAGAGTTAGAAAGTAAGGAGGAAGAACTTAGTAAGAAGGAAGCAAGTGTAGAAAAAGAAAAAGAGGAAAAAGATAGATACGAGCATGATATCCAGAAAAAGGAAAGGGAGCTGGACATCTTGCTTCGAGCTCTGGAAGGCAAACAGAAAGAGCTGAACTTTCACGGTCATGATCTCCAGGAGAAGGTGAAAGGGATGAAAGATCATGGGAAGGAGCTGAAAGACAAGGAGTACTACTTAAGAAACGAAGAGCAGGGGTTGCTCAACTGGAAGTCGGAGTTGCAGGTGCAAAACGAGACTGTAAACTCCACCACGCAGCAGCTGGATGAGATGCGGAAGGAGCTGGCTCTGCTGAAGGAAGAACTTCACAGCAAAGAGAGAACTTTGAAGGCGTCACTTAAGAAGCTGGGAAAATGGGAACAGAACCTCAAAGAACGAGAGGAAGGGTTGTGCAGAAGAGAGAATGGGGAATATTGTGACAAGGATTGCTTCGATGGGACAGATGGGATTGAGAGCTCCGAAGATGACTTGCATTTAATGTACCGAGAGGTCAGCGAGAGAAGGGAAAGAGGAAGAGAGTCAGATAAAGGAGGCAAGGAAAGGGAGGATCAGAGGAGTAACTGTCACCTTGAAATACTGGAAGAGATAGAGACGACTGAGGAAAAGGAAGGGATGATAGATAAAGCAGGAGAGATGAAGGAAAATAAAGGCAAAGGGGATCTGGAAAGGGCAAATGTTGCTCAAGATTTACAGTTTTTATCTCCAAGTCAGGGTCACAGACGCTCAAAAGATCTGAGGGTGGTAGTGCTAGGGGAGTCCTGGTCGTCTCGTTCCCCAGCTGGCGTCTCTATCCTGTGTGGAGAAGAAACCACACTTGGTGACTTGGCGACATTCAGGTCCTGGAGAGGTCAGATAGCCGGACGTGGACTTGCCGTCGCAGAACCCCTAGGTCTGAAGTGGCGAGACGGACCGGATCCAACCAATGTAACGCAAAGAAAAAGCATCCTGGACAGCGCCTCCTGGTGTCCCCCCGGACCTCAAATCGTCCTCCTGCTCATGCCGGCCTTCCTCACTTGCACCC
This sequence comes from Eleginops maclovinus, assembly GCF_036324505.1. Lineage (NCBI taxonomy): Eukaryota > Metazoa > Chordata > Actinopteri > Perciformes > Eleginopidae > Eleginops > Eleginops maclovinus. The sequence continues at coordinate 9,240,797 of NC_086359.1, forward strand.
GGAAGTACAGCAGAGCAGTGGAGGAGCACATGGGTTTGCTAGGGGAAGATATTTGGAAGCGCACACTGGTGTTGTTCACTTGGGGGGAAATGTTAGGAGAGAGCGCAGAGCAGCTGATACTGAGGAACGGGGAGCTGATGAAGCTCGTGGAGCAATGTGAGGGCAGGTATCATGTGCTGAGCAGCAAGAAAAACAACGCCAGGATAGAGGGGTTGTTGGAGAAGATGGAGGATATGGTGGCTTTAAATAACTGTGATGAGACTGTTTGAAAATACCATTGAGTGTTTCATGTGAATTATTTAGAATAAAGTGAAGGAAGAAGTACTGAGGCTGTTTATTTACTGTACACCAACGTTTCAATACCAAACCTGCATTTTGAGTAAAAGTTCATAACATTTTAGAGGGGATGTTTGATGATTTGGGCCAAATTTGCGAACAAAATGTGTGGTCTAGTTTTTTTTCTTCGCTTTTTTGATGTAATATGTGATGATTTTGCAATTTTTCCCAACAAAAAAGTCTAAAGATTTTTCACTTTTGGTACATGTGACACATCTCCCCTCCTAGACACCGTGTTTTGTAAGGCCATAAAGCTATTTAAACTGAGCTTTCTGTTTTAAAAGCATATGTTTTTATGTAAAATCTTATTATGACAGTACAGTATCTGACAAATTACAAAATACGATAGTTCCCTCTGGTATGAAATGAGAGTATAAAAGGGGAAAATAAAGTCATCAAAATGATACTTAGAGAATGACCATCCTCATTTCTCACCGATTCATATAAATATTCATTACTTAAAAAAAAAAAATCATATACAATTCTGGCTGCAAGATCTCAAAGCTGACCTCGACTCTCTGTGGAGACTTCCATATTCCCTCCACCAGATGGGGACGTTGTGTCAGTGTAGAGACGGCTCTCTGAGCACCAAAGTAATCAGCGTTGAAAGTCTCTGATGACAAGAAGTTGATGTTGAAAGTATAGAGAAGGTAGTCAAATATCTTCTCTTTTCTTTTTTTAAACCATGTTTTACAATTTTCTGCGTAAATGGCTACTTTTAAAAGCAAAGAGTACACAAAGAGTAGCAGGCCTGTGCTCCATCTTGACTGAAGGCATTTCTGGAGAAGCAAAAACCGTCTCGCAATTATAACCCCGGGGAGCCTCCCGCACGCTGAGAGGACTCCTGCTTTGACAAGTAAATTATGACTCTTGATGAGAGGAGTACGGCTTTCTCAAAATGCAATTTTTGACAGCCGGGAAAATGCGGGTGGATACATACAACAACTCCCATCACCGCCAGATGCAACAGCCAAAAACACTCGTGTGCAATCATCAGGCTAATAATTATGGAGTGTGAGTGCTGGCCTGTATCTAACATGGCAGCAATGTTTTTTTTAATCTGTCCATTCAATGGGAGCTGCCTTTAGAGGCGAGATGAGAAGGTGTTGTGTCAAGATGGATCCCCTGCTTCTTTGATCATCTCTGCAGGGAGCGACTGTTTTCAAAGCGTCTGGGGAGAAATTACGGGCGGGGGGGGGGGGGGGGGGTGCCAAATTGCAGTTGATGCAGACATAATTTTCCTACATTTTAGCATAATGTTTTAAACATATCAGGTATCCAACACCATAATATGTCATAAGCAACGCCCGTTTTCATTTCCAAATTCTTAGATTTGCCATCACATTTATAGTATCACAACACTTGATTTATTGATTATAAGCTAGGATTGATTACAGAGTGCATGATGGTTTTCTGCGAAATTTAACCACAGGGTTATTAATGGTTTAGTTTAAAATGTTTTAGCTTGTTGGAAGTTTTAACCCCCTCAAAGCTGGGAGACAAAAAAACTTTTGAATACATCTTTAGAAATACATGTTTCACAGCCAAAAATTGATAGGTATTCACTCCTGATAAACAATATTTAGCAAAAAAAGCTTTATTCATATTTTTTTAGGAGACAATTTTAAATATCTTGTATACTGAATTAAGGAAAAATGTGTTTACAGTATTAGTTCATCATTTTGGGAAATCTGCATATCTGACTCATGCTTATCCCTCATATCTGTACAGCAAATATAAAGCTATGGCCAGTAGCAGGTTATCATAGCTTAGCAAGGTAACTTCGACATAAAACCCCCAGTAAAACCAAAAAATATTTGGTTTAACTCTTAGTTTTTGGTATAGATTAAACAACCAAAACATAAATGTTCATTATTGAGCTTTTGATGTGCTAGTTAACAACATCTGTTACTTTTGGATGTAGCCAGGCTAGCAGTTCCCTCTATCTACAGCGTTGTGCTAAGCTAACTGTAGCGCCTTAAGATATAAAACACTGCATTGTCGTGTCTCTCTTATAAACAACATTTTATCTTACCTTAGCTGAAATAACTAATGATGGCAAAGAGTATTAATTCCAAGGTTAGACCGTTAAAGGCTAGAGGATTTAACAGGTATAACCACGTAAAATGTATATTCTAATTGAACTTTGATCCATCACAGTCCTTTCTTTTATTCAAGGCCATTGAGGAAACTAAAATCCCCACTATTACTGCGAGTTCGAAGGTGAATCCTTGTTCCATATCAGCAGACAGTGGCTGTTGAAACCACTCTTGGGCACTCATTTTGGTTTTAGCAGGCATTAGTTCAGATTAAGCCAACATAGTTACCTTAATTTATCTTTATTTAGAGCCTTTTAAGGTCCTGAACGAGGCTTTTTGGGAAATATGGATGGGGCCACATTTACATGCTCCACAATAGACAGAAGCAGCACAGTCAATCATGTCTACAAATGTTGGAAACAAAATTACTGGGCTGTGTTAAAACAGAAGTTAATGGCTGGGCTGATTTCTATTAAGGTCTGTGCACTCTCATTTGAATAATGGTGCTTCTAACAATGTTTTTTCTTTGCAGTACTTGACCTAGGAGGGAAATAAATGTGATGCCGCTTTAACTCCTCCATTAATATTCAAGTGGTTTTAATACTCAAGGTTTATTTTCTGACTCGTCGTAATTAGCATGGCAGTCTGCCGCTAGTTTACGTTAAATCGTGTTCTGATTGTGTGTTTGGATGTTGTTTCAAACAGGGTGTGTGTCTCATTAATAAAAACAAAAAAGCCTGTTGTGAGGATTGTATAGAAGTCAGTCTTTCGCTGCGTTTCAGGATGAGTCGTGTCACACAAAACTGTATTATGGCTATTAACAGAACTCTTAAATTTGCATTAAACTATAGAAATTAATTTGTTGTTACTGCTTTTAGCATAGCACAATTTATCAGGGGGTTATTATTGTTTTAAATAAGGGTTAAAAAGCCATTTGCTGAAGCTTTAAGACAATGTGACTATATTAATAAGCTGATAATTAACCAATTTGAGTTTGGAATTCCTCATTTGAGGCAACTTCCTGTTGATTTAAGACTTTAAATATAAAGAAATATATATTCTGCACTACTCCCACTCATACATTTGCAGGCCAAAGGTCACCATCCGGTGTGGTGGACAGCGAGGTATATGAATGATCGTGGCTGTAAAGGTCATGCTGGTCGCTCGAGGGCCAGGATTTTTATTGAACCTGATGGACCATAAGGAGTTCCACATCTGCCCCCACCTCTTGAGGGTACATTTAGATAACGTTAGCCTTTCAGAGCTGGATAGCCAGACTAGTTACATAAAGCACCCATGGTCCCGCTCCTGTAGACCCTTTGGAATCCATACCAAAAATAGTTGTAGCGCAAGGGAGGGCCACAAAGAACAAAATGTTCCGGCTGGGGTAAAGACGAGGCCAGATGTCTCAGAGCAGACACCTACACTTTGGCTGATCTCGAAAGTAACTTTGACTGTTCATGTGTGAAAATAGGAAATCCTAATCTGTAAACGACAGACGTTTAATTTTTTTGACAAACTACTTGATCGAGGCATCTTTTTGCCTCAGAATTTTTTTAGTCCTCTCCTCTCTCTGCCAACTGCTTTTTGGGAAGACGGAAGGAAGGGAAAGAGTGAGTAGGAGGAGACGATGCTTCAGATGATGAATCCCCCTCTGGACTGCATCGTTTCCGGCTGAGTGTGTCCAGTGGGCCAGAGCCAGGTCCTGGAATCTAGCTAATGAGACACACCCCTGAGGGCTCCGCAGCGCCTCATTGGCTGAGAGCCGGGCGGAGGCCGAGCCCATTGGCTGATAGGAGTCCTGTGAAAGCAGCTGTCAGACCGTGTTGCAAATCAAAACTCGCAGTACTCTTATCCGGCATGGCACACAGTAAAGAAGCTAAATGAGCAAAGTGAAATGTATACTCAAGATAACATTTGCAAATTTAGAAAAAACACAGGCTCAAACGGCCATTCTTTTTCTTGAATGTCTTTTACAGAGATTTGATTTAATGTTCACATGATTTTTCAAAACGTATATATATTATATAAATATTTTCATATTTCAGGGAATGTGGCTTATTTCCAAACGCTCGGAGCATCACGTTTTTGTAGGACTAAATTGTAACTCATTCTGTATTTAAAGCCATTTAATAGAGCACATTTAACTCTGTATCAACAGCAGGTTTACTGTATTTCATTTTTTATGCGTTCCCTCCTATGGCTGAATTACTTATGACGCCTCCGCTGTGAATAACATTAAGGATGTTATTCATTCTTATTTCAAAGGCCCATTTAGCCAAAACGCACCAAGACATCCTACAGATATGATGGCTTCCTTTCACTCGCTGGAAAAAAAATATTTATATATTTTATTTATTTAGTTAGATATCCGAGGAGGTCCTTTGACAATGGAAGCGACATGTGTATCTCGCAGCATGAATAAAATATTGTATTTTTATCACGATCAAAAGGCGGACCCTCTCATCTGGAACGTCCTACAAATATTTCTAGTTGACGGAATAAACTGACCTAAACAATCTTGGAGGAACAACTTTCCAAGCCTTTTTAATTGAATCCTTGTTTGTGTCTCCCGCCTGTACTAATTATGTATTACAAAAACAACAACTTTGTTGACTGATGTCGCAAATGTACACAAGAAAAGGAAATGATATACTTTGTTCTGAAAGAGAAACAAGGTGCAAAGAAAGTTCAAGACATTACAGAAGTACTACCGTTCAGAGAGGGACACGAGAAAAGAAAGTCAGAGCTGCTGCTTTGACATTTTGCTCTTCAGTGCCCTCCTCGGAGCTGTGAGGTGGTTCAGCTGAAGGTCAGGATGCACGAGGAATAGGATGATTAACATTTCTGGTCGTAAGGGAGCATCCTCTGATCAGCTCATGGTGGCAGATGCCCGAAGGCTGGAGAACAGCGAAGGGAGAAAAAAAAGAGCAGCGAGAGGAGGAAGAGAGTCCCTTGTCCTTGAGCACTGTGATGTAAAAGGCCTTACATCACTCCTACATATGAGCAGCACACTCATGAGTCTCACTCGAGTCACAGCTACAAATGTTAGTTGTAATTTAATTTCATAATATACAATTTCATGACTACTATTTTCAATATCCATCCATGAGAAAAAGGGATAAAATATTGACGCAGCAGACTGCAGATCAAAGGTTAGAAACACAGAAAGCTACTGTGCATTTTAATCCTCACAGTCACATCAACATGGTTCGTGTGTCCAACTGCATTGAGCCGAACACTTGCATCTATGACCGCTCCTGTCAGCTCTTCTCTCCCTTCTCCTCCCACGTTCCCTCCTCTCTCTCCCTCCTCCACTTCATAGTTTGTCCTTTTGCATCACTACACTCTTCTCTGTTTTGCTTTGCCCTCTTGAAATTGTCCGGAATCGGCCTTGCCCTCATTTTGATGGTCATCGAGTCAGTGTGTACCATCATACTCGCCCAATTAATCAAACTTAGATCGCGTAATAACAGATGTGAAACTGTCTGAATGCCCGGCAGCAGGGGTCAAAAGTTCAGAGGCGACGAGCGCTCTCTAGTGGAGGACACGGTGTCCGGTCGGAACAGCATGTACTCTCTGCTGCATTTTGTTCATTATTTAAAGCCTATGGATGTAAACAGTGTACAAACGCAGGCAGGCATGAATGCACACCCTTGGGCAACGTTTATTTTTCTGTATTTGCATCGTGCTTTGATGTTTTCTCTTTGTATGTTTATTTCCATGTTCTTTACACTGCCGACCTGTGTATCAACACTGAATAATACACACACACACGGAGCCTTCAGCAGATCCTTCAATGGTCGGTATGTGATCAGGATTACGTAAGGCAGACAAAGACAGAGTTGCAGGGAATTACATGTACTGAACAAACGTATTACTCTGACACTCTCTCTCTCTCTCTCTCGTCAACCGCTGCAATAGAAACGTTTTTTTTTCATCTGAACTCCTAGCTTACTTAATCTCTTTTCTAGCACAAAATGTTCTAGTGTATGCACGCTAGACTTAACCTCAAACATCAAGACACACACACACACACACACACACACACACACAACATTCTATCAGCATACATGATACTGGATTCATTTGAACGGGTCGTCCGGCACCTTTGGGTGTTAAAATCTAAATCCTAAAGAGGGTCTGGCACCTTGTATCACCTTGAAAACGTTTTCCTTCACCTTTCCTCTGGGACTATATGAAAGAAGCGGTTGTTCCAGTTCGGGTTTATCTCGATTACCCTCATAAAAGTTTGATGGGCCGACAGAGAGCGTGAGTCCCAGCTCCGGGTGGAGGTGAGGGGTAGATTAAAGATTAATTGTGTGAGTATAAAGTCGCTGTTGAAGGACTACTTTTCTTATGCGTCTGTTTGTGTGTACATGTTTGAAAAGGCAATGTAAGTGATGGGGCATAAGGAAAAAAACATGAAACTAAAAAAGGTACAGAAAGAAATAAGGATGAAAGGAAAGGGAAAGTTATGCAGGCCGTCAACGCCAAGCACATCAACAAAAATAAGACTGTCCTTTCTCTCAAGGCGTCCTTCATTCTGTGTAGGACAGCCTCTGTAAGACAGTCTCCTTTCCTGCTTAGTGTGAATCAGCTGACCTGGTGCAGGTGTTTTGAGGAGCCTGACCTATAGTAAACTAACTGCAGGATGCACAATCAAAAGCTAATAGACACAGATATGGTCAATGGCCTGACTAACCACAGAGCTAACATCCCAACCTCCGCTGTGTAGCAACACCATGAAGCTCTGAAACGAGAACTGATTGGTTATTTGTCCTCATTTTATGCCACATCAACGGATGCCTTGAGGTCAAATCATTCCTCTGTGTGGTTATAACACAGTACGGAGCCATATTGGCCTCTTTTTCTCATACTGCCGCCGCAGTCAAAGACTATCAGACCTCGATAGATGCGGAGAGAATGGAGTGAAACATCTTCCATGGCCTTAGCAGACACAAGAGCTCAGCCACAGCCTGAAAGTGACGTCAGTTCTTTTTATTACTCAAAGACTGGAGGCGTTTCTCCAAGAAGAAAAGGTCCAATATTTAAGACACAGTTCATGACCTGAATTACAGAGAAGGATTGAGGCAGTTCTGGGGTAAAACAGAAAGGACCTAGCCCTAGGACAAGGGTAGACTAAACCTTAGTGAGGGTCTAGCTAGTTTTTATAACTAGCATTATCCTCTGATTACTTGGTAGAAAACCCACTATGCTGTACATAATGTACGTGGATTGGCTTGATTGGTTTTGGTGCTCTGGTCTGAAGTCCGTTTTCTCTTGTACTCATGTAGTTAACAACCTTTTGGTGGCTTTTGTTACCATGAGCTTTTTAAAATGGAACATTTAGTTTAATTTGATGGGAGCAAACATTTTTTAATCAATTAGTACAAATAAAAATCTCATTTAAACATTTTTTACTCGCATTTGTGCCTCAAACCGTACAAGGCCACTGTCAGGAGGGTAAGAAAAGTCAAATTAACTAGCAAGATGACCTCGTGATCTTTGCAGCAACTATTATTTTATAAAATCCTTTTAACAACTCACTGCTGAAAGAATTACAAAACAAATCCCTGAACCAAATCTGAAGGTACATGGGCTGTCCAGTCGTTCTCGCTTCTAATGCGAGGTTGGTAAAACACCCATTCCACCTCTAGTCACATGAATGCGGCATTTTAAAGCAACGTGAGGTCAGTTTAATTCTGGTCATTTGCGCAAAGTACGCACACATCTCTCCATGAGAAGTGACCCCTGGAAACCCAGGTAAAGTTGGGATAAAGACACTAGATTTAATTGATGAGAAAGAGTGCTTAGACGTCACTACTAATTGCCTGTCTTGAGTGTTTTACGAAGCTGTCTGTACTTATCCTTTCGAATACAATTGTCATGAGTGCTAAATGACAGAAAACAATGTTCTGCGACAACAGTGAGATAGATGCTAAACAGAAAGAGACGGCCGTGCAACAACAGCCGGTTGAGTAATTCTTGTATATGTATGCGTTAAAGCCGGCAGCCTGCATGTTGTAGCTTGTGTTACGGATGCAGAAGTAAGCCCTTGTGGTTACTGCAGCATCGCTGTGACTCACTTTATGCCCGAAGCCTTTAATGCATATGTGCATCCTAGTCTGTCAAATTAGGAATACAAATGGTTAATCTGTGCGTATGAGTCACATGTAGCATATAAGGCCGTTTTAATTATACGTATGCCTACTCTGCAGTATATTCTATCCAATACTCTTACTTTTCTTTCGTTAATTCTTGTCTGCAGTGTGATTTATCTCGGTTTTACCTGTTGCTTTTAAAGCTGCCTTTGTCATAAGATGGATACAGAGGAGGTAAAGATGCAGTGTGTGCTGTATAGTTTCAATATGTGTGTGCTGCAAAGCCCCAGAGCCTGTGAGCCAAGTAAATCGCTCAACCACTGCGAGTAAGTAGGCCCACATCATAAAAAATGCATGGAGCGGCATATGGTGTGCCAAGCTGCGTTAGAGGCGATGTAGCTACAGTCCATACACTCATAAATCCATATCCATTACTGCCATTTCTATTTTTCTTTTTTTTTTTAAAGGCAGAGGTCAACAGTTCACATCCCATCCCACGGGAGAAACCCTTCAACATCTGCTTCTGTTGCCATGGCAACTGACTGCTGCCTGCCAGATGTAGAAAGAGGATAGAAGAGAAAGAGAGGGAGAGAGAGAGAGAGGGGGGGGGGAGTTTTTTTATTATTGCTGCAGGTTCATTTTAATGTGTTCTGACGCACACTGAGGAACAGGGGCGACCGCTTTTCGGAAGCAATGCAGATTTTGGTCAATCCTCTCACCCACCTAGACTATTACAAGTGTTTTTCCAACACATCGGAACACATCTAGTTCACCTGAGGGAAAAGAGGTGTCCAGAGGAGGCCTCGGTGCAGCACTGTGCGTCCAAGCACCACAGCAACGTCCAGCAGGAGCAGCATGTGTACTAAAGCTCAAGGGTTTGATCATATACAATTTCAGAACTGGGATCTAGAATTCTGCTTCTATAAAAATAATACACTGAAACACAGTCTAGGAGAGAACCATTCCAGGTCAAATACTTTTAGAAAAATATTCTTGAAAAGAGTTGAACTGGAATTTCAGACACTTTTATCGAACATACAAATACTCTACATTATTATAACTGTGGGGGTTTTCTATAAAAATACAGAATGAGGTGCTAACGCCACTTCCATACGAAATTACGGCCCCACCCACATATTATGCACAAACACTGCGTTAGATCCAAGAGGAAAATAACAGTTTCTTCACGTCTTAAAGCTGCTGAGTCACATATTGCACTGGCATCACTTTAACATTTTTAGACAAAACCCTGGTCTGGATTGAATTTTGTGTGCGCAACACTAAACTGTATACAGTACACACTACCCTAGAATTTTGGTTCTTGGAAGTTTATCTTGGAAATGAGCAGTTTAGTAATTCATGTGTATTCCCTTGTTTGTTTTAAGATACAAAAAGATTCAATCTGGGGTTTAGTTTGACATCTTTTAACTTCCCTATGTGTATTTAGATGAAGCAGCACGGGACCATTCATTTAATTATTAGAAATGAAAGAGGAAGCGTTAATGTAGAACAAGAAATGTATCGCACAGTTTTAGGAATTCATGTATCGTATCTGTGCATGCAGGAGGAAGTAGGAAACTAGAGGGCCTTTAGCATGATGCAGGAAGTGTGGTTGTTGCATCAATATGATATGTTCCCATTTCATTTCAACATCCATGACCTCAATTCAAACCTGGCCCACTGATCACATATGAGAAATGTAAAAAAAAGGGGAGAAATACAAATAGGAAATATATTTACTCAGTCATGAATTTAACGCAACCTAATTATGTTTGTGCCTCAACACGTGTTAAAGCGCCGTTTAACCGCTTCACTGTAAGACACACACACACACACACACACACACACACACACACACACACACACACACACACACACACACACACACACACACACACACACACACACACACACACACACACACACACACACACCTACCTTCTGGCGCTTTTAAAGGGGAACACACACTCATGCAGCCAAAAGGGCTACAGTTGAATATTCACGCCTGGAAAGACAATTTATAAAAAGACTAACCACTGGACATGAAATTTAAAAAGGACTGTAGGGGAGATGAAATGACAACTTGGCTAAATGCCTGATGTGTGGCAGGAAAAATACCTCTGGCTTTTTTCCTAAACACTGCGACAGCATGGTGTGGCTCTGAGTTTCAATATTATTATACTTTTTTAACCTCTAGTTAATCATTTCTCCTCTCCATTTTTTCTTTATTAATTATGATCATTGCTCCACCAAACAAATTGAGCTATTATACAAATGAATACTTAAATTAGCTGTTGGGAGACTTTTTATCTTCCCCTCTGTTCCAATTTACAATTAATTTCACTAAATCTGTTTGCAAATTAACGAGAGGGTTAATGCAGGGCTATTAGAAAAATATTTTTCTCAGCATCACATTTAATTTAATGTCTAATCGTGCGCACCGGAGATTTTGAGTAATAACAATAATAATCACGGAGATATAAAAAAAGAAAAAGGCACCGATTAGAGTGCTCAGTTGTGGTTCTGATTAAGAGATGAATAATTCATGAAATCAGAGAAGAAGAAGCAGGATGAAGGGATCAGCTTGCCCACTGAGGAGGGATTGGTTTAAAGACAGGAGTCACTGCTGCCTTTCCTTAGAGGACAGTCAGACTGCTGCTGCTCGGTGGACAAATGCACGAATCAGGTACCTTTTTACTCTTATAGATATCAATTTATACTTATACTATTACAGATGTGTCTATTTTCATTTAATTAAAGAAAAAGATGTGCTATTTCTTTCAAGAAATGACATTTACAGAGCTACTTTAACATTTGTACATATTGAAAAGACATTGAGATAAACTGTACATTTAGAAATACTATTTTTATGATGTAAAGGAAATTGTATAATATATTTATGCATTTATTTTATTGCATGCTGCAGTTTGTTAATATTTTATCAAATGCTAAAACATTTAAACCTCTTTTAAGGCTATTTAGTCGGGTGGGATTTTAATTATGATTGTTTTTTTCTCGTTATATTTAAAAGAACAAATGAGAAAATTAAAGGACTTTAAAAAAGAACTACTTTGATGATTCCTGTTCTTTCAGCACCCTCACAGAGAGGAACTTGATCAAACAGAGCGGATAAGACAGACTCTAGGACCCAGAGGCCTGAGCGCGGCCGGGTCCCTGTGCGCGGTTCATTCACAGTTCACAGGCATCTCGACCTAAATGCGATGTGACGGGAGAACCTTTACTGAAACAAACGGGAATATAGTATCAGGGAAGGCTGACCGAGCTGTGAACCGGGGCCTTAACACAGAGCAAATTAACATCAGCAAAAATAGCTCTGCGCTTTCAGATCGCTTATGTGGCAGCAAATGCATCAAAAGCTGTCAGGTCATTTTAGCCCGCAGATGTCTCATAAACAAGTCGATGTAAAGGGGAGGGGAATCCTATGGCCCTGGCATGGGCCTGGACTCTGAACACCGAGCTGGACCGGCTCCTGGGGTGCTGCAGTTTAGTTTCCTTCAGGCAAACATCCTGAGGTCTGAGCTTTCCATCCCCCTACCATCCATCATGAGATCTCTTTCGTGGTGTTGGGCTGAGCTGAATAGTCTGCCACTCTGCCCAGCCAGCTGAAAACACCGAGAGGAGAGGCCGCCCTCTGTGAACGCTGCTTAATTTTAAGGCCACTGAAGGGGCTCCTCCCTGCATCCCTGCTCTGCTGCACCATTTTGCAGATTCAGGTTGTGTGAGGAAAACTCCTCAAACCCATAACAGTGATGTGCTATCAAAGCTTGGTTCTGATTTACCGACAGAAAGAAGATAGAGCACCAGTCTGACGGGTTTGGACCACATGTGGAAAGCCAACATTAGAGAGGATTGAAATGATTTAAAAACACACACAACCTGACTTTAAAACACAGCACTTGATAAGGTTGAGGCTAAAATAAGACCAGAACAAATGTGAAAATAAAGTATTTCTGAAGATCAAAACAGTCGATAAATTAATGGGGGAGTTTCTAAACATGACCAGAGCTGTGATCCTATATGCAAACCTATCAGACTTCCTCAAGGTCTAAGTATCAACACACAACATTTGCATATCATTTCCAAACAGAAGCCAAAAACCGTCCTCTTTCAGTTCTCGCTTTTTAGGCCACACAACCCAACAGTACTGCCCTGTGTCTGTTAGGACTTGGATCTGTAGCGAGTAAGGATTTATTTAAACAAATGGTTTCAAGGTTCTGTTTTTAGACGAGTCACTTCCATACGGCAGATCTGAAAACCCAGATGGATCACTTGAGGGAACGCATTTGGTGTTATAAGACAAACAGAAATCAGCTAAAAATAAGGAAAACACATGGAAGATAGTCTCCCCCCTCTTGCCCCCTCCCCTGGCTTCACAGCCCATTAGGTCAGAGCAGAGCAGGGAGCGCGGCTCTTAGGCTGGCGGTGTTATGTTGGCCGAGGGAAGGACCGCAGAGGTTTTTAAAAGCCTGTGTCGGCTGTGTGGGAGAGGTGAGGTGTCCTTTCCTCTCACAGCCTGAGAGCAACATCGCAGTGATATAAAAGCATGCAGTTCCTCTGCAAGCTGCTGAGCAGGTAGAGGGTGAGGGGGGTGACCAACATCTGTGGGGATCGCGCTACGTGTGCAAATATCGCTGTTATCGGGGGACGCAGATTATAGCACTGAGAATATTTAAAATACCACTTCTAAAGTGACAATGTCTATATGTTTGCAATTACGATTAATGGATTTAGACCACTATAATCAAGAGAGACTACTGGTGACACATCGTCAATGGATGAATAATGAATGTGCATGTATTATTAAGACTACTAAGACCATTAAAATCAAACAGGGATTCTCTCAACCTCTCCTATCTATGGCCTTATAACCTATAATTATCCAAAAAAATAGAGAATTCAATTTAAATTTGGGTAAATTAGCTAGGCTTTATCTTTCAAGCGAGTTCAACGAATACAAACGTCATTTATTGATAGATTAGTCATTTCTCTTTATGGTTATTGGGGTCATTTATTGAAATAATGCCCCACGCTAAAATATCCAGGTGCATTGTACTGCAGAGTAAAACTGAAAGACAATTTATGGAGCAATTCAAAAGAAACCTACATGCAGTGTTTTCCCCCCATGCTGCAGTGATGAGGAAGTGTACTTTGGGGTGTGTCAGTGCACAGTGACATCACTATGTTGCTCCATACAGACAACCAATAAAAACACTGTGTATATAAACATCATATCGTGTTTGTTCACCCGAAGAAGAGACGATGAGGGCTCTTTAAACACCCTGTCTCTGCCCTTTGCTGTTACACCAGCAGCCTCTCAGGATCCTTTTCTAATCGGTTCTCTTCTCTGCACATTAGCATTATCTGAGGTGAGAGGACACCTGGGAACCAGAGGAGCCAGACTCTGGTCCGGGGTGTGATTTCAACCCTGACTTCTCATGCCCAGGCTTCTTTTCACACTTCGATCAGGATTGTGAAGGCGACCCAGGGTCAAACATGTGGAGATGCCCTCACCCGACTTGGAGAGGAGGCACTGAGCATGCTCCTAACCTGGCTTTATGGGTCACATGTTTCTCCCTGAGGGCGTTCGAACACATAATCAAAGCGCATGAAAGCCTGAACTCGATGAAGACAGACAAATGTGAAAGCGCACATGCATCGCATCCACACATTTTCAAATGAGCTTGAATAAGATCATATAAGGGAGTGCATGTAACACGTTCACCCACACATCTGTTGATAAAGAGCACATCTGACAGATCTGCGCCATATGTCCTGATGTTAATGTATATACAGGACGTGTGTGACAACAGAGGAACACAACTGCGCCTAAGTGTTAGAAAAACACATCTGCCTTTGCCACAGATACAAACGCTCTCACACACATTAGCTGTAAGAGCGTAATACACACGGCGCAGTAGGTGAATGCGTGCAGACTGGACTGAAAATGCAGGGAGAGCCCAAACATGCCAGACGGGATCAAGCTCGGCTGCTCTGTGCCCTGCCGACGCCGCCACCCGGGGTAAAAGAAGCTGGACAGGAAGGGTGGCAGACCTTAGTGTCGGCACTGTGGGGGATGCCAGGAGAGGTGAGGATCACACACACCAAGCCCACACACACACACATTTACAGACCTTCAGTGAGGGCGAAAAAAACAATGGGACCGGTTCTTGGCGCTGTCTCTGAGTCACCAGCATGAACAAGTTTCAAGCAGCAGCAGGGAGCTGTTTGCAGAAAAGGGTCTTTAAAACCCACCCTACTCTGCCGGAACAAAAAGCTAGGGAATAGCAGGTGAACTTAAAAGGATTAGTCAGTAGCTAAAGAGACAGATATTTCCCTCAGGAGTTAGTCAAGACCAAAACAGAGCTTAAGTTTCATCACGGAGAACTGTTAAAATGACAAACGGCATGCTTTACAGAAGCTTGCAGAAATAAAATGATTGTACATGAAGAAATTAAATTCCTCCATGTCTATTTATTTCCACGTATCAAGGACTTGATTTTTCTCCCTCACATCCACAATGTTTCAAGGATTTAAAGGCTCCATGAAAAAATGAACAAAGGACTTTTTAAAAAATCAGGTTCCAAGAAACGAGATTTTAAATAAGAAGAGAAACTTAAATATGTGGCTGTGTCTGCCAGGTGTGTAAATATCTGGTAACTTCAATGCCATATCTAACTCATAAAAGAGATGAAAATGTGTATATAGAATGTTGTATTAGAGCTCTTTGCCACCTTTTGGGCCATGGGTTTGGTAACTTCAGAAATGCACAACACATCTGAATACATAGATAAAACTAAAAGGTTATTCAAAATGATTTTAGGCAAAACTGAGACATTGTGGCATCACAACCACAGGAATATTTTGACTACTCCATTGAAATATGTTCTGACACTGATATTAAAAAGAAGAGTGAAAATATTTGAATCACAACAACTCACAAATAAAAGCACTGAGGACTTTTTTATTCCAACTAGAGAGAAACTAGTTTGATAATGTGAATTTATTCATGCTTAATATTTTATGTACTTCATTGACTTTCCTCTTTGGTTAAAGGAAGAACTTTGCATGAACTTTGTGTCCTTGTTGTTCTGAACGGAACAGCGTAAACACTGGTGATTTGTGTTGAAAGGCGAACTCTTCTACAACCCCGTAAACTTATGAACCCTTTTAATAATAAACCTAACACCCCAGATGTTTTGTTAACAGAACCATCTAAAAAGGAGTCAATTGAAAGGAAAGGGAAGGCAATTTCAGAAAATACAAGACCGGTGATTGGATGAACCACCTGTCAATCAAACTCTTCATGAAGACAGTCAAGAGAAGAGAGACGTATACTATATACACAAAGCTCTAAAGAATAGCTGAGAATATATATAAAAAATGATTGCTTCATCCAACATTATTCCGATTTACATGTGCGTTATGACATGTCAAGTCTTTGGGGTTAAGTTTAGGTCTATTTCAGTTTCAGTTGAGCTTGATAAAGCCCTCAGCGTACCGAGCATCAATAATAAAGCCATCAACACGCCACACACTACATCCTTTTAGTCGTGTCGCTCCAAATGGATTTCAATGTTTCTGCATGCAGCTGCCACGCTGCTGAATAATTCAAGATGGTAATTAGGCGAGTGTAGCTTCTGGAGGTCTCTGGAGGGCAAAGAAACGGTCAGAACCTTGTTCGTTTTATTAAGGAAGAAGATCATCAGATCAGCTGTCTAGTCATTTGACAGACAGACCCCCCCCCCCCCCACCGCTGCCTATTGTGTTGATTTTGGCCTAATTCCAGCTCTCCGGCATCATAAAGGGTGAAAAATACAAGCACTTTAATTCAATAGATTTAACACCTCAGGCAAAAACCATAATTTACCCTATGTGTGTGTGTGTGTGTGTGTGTGTGTGTGTGTGTGTGTGTGTGTGTGACTTCCTGTCCTATCATGTTTGTCGAGTGGGTTAAAGTGGCTGACTGTCCCGAAGCTGTTGTGGTATCACTGTCCCTATGGCATTTGCATATTTACATCATGTTATCTCTACCAACACCACATTTTATGAATATAATCAGGATGCGTGTCAGGAGGACAATGGTGTTTTTTTATGGAGCGTTGCCCCGCTGATGAACCGGGACGAGGCAATGCTCCGTGACCTGGATACAAGAGAGACCGCCATATTAGACAGGGTCGCGGTGTCAATGGCAAAACACAAGCGTCTAAGTAGGGAAGCAATCACACACAAACGCGTATATGACATATAACTGCACGCACCTACAGGAGGAACTAGCGTGTGTTGCGGCGGTTGCGTTTCAGTTCGTCTCTCAGAGCTCTACATTCACGTGCAGGTTAATAGTGCAAGGCAACGATCTCTGCTGCTGTTCAAATGCAATCTCCTGACAAAGATTACATACATGTAAATGTGACCTTGTTAATGGTGTCAACGAGCGGTTGATCTTCACGGCCTTACACACAACCAGAGTGTGAGTTCACACAGCTGCTGAACCAGTCACTCCAGAAGGGCAAAGTGCAGAAGGGTTAAAAAGGAGGAATAGAAGTCATTTTCTTATGAATGGCAAAGTTCTGAAACTAAAAAATGCCTTAAATGACCTGATGACTTCTGATTTTGCCCCTTATGGTTGGAAATCACGAACGTTTTCTGATCATTTCACAAAGTTTTTGGGTAATCTAGATATGCCATTTTATTTAAAAGCATCGGCCCCACTTTTGAATAAAGGGTTTATAAGTTGTAACTAATGCCTTTGTTAAAGTTAAGTTTTAAGTATGACATCTGTTTATCCTCTTCCAGCTTTGTTTTATCAGGTCTTTTGTTTATCGACAGGCCCAATCCAAAAGACCATTTGACCTCTGACCTTCCAAAAAAATGCTTCAGAGCATCTGGTTTAAGTTCCGTTTATTGACTAAATGTAAAAATGAACAATAGGAGTAAAAACCCTGTTTAAAACTTGAAGATGTTCGCTGTCGGTTTGATGAAGTGGAGAAACATAACACAGCAAAATTGCAAATAATATAAGAGCCCGAGCACTGAGAAGTCAGAGCGAAGACTTATTAAACCTGATCAAATGATACTTGTTGAATAGACACTGGAAGCTAGTGGGAGTCTCTTAAGTCCTCTTGAGACGTCCTGTTAATTTATAGGATTAATCATTTAGATACGGAGTATAGTAGTATGTAGTAGTATGGTTGTACGATTGTAAGTCAACTTGAATGACCTCCAGCACATTTAATCCAAAGCATCTGGTTTGTTCCAACAACGGTTAAAGATTAGTGGGAGAACTCCTCTAAAGTGGAGCTAGATGTTGGAGTGCAGCCTATTGCTGGGAGATGTGACAATCACCAGATGGACCACATCGCCCTCCGGTTTTAATGAGAGCCGTGCTGCCTTGGAGAGGACTCGCCACCTTGAAATAAATGAAATGGGACAGGTTTGCCATAAGATAGTTTGCGCTTTACCGTCTCTTCCCATGCATAGCCTAACCATATACACACTTTAGTTAACAGTTCTCTCTACCTTTGTTACATTGACCTTAAAGGCGACAGCTCATTTTCTCACTATCTCAGGCGTTGTATCCCTCTCTCCCTCCCTCCCTCTGGTCGTTTAGGCTGAACTGTGAGGATTGTGGAAAAAAAGCTTGGGATTGTGGGAAGGTGTGATGGCACGATGTCTGTCAGGACCTCAGGGATGAAAGAGCATGGGCAGGAGGGAGTGGTAAAAAAAAAGAGATTTCTTATCCTTCCTGCTAAGATTATTAAAGGAGTAACACCTTCAATAATCATGAAGATGTGCCGGGGATCAGCTGTTGGGTCTTCCAGAGGTTCAGAAATCTGTGCTTCCTCCCACATAAGAAACCACGCATGTGACCTAATCTGGTCACAGAGGCGTTCATCGTGGTGCGTGAGCCAAGTCTTACCTCCTCTCACTTAGATAACTCACACATGGCACAGAAATGTCCTTTAGATCGGCATCTCAGTTTGCTTCAGTCTTTCTCTGCTCACAATCCATTTATCTCACTGTCATAGGATCTGATAGTACCCATCGGTGGCAGAACCCTGCTTCTTCTCCTCCTTTAACTCCCCTACTTCATCCTCTAAACCCCCTCCCCCGCCCACCCATCACCTCAATCCTTGCCCTAAACAGGCCCTGGTACAGCACATCGCCGTGTGCAGCGATACTGAGGGAGGTCGCCGTGCGGTCACTGCGCAAAGCCTGGTCGCATTGTGACTCTGAGCTGCAGAATGTGCCATGGTGCATTAGCGCGCTGCCGCCTGGCTGAGCACGAGGAACCAAGAGAGAGAGAAAGAGCAGAGAGAGAAGAGGAGGAAAAAAGAGAAACGGGATTAAAGGAGGATCTGAGGAATGGAGTGAAAAGGCAAAAGGATGGGGAAGCAAAAAGAAGAAAGAATACCAGAGGAGAGGAACTCCCTGAACTGTCACAAGCTATTACACTGACTCGGCCCTGACAGGTGTCAAATATGCTGAATAAGAAAGTACACTTTTATTTAAAAAAGACGGTTAATCCAAAAATTGCATTCTGATTTTGTGTGGCTGTTGCATAAACATGTTATTCAATCAAGTTGCTGTCCTGGCTGTTTTTTACACTTTCTTTTCTTTCTGATTTGAGCATCTGTGGCCCCAGTTAGCTTAGTTACTTGATATGAAAATGCAAAAGGATGGGGAAGCATAAAGAAGGACGAAGAGCAGAGGAGAGAGAAGGAGGAAAGTGAGGACATCAGCACACTTACAAACAGGCAGAGTTCAGAAACCCCCAGAGGCACAGGGTCCTCGTAAGGTGGCTCATCAAATATGGAGGCGTATCAAGGTTGTGCGTTTGCTCTGATAGCTATGTTCTCCTTCTCTCTGTGTTCTCTCTCATTTCAACGACCTCACTTCTTAACTCTTTCCTCCTCCTATTGCTCCATTCCTCTTCTTGAGCACTGCGTCTGCTGTGTAGTTTCTGTTCTTGAAACACATTTAAAGAAAACTACTTTTAATCAGATAAACCCCAAATAAAACTCAGAAGGAGGATTTATTAGTGTTTACTGTCCCTTGTTCAAATCTAGCAAAGAACAGATTTTGCAAGCGTCTTTTCTACCCATGATTCCAGTCATGGTGCACATACTACTGTCAATAAAAAGGTCAAAATCACAAAAAGTAAATCTTTAAATTGATAAGATGGTATAAAACCAACTTTAGATTAAGAAGACAGCTGTATGTATTCCCTTCCAATGTTCACGGAGCACACAAACAGATGGGATGTGATTGGACGAGGTAACGGACCAATGGGAGAGCGCGTCGTGAGGCTGCTGGCACATGATCTCACTTTCATCCTCGCCCTAAGCAGGTTTAGACAGCTGTGATCGGCCCAATGCTAATCTGCTCTGCGCCAACTGGACGTGCAATAGCTTACACACACACACACACACACACACACACACACACACACACACACACACACACACACACACACACACACACACACACACACACACACACACACACACACACACACACACACACACACACTTTTCTAGGCAATGAGCATTTCGAGTAGGAGAGGATCGTCTTTACATTTACACTCAAGTTGCTCAAACCTAATAATAAGTGTGCTACAGAAGATGGCAGAGGAATTTTGTATCATGAATATAATAATTCATAATGAAATGTATAGAAGTATGCATGTTTGTATACATTTTGACATGGATGTTGTGTTTATAATTATGAAATGCTGTGTGTATGTAACCTCAAAACACAGTCTATCCCAGAAAACAAAAAACTTTTGTTCAGTGTTTGACCTGACATCTGATTTTCGTAATGTAAACCAGTTTTCCCCAGAGCTCAAAAAATATGAATTAAAAACAAATAAACAGAAAGCTTTTAAGATGGTAAGGCTCATGCACTCTCATAGACAGACTGAGTTTGACAGCACATGGACAATCAAACACACATTCACACTCAACTGCCAGAAGAAAGAGGTCATGTCGGGGGTCGTCATCCAGGGACTTGTGCTGAAAGTCAAACATGAAAGAGCTCTACACCGACACACTCGGTAACATGTGACCGAGGTCAGAGTCAGCTAAAGAGGCCGCAGCGGGGTTGTGCCCTTACTATTAAGGCGTATACACATTTATGTGCACGTAAACACACACAGGGTTTTCTTACTCACTCTGTCTGTGCACTAGCATGCATTTGTCATCAAAGTAGCAGTGTTGTGATAAAGGCGTAGGCTCTGGGGGGGTGGGGGCTCGGAGCGGGAAGCCAGTAGTTCATGGCCCGTCCTCGACCCTCCACTGGACCTTGAAGATAGCTTGGAGTGACAGAGAATGACAGAGAATAAAAAGGATGAAGTCATAAACAAAGTACTGAATAAATAGCTGCAGAAATGATGTACGAGCAAACTAGTAAGTGTTCCGATATTTTGTATTCCTCTCTCTATTTTTTGAGCTTTTTCTTAAGTAGAATAAAAAAGAAAAGGGGAAAGAGAAGACATTTATTTATTTATAAATCTTCTTAAAATGGGTTAAGGAAGTTTAACGCTGCATAGACCAAAAAAGTTTAATTTGGGCAAAAGTGTTTGTGCTTTCCATTTTTCTAGGATTTCCCTTCTAGCAATCTAAACCCATGATAAGATAAATCTAAGTGTTTGCTGATTCTGAATCCTCTAAATGTTGACTAAACCAAACCTACAGTATCTCTACTATGACACACGGTTCTCTTGCCTACATCCAGTGCAGCCACGGGTCAAGTGGTCAATATCAGTGATAAGAGAGGCCTGCACCCCGATGAGCCTATCGACCCCCCTCAGCCCCACATAGACATAGAGAATATAAGTGTTAATTCATATATCGGCATCAGGCGTGGCGGCAGGCCGGGGCGCAGTGGAACAAACGTTAGCTCTGAGGCCTCAACGGCACTGGCAGGATTGATCTGCTTTTCCTCAGGCGACGAACAAGCTGCCAATCACAAAGCACCGTCAATACAAACACACCAGGGATGGGAGAGTGGAAGTATCCATTTCTGCCATGCCAGTAGCCATTCATCTGCCCGGATTTGTCACAAGCTATTACATTGATTCAGACCTGTTTTATCAAATAAGGACGTGGACTTTTATTTTCACTTTTATTATTTATTGGATGAAGCTAAAAAAAACAGACTTTCACATTAAAAATTCAACTTAATGATTCAGGTAAATTCATCAAACAGAGAGAAAAGAGAAAGGAATACAGTAAGAGGACACCAAATAAACAGTAGTCTATAGGAGGTGCTATCATGACTAAACAGAAATTTTCATTAGCGTTTTTTAGACCAACGCTACAACGAAACATTACACAACCGTTTACACTTCGCACCTTTTGAAACACGTGACTAACAACATACCTATTCCCACCAACTTGCTGCTTTTTGTTGTCAATTCACGGTTTTCTGCTGCTTTCAACTTCGGCAATCCTCTCAGAAAGATGCTTGAAATGCCCACTGGATTTAATCGACCAGGTACCATGCTCTCTAAACCTGAGGACGACCACTCCCCTGTAATTGCGCAAGTCCTCTATAACAAGCTAGCAGATAGCCATTTTCCCTTTAGATGGAGAACCATTATAATTATAATTACCAGTGATTTGTTTATACATATATCTCGGGGTTTGTTAGTACCGACGTAATTAACCTAATGTTGTTCCTACAAATAACTGACTTTTTAACGTTTGCTGTAAAATATAATCATCGTCTGGCGGCAGTTGCAAAAATGCTAACGTATGGTAGCTACGAGCTAATAACCACAAACGTATTTCGCTAACAGCCAATGAAAATGCAACAAGTCATCAGCCAATCAACGTTGAGCATTCGTAATGAGTGTTTTATATTACAAGCACTTATGTGAAAAGTTGTGTAAATACTGTATATAGGCTTTATGTTAAAGGAAAACTTGAATTTAATGAGAATAAAATGTTGGAAATGTGAGAATATTTTTGTAATTATTACACTTAAATATGACCCAGCAAAATTGGAAAATGAACGTACTAAAAAATCTATCTAAATCAATGTTACCTTGACAAAGACCGAACAATGACTAACCCTAGCATTTACTGTACAAAACAATCATCGAAATTGGGTTCTTGGTCTTTTAAAATAAAAGTGGCAATAGGTAAACAAACAGATTAAAAAGGGTTAAACTCTCAAAGTGAACGGAAATTGTGTAAATGTGATTAGGACTGCGGCTCTTTAAACACTTAACTCCGTGAAAGTTGAAAGTAATAGTGACCAAGAAAATCAGTGTTTGTTTCCTGGTGACCACGTTTCCTTGGTGACCATGGAACCTGTCAACACATCAGGAAAACGAAGACGAGGGAAATGTAAAAATCGGTAAATAACTAAATTTATCTGCGTTTTAAAGTCAGGTTTTTATATATTAGTCCAACTAGCTGCGTTTGAGCCATTTAGCTCGTTTTATTTGCTATTTTGAATGTGACGTGACTGTATGCACTCACCGAAAATGCACTAGTTTTACTTGCTGCAAGTCAGCTTTGTCTTTTTTTCCTTATTAAAGAACAAGCACAGCTTTCAAATTCCTAGATTTTTCATGTTTTCATTTCGCAGGAAGGTAACCCACACAGCTCCGCCAGACGGGAAGCTGTTTCCAGCTGTTTTGAGCCCGGAGCAGCTGGATCTGGATGGCAATGTGAACAGACAGGTAGGCTCAATAACGTTTAAGAGAAGGGACCTTGGTGTGGGAATTAAATTGACCGAATCATTTACTTAACAAAGAGCCTACTACTAAATTGATTATAATAAAGGTATAGAGTCAGCATTGAAAAGTTGAGTACCAATGCTCCACTCCATAATTGAATTTTCCCAGTAAGCCATGCCATTGAGAAAGCACTCATGTATTTCATCCACCAGGGTCTGTCAGCGCTGCACATGGCCTGCCTTTATGGCCAACTGGCTACTGTTCAGCTGCTGGTGGAGGAGTCCAGGCAGGGGGGGGTCAACAGCAGCGATCTGCAGGGTCGCCGGCCTGTTCACATGGTCCTGTCCCCCCAGAGCTCACCCAACAGCTCCTCGTGCCTCATTTACCTGCTGGAGCATGGGGCCGACGTCAACACGTATGGACCTGTTTTTGTGTATAAATGCTTTGTGCATGTCCAAGCACCTGGAATTATCAGCTGGATCCAATAGCTGCTTATTCAATCACTAAAGTAAAGCATTTTGAAAGAAGAGCCTACAATAGAAGTGAAATTATAATAACAGTGAGCTATTTGAATGTTTATAGCTGCTGTCGCAAGGGATAATGATGGTGATGTTGATGATTATGATGACAAAAGTAATTTCTTTTTGGTGATAACAGTACCACAGATTCAGGGGCGACCCCTCTGCACCTGGCCGCCGCTGAAGGCCTCCTGAGCTGCACAGAGATCCTCGTGCAGGCCGGAGCAGATGTGCTGGCTCGGGACAACACTGGACAAACTCCTCTGGATATGGCCCGCATCTGGTGCCACAGGAAGGTGGCAAGGTAACAAGCCAAAAGAACAACAAGATAACATTTGGTTAGACTGTTTTGTTTGAAATTTGGGACGGACTTCTTGTGTGTTTGTGAAGGTATCTGAAAAGCTGCATGTGGCAGACAGATAAGAAGAAAGAAATGCAGGAGAGGAAGCTGGGTCAAACTTTATACATGGATCTTGTGGAAATGGTCAAACAAAATCATCTGAATAAAAAGGTTAGTTTGTATGTTGGGCAAATCTTAACACATTTAGGGGTAATACTTTTTTTTAAAAAACAATCTGTGAATCAGAAACATTCGCACATCGTGTGTTAAGGAAAAACTGAATTTTAAAAAGTCTTAAACAATGTGATTAGGTTACATTTTCAGGAATTATAATAATCTTGATATTAAGCTGCAAATTTCAAGACATTTTTTAACAGCAATTTTTGTATCGTTATCAGTCAGTATGTTTGGCTGCTAGAATTACATTTGCAGCATTTAACTAACAAATCTAGGTTTCCTTTTTCAGCCACTTATAGATGAGAAGATGGCAGCGTGGGCGAAACAAAAAGGTCTTCCTCTCATAAAGGAATTCTCCCCCAGATTCTTGGTGAGCGAGTACCACACCAAGTGCCTCACTTCTGATCCAACACACCAACCAGGACGTCCTTTGGAGGGTAAAAACCTCCCCACTAAGCAACCTCCAGCCTCCTCCCTTAGACCCTGGACCATCTTCACGGGCATCCAGCCAGAGAAGCCCCTGAGGGAGCCGGACCTCCGGGACAACGTGATGGTGTGGAGGGACAGCAGCAGCCGTCAGCCTCAGTACACCACCAAGTGGGACAGCAAGCGCTGCCCCGCCCCTGACCTGCCTCTGGATGTCCTCGAGAGGGTGTTGTTCCCCAGAGCCTTCCCTTCCAGGATCGCCTCCCCACGGTACTTCGAGCCACAGGACATTGTGGAGGTCCAGCAAAGAAGATACCCCCAGGGGCGGAGCACCTCCCACTGGACAGAGGTGGCCATGCACTTGGCTGAAGTGCTGGAGCCCGGACATTACTGATCATCACACAGGAAGGGCTTAAACCAAACCTGCATTTATAAATGTGTGAAAGAAATGTATTAAAAATCACCCAGTATGGAACTTTGAAATATTATTTTGCAACATTTTATGTTATGGAAATATTTGGTATATTCACTCACTTCAATGTATTACCAGGCATACCAGCAGACCTTCCCTAACGCAATATAACCCTCCCCCCCACCCAGACTTCAAGCCCATAGTGACAGAATTAAAAATGCCACACACCCCAGATGCTGCGCCTCCAAACGCGGGGTGAAAGGAGGGGTGAGTGAAAGGTGAGAAAACCTCAGTGAACTGGGTCACCTGTCTCAGATGAGTCCATGCACTTTCACTGCTCCCCCCAGGGAAGTGACTCGGGGTCCAGGTGAGGGCTTGTCAACAGCGTCCGTGTGTGTGTGTATGTGTGTGTAACTGCGAGCTGTGGCCTGTCAACTAAAGGTGTGTGTGTGTGTTGTGTGTGTGTGGCGGTTTTGTTTTTTTTGCTTTACTTCACACCTCAGTGGGGGTCAAAGTGCACCCTAGCTTCAACCTGGTGCAACCACTGTGACTGAGACACATGGGACGTGGATAACACCAGCCAGACTGTCTGCTGCACACACACAAACACACAAACACACATTTTTAGAAAAGAGTGAAGTTCAGGTTGTAAAAGGAAAGCCCATCGAACGCAAACATAATTTAACATTAAATAAGTGGACTAACCTGAATTAATTGGAAAGGGTGAGGATCTATTATTCCATGAAAAGAAGCATTTAATCTATCGGTTATTTCAACAAAGTCTTTTATTATACATTTGTGCAGCATACCAGCCTCCAATGAATCGCACTCGGTAATTGGTAAAAAGAATGTGGGCCTCTTTAATAGCACTTTCATCAAACCACTCTGAGCAGCCTTTGTCCCAGACGCACGTTAGAGTCTTCACAAGTGTTTTCATTTGTCGTCAGATGTCAGGTTAACTCGCCGATCAATGTTTTTATAAAATCACTTTGTTATTACTGTGGATTTCTTTTTAAAAATAGTCCAAAAAAGAGCTGGTGATTAATGAGTCTGTAGATCTGTAAGACACAAAAAGAACATCTCCAACATGTAAATTACCCAGACTGGGAGATATACTTTGTTCATCCCATTAAATAAAAGGTGTTTATAGAAGTAATCCTTTGCAAATGCCCTTATTAACCCATTTTCATCACTGTGAAGCGACATCCTGTAATTAAAATAAAGCACAAGCTGATTAATAACAACCTAACCTCACTTTCTCCTTTAAAGTATTTCTAATAAGCATTGCTGTGACAAATTGAGGTCTTTTTCTTGCAGCTGTTTTGCAACTTTAACACCAAAATGTAAGCTTGGACATCAGGATTACACCAGAAAGTACCTTGAAGCAGTTTAATTTATCTCCGACTTTCTTCCTCTGAGGAGATTTATCTAGTCGTCTCCTAATGCTGCTCTTCTGTGTTTAATCTTAGCGTGAATCCTACGACACATACATGACAGAACATCTCATCTCAAGGAAAAACTGAAAACTATTTATCTCCCGAGTCGAAACGTAAAAGTGTTTGGTGGTTGTTAATTGTCAGACCTTTTGCACAAACATATTTTAATACCAAAGACTTAAAAAATGTCCATCATGTGAATAACAAAGTGTTGCGCTACAGGACAGATCCCCACAAAGGGGTCTTCAGTTAATGTTGTTGGCAGTCAGAACAGACCGACAAAGAGAAAAACAAAGAGACGAACGTGGCCGGGGTAAACTCGTTGGCTCGTCCAGCAGGAAGCTCCGATCCGTTCATTGGTCCTTCATATTCTTCCGACTTTTTAGCCACTGTTTCGTTTAAGTCCCATCCAGAAAACAAATTCCCAGAGTCCTTCCTGCTTCCCCTTAATCCTCCACACACACACACTCATTCACTCTCTCATACACCTCCCGACCCCCTAGGCTGCACCCCGGGTCCGAGCCCCCTCAGTACATCTTCTGTCTGCTGGGCAGCACTGCCTCCTTCAGGACCGAGAACACGACCAGGATCCCGGACCGTTTACCCCTCTTGCCCTTGGTGAAGTAATTAGACACCACATCATCTGAAAGAAAGAACAGAGTCAATTGCTATACTGTCGTTGTTTTTAATTCTCTGTTTATTTATTCAAAGCTTCAAATGTGTTTTGTAAATCAATAAATCACTTTTTCTTTTTTTTTTTAAACAAACATAACTTACAGTTCCATTTAAACACATAATATGAGCTTTAATTTACAAAAAAAGTGTGACACAAAAGATGTTGTGCTATTGTGGCTTTATAAAGTCATTTATGTGGCTATTGGACTCCTGCTTGTCTCCCTTTGTTTAGCAGCAAACAGGAGACCACTCTTTTAGACCACAGTGGAAAAGTGTTTTTTGAAGAGGCTAAAGCTAAACGCTAACACATATGGATTAAAGCATTTGTTGGATGATTAATGTTTGGCAATATTTTTCATGATTACATCTATCTCTTTTCAATTTACGTGGATTATTGGATTTGACAATGGTTTAGAGTTAATGCTAATGTCTGGAAAAGAAAAGATTTGCAGTATTTGACCGTTATTAATGAAGCTTTTACTTTTCCATTTTGTTGTTTAAGATGAACATGAAATAAACTATAGCGGTCACACAGAGAAAAAAAAAAGCAAGTTTGCATACAGCAGGAGAGAAATAGAGCTCACCTCCTTGTTGCATGGTGGACGGAAGCACGTTCTCCCCCGCTGACAGTGACACGAAGAAGCCGAAGGGGATCACCCACAAGCAGATGGTGAAGTATGCCAGCACCTTGATGCGGAATAAAAGATTATGAGACTTGGACTAGTATGGCGGGCTATCTTTTTCATGGATATGGCTTCAGAAACAGAAAAGATTACCTCTGAGAAGGGATAATACTCTTGTGCAAAGAATTGGAAGGCCATATAATGGTTCACCACCACCAACACTGGAGATTGAAGACAAAGAAGAAACAAAATGTTGAAAAACAGGACGAGAAAAAAAGACTTGTGTACATGTCGCTAATAGATAAGGTGTGTCATGCTCACCACAGGAGAGGATAAAGTTTGGGGAGCTCAGTGCAATGTAAGGGAAAGTCTGCAGGAGGCCAAAGTACACCAGGTTGGTGAAGAGGCCGACTCCCACCATTAACACTGGGAAGCTCTCAAAGAGATAGAGACAGGCCAGCACACCTGTGGAGAACTGGACACATTCACACACACACAGGACACGTTAAAGAAACATATTTCAGTGCAGTATATTCTCAAAAAACAAGAGAATGATGCGGTTACTCACCATTATCATGTACTTTATTATTCGACTGGTGGCTACTGTGTATTCTTCTATTAGTTCTGCCAAGTAGTATAGGCCAGCAGCTGGGGGGAGAAAATCATAAGGTGTTGAGTAGTCATATAAGAGTTAAAAGAAACAACAAATCTTTGGTCTTTCTCAAATGTTACAGATTTTTATTCGTCATTTATCAAATAATAAAAGTTTGAATCAGACCAGAAATTCAAGGGCGACTTTCAGTACCGACAGTTTTCTATCGTTGGTGCTAAACACAACTTTCCCTCAGTTCCCAAAAGGTACCGAGATTCAATATCTTGCCAAATAATATCAGTTCAGTCAAGTGAATGAAGACAAACACGTCGGCAAAACAGACGTGACCCACAGTTCCTGAGCCTGCCTGGAACGAAGGCCAAACACAGCCAGAGAGACTGAATGTGAAAAATATGCGTCACAGAGCAAAGGCTCATGGGACAATCTGAAAGCTTCATCACGCAAAGACAGTGTGCTCTTACCAGAAGAGTCAAAAGAGAAGGAAGAATAACAACTGCCTTGCTCTTTTGACCTCCAAATTTAATTCAGCGTAAACTATTTGAAAGTTTTCTCAGCATCTGACAGCTCGACACAGAAAATACAATATGAACAAGAGCTAGGCCCTTTTTATTTGGAAAGACAAAGCATGATTATACAGACTTAATAAAGTAAGGGTGAAGCTAATCATGGGTTATACTGCTCTTTCACCTAGTTATGATTACACTGTCCAACTGTTGCAATGTTACAAAGCAGCTTAAGATTCTCAATAAAGAGCCGGAAGGAAGGACTTATTAAGGCAGTCATTGGAAACAAGTAACTGTTGGTACCACTTTATACTTAGGCATCAGCTACAAAAGGTTAATACATGTAAATATTGGCATTATAACTAAATAATTCCTATCGGTTTTATGTTTATAGGTAATAAGAGGTGACAGAAACCCGCTTTGTCTGGTGGTCAACTCCGTCTATTTGGTGTTATTGTAAAATTAATCCATCGCTAAATACCCAAGAGGTTCTCACATACTGAGAAGGCAAGGGTGCTGTATTAATGTTATTAAGTTGCCAAAAAAAGAGTCATAAAAGACATCAAAATGATCTTTGCTCACATCATGGCAAATCAAAAGCTGTTAAAGGATGATAAGCGACCTGAATAGCATTACTTAATGTTTTACTAAACACTGATAAAAGGAGGTTGCGTTATTTAATTACTTAATCTGATTCAGTTTAGCAAACTCGATCATCTTGGTTCCTTGAGCCAGTCTATTGTCACGATCAGGATCAGCTTTAAGTACACAGAAATATACATAGCAAAACGTATGTGAAATGATCCAAATGCAGAAGGTAAAACAAAAGAAGAAACAAGTACACAAACACAGGTACTCTTAGTTAGAGTGATTGATACTAGCAGGGTTTGACAGTCAGCAGCCACACCTGACAGCTGCTGCAGCAGGTGTGTGTGTGTGTGTGTGTGTGTGTGTGTGTGTGTGTGTGTGTGTGTGTGTGTGTGTGTGTGTGTGTTACGTGGCCAGGTAACTAACTTGCAACGTGGACAGACAGCCAGGCTCTTTGCCAAAGTTTTGGAGCAAACTTACAAACTACAAACATGTTGTTTACACACTGATTGTGGCTATGTGAGCCAAATGGTAGGTATCTAGTTTGGCGATTAACACACCGGAATGTCATGTTGTAAGCAAAACAAACATGCTAGTTAGATTGGAAGGAATGTTAGCTAGTTCATATTAGTTTACATGCTAACCTTCCAACTGAATACTGATGCTATTATATCAAATCGTCATTGCATATCGGACATTAGGACCACAATACTGTCATATGCTCAGGCATCGAAGTGATGATTAGTTTAAAATGGCAACAAGACTGAAGAGAGAAGCCACATGCTAGCTTACTTAGCAAAATGAAAGTGTTTCCCCATGTACCCCAAAAACGACTTAGGTTCAGGACATGTCAAAAACTAACAATAAAACATTCTTGACTTTAATTATTACAGTGTTAATGTGCTGTTGTCATGTTAGAAAATAGAGAAATCAACTTGTATTCGTTCTTCCTGTGGTGGAAATCTTGCTAGCTAACAGAAGTGTGGCAACGCATGTACCTTATTTTAGCATAAATTAGGATTATTATTTGTAATTGCATTTATCATTTCAACACTTATACAGTGGTTATAGGGTTAGATGGTGGTAAACAGAGCCTAGTATATGTTAAATGTTGCAGCTTCACTTATTGAAATGGTCCGCTAGCGTTAGCAATTAGCTAGTGGGCATTTGCATGGATTTTAAGGCATGCACTTACCTATTGCTAGCGTAACGAAGGACACTTGGATGACTAGCGACAGCCAGCTGAGTAAATAAATAAACCACATCTCTCCGCATGTGCAACAACACACAACGATATGAAAAAAATACAGAAAACTAGTCAATACTAGCAGGCTAGTAACTAGCTCGGAACACCGGTCAAAGTTCCTGCCTGTTTGTTTTTAGGATAGCAAAGAAGGGGAGCTCTGGAGGAGGGAGAGGGCTGTTTTGAGGCAGCGCCATCTTTGGTTGGAGGACAAGGCGCCTGGCGCTAAACTCAAATACTGTATTTGGCTTCTGAGAAATAAATAATAAAAAGCAGAGTTTCTCAAAAGCACTTCATAAGTTATATCTTATTCATTGACAATTGCCTCATGGGAACTGCATTGTACCAAACTTTGCACTTATCAATGTCAAATGTAGCACCATTCATTCACCCATTGCAGACACATCTTGTGGACAGCACTGCCTGAACCTTTAACCTTGCATTGATTTATAAAAAAAAAGCTCTACCTCTTGTTGACCCATAAATATAACTTGTTTTTGTATATTATAACTCAATGTCTTGATTTATGAAATGCAGTGAGCCCATAAGCCCATGAAAAAGGACAACCTGCACTACATCACACTGTCAAGTGGTTTAGGCCAATATGTCAAAGCAAGTCAAAATGGTGCACTGTTTTAATGGAAAAACTATGATTTCTAAGGGTTAAAGTGTAAGAACATGTTCTCAACCATTAACCTCACGATATGTCTCCTTTAAAGTCAAACAACACAAAAAAACATATCTTGTTTATTAGTCTTAAATGGTCAAATATTAGCCACTTTTCTGTTTAACTTGATAAAATTAGATGTTTTTTCTAGTCCTATTTGTTTCTAGGCTATACCTTTGGCAACGGTTGTTGATGCAAACATATAGTCTACTACTAAACAATGTGTCTTTTTATTTGATAATTATCCTGGGACATACACTGTAGGATCACCATTGAGGAAAGCATATGGGAAACAGTACAGGGCGATATTTTAAAGAGGCACAGCAAGTTCACAGGTGTCACTGGTGTCTCTATTTAACACGTCTTGTTTCTATCAGTATTCTCAGATATCACATATCAGTTTCAGATCCTCTCATTACTTGCATGTCTCCATTTCCTGCTTTTTCTCTCGTACACAAGTTTGGCTTTCAGGTGCATTGATTCAATAACAGAGGGCAGAATACACAAGTGCATCCCAAAGCTAACACCTTTGAGACTGAGGGAAACAATAAAAAATGTATGCTGGGGAGTGAAAAGGCAGCCCTTCTGGTAAAAAGAGCTAAATAAAGTAAATATATAATGTGGAACAGTGTGAAGACACTAAAATGGTGTCAGAGTCAAAGGTGGGAGTCATTTCATCTTTTCAAATGCTTTTAACAAAGACGGATAGGAAGATGGTGTGGTGTGAGGGTGTGATGTAGGCATTCAACCATGCATGCATGCACACATATATTCAGTATCTGTGAGGAGGTGAGAAAACAAAAGGCGACCTGCTGCATATAAAGATACTTTCAGGAGGAAGCACCCAGATCACCTCAGGCTCTTAACTCAACCACACCTCTTGGCTCTGGGTGTGAGGGCTTTAATGTGCCTAAATAAATGGCAGCCTCCAGCCTTCTGCCAGATCAAGCTTTAAGAAGCCGACACCTCGGGAGAGAAGTGGGTTAAGGCATTCATATCATAAAGTGTTTTTATATGGCTCAGAATATTCTTCATCTATATTCTGCAGCATATAAAATCATGAGACTTGCACTTAGATCAGCTGAAACCCAAAAAGCATGATATGGGACATTAACCAAGGCTGAATGAGTTTCATTTCCTTTGACACGCAACAAGTACGGCCTATTTGAAGCAGAGCTGGGTTAAATGGCTTTTGGAAGAATAAATATATATATCTTTTTTTTACTTCTCTAGGTCCAGGGTGTGATTTGATGTTTTCCCATGAACAAAAACGAGTAAAATAAAATAGACTTTACAAACATTTTCTGACATCACACAACTCAAGTCTTTGATGTTTCAATAGAGACCATGATCAACAGACATTTTATTGTACATGATGACCCAAACAATGCATAGATGTATTAATTAAATCAGCCAATATGCAATCAGTTTCTAAAAATAATGTATTGCAGGACTCAAATTATTGCAGCACTGACAATGACACTTCTTGTGTGACGATCAGTGCTGATGCTCGGATGCGGGAGTCTCTCTTCTCTCGGTTCTGCTTAAGCCTCCGGAGTACCGGGGCACTGCTGCACTCAGTGGCCCAGGGAACGTCCCCTGCTGCTTGGACAGAGTGAGGACCGGTCTGAGGGTCTGAAGGAAGAGATTATCTCCAGTTAGGCATGAAGCCAGACAATGTAGTTGTCCACAATGATCTGATAAAGCACTTTGTTCTGATGATTAATATTGCAAAGGCTAAAATACTCATTGCGTGCAGATCAAATGTTGAACCTGGAGGTGAACTGATGGCTACTTTTCACTTTTTAGTAAAGCATTTTTGCGTGACTCTTTTTTTTAAATGTTACGTCAGCGTGCATTACCAGAGACAAGGATTTGAATAAATAGCATAAGTAAATATGAATGTAATTACATTAAAAGCAAGAATCATTCAAAGAAAATGGGGCATTACCTCATAGTTATAAAACGAATATCTCAAAAAATCTAAATGATTTTGAACTCAGTTTTTTCTTATGAAAATGTCTGCCATCAAATGTAACCTCACTAGAAGCTTCAGTATTGAGCATTTTCACACTGTGCTGCAGCTTCTTACTAGGCTCAAACAGTAAAAGGAGAATCATTAAGGCTCCCATCTTCTTAAAGTACTGCTATCTGTGATATAGCAAACATCTGGCTTTAAAACACACTGCTTGTAGACACAGTAATCTACATAAACAGCAAACCGAAATCCATTGAACCAATAAAACACGGGACCAAGAGGACAATCTGAGTGTACCCTGTGCTTGGTCCTGTTGGTCCCCCATGGCTCTCCTCCTCCTCTGCAGCACCTGCAGCAGCTCTGCTTCTCCAACATTTCGGCCTATTCCCCGTCTGGATGGCACTCTGCGGAGGTTCTGACGCTTGATGTTGTCCTGGTGAGTAAAACAAATGTGTGAAGTGGCTTGAGTTGTCATTTATCAAAGGTTTTGTGCATTCACAACTCTACTCTGAGTTAAGGCCCATTACCAGCATTCCTTTCAACTCCAGGATAGCTGACTTTCTGTTTTCACTCCTCTGGTCCTGCAAGAAGATTTGGGAATATTTGAGAATTCTCTGTCAACTGCTTGATAATAAAAAAAAATGAGATGCAACCATTGGGAATATGAGGCTAACTGACCTTCCATGCACTGTCATCTTCCTGTAAGGTCAGATTATAGAGGTTAGTATTTATTGCTAGTGTTTTCGTTTATATAAGTCATATAAATGCCACTCAGTGGGGAATGTAAATGAACAAACACATTGTCCACCTGTAATCTCTTGATGGGCCTCAGGATGATCCCGTTTTTTATTCTCTCCATCATTTCATCCACCGCTTTCGTCTTAAAGTCCAACTGCTCCGCTTCTTAAAGATTAGAGAAGGATGAAATATTATAAAGGACTGAGTCTTTATTGTTGGGGGATGTATTGAGAGCATCTCATATGTGTTTGAATGAAGTTAAAGTATTGTATAGTGTGTCTTGAGGTTGTCATATAAATCCAAGAACACAGAAACATAATCACATTCAGGACAAATCTTAGCTTCAAAGTTAAGTACTTCTATGTTATTGATGCAGCTGAATGGAAGGTGACTCACTATTTTGATCACCTTTACTGGCGCTGTCTTTTCTCCTGTTCCTCAAGAAATCAAGTGGACTTGGCACAGAGAGAGAGAGAGAGAGAGAGAGAGAGAGAGAGAGAGGTCACAGGTGTCACATTGTCATACAATTCATGATTTAGAAGTGCAGTCATACGGGTGTTAAAAGCCTCTGATACAGTTTATACACAATGATGAAGACGGTTCATACTTGGTGACAGCAGGAGGGGGTGGAGGAAGAGGAGGAGGAGGAGGGGGTGGAGGAGCTGGAATGGTTTTCTCCTCTTGCTCATCACTTTTATCCTCCTTCAGAGGCTTTTGTAACTGTTTCACTTCAGAGAAAGACAGCAAAGCAGACCTTATTCAGGATTCTAACCAAAAGCTCATTCAAAAAAACAATTCAAGGGAACTGTAAGTGCTAAAATGCTAATTCATTATCGGGTTAAGGTTTATTGCTTCTGACTGTTTGCTCAAAAGTGTCTCCTCTACTTGCAGTTACCTTCCTCCTGGAGCTGTGTGACAGTGCTGTTGGCTTCAGACAGCTGCGTCTCTAAGGCCTTCTTCTCCTCCTCGCTCCTCTCCAGCTCTGCCCTCAGGTTCTGCAGCTCCAAGACAACGTTGCTCTCCTCCACAGCACCCTGACGTGGTGCAACCTGAACACAGGGATGAAAGGAACAGCATACATGATGAAGAACATTAATAGACCATTTCAACCTAGCATGACACACTCTTCCATCCCATCAGCACACACCTGCTCCTGGTAGAGGCGCTGTATGTCACACAGGGCCGTGCTGATGTTGGAGATTTGCTCCAGCGCCTGCTGCAGCTGCAGGCCGGTCTCCGAGCTCTGCGCCGTCACACACTCGCTGTTGGCCGCCTCCTGCTTCACCAACATCTGAGACACACCAGATTCACCTTTTCACATCTTAAAACACATCCTAATGATTATCTGCTGCTACGAAAATGGAAGAAGAAACCCATTAATGAAAACGAGCCACAATTAGAGGAGCGATAAAGTGAGCTCTGAATGGCTGGTTGTTCATTTTCTCCCAGCAGGAGGTTGTCATGATGCAGGGGAAGTGTTTTCAAACTAGTGTTTGACTGAACAATTACTTGGAATTACTCATCCGTTTCATTGAAGGGTTCGAACAAACAGGATGA